>NC_057715.1:42230277-42300149 GCF_004010195.1 Chiloscyllium plagiosum
TTGCAGTCTCTAAAGAAGGAGGCCATCTGGTGTGTTCTGTGGTGGAGTAGGTATACCTACCCCTGTGGGGGGTAGGTGTAGGACAGATGTTAGGGGTAGGTTCTTTACTCAGAGAGTTGTGAGTTCATGGAATGCCCTGCCAGTAGCCGTGGTGGACTCTCCCTCATTATGGGCATTTAAGCGGGCATTGGATAGGCATATGGAGGATAGTGGGCTAGTGTAGGTTAGGTGGGCTTGGATCGGCGCAACATCGAGAGCCGAAGGGCCTGTACTGCGCTGTATTCTTCTATGTTCTATGTTCTATGTTCTACAAGGCAGAATAACTGCATACTCTACATGAGTTGGTGAATCATAAAGAGCCAGGGAAAGGCAGCAATGCTGTGAGGCTCAAAGTAAGTGAGCACTGAGAAAGCAAATAAGGAGTCCTGAGACACAGGTGTAATCCATGATTGGTTGCCTGCCCTTGCATACAAACGTACAGGCAGCAGCAACACAACGCAAGGTGCTGGTATGCTTCAAAGTGTAGCATTGAAGAACTGTCTGGTAAAGTAAGTCACAGATGTGCCATGTGATATGGTGAGGTGCCTGATGCCAACCTCCATGGAGAGGATGCATGCAGAGATGTTGGGGCCTATTGTCCAAAATTGAAGTCCAGAAGTGCAGGTGGTGAACTGGAGCTGCAAAGTATCTACTCGGATCTTCACATCAGGATTACCGCTATCTAGTTTTTCTCTGGTATGTGGGACAGTAGGAAACTCCATGAGGCAAGATTATGTAAATGACATGAAAGCATCAAATAGATTTCTTGCCTATCATGAGGATGATTCTTCTCTTGTCATTCAAAAGAGAGGGAAAAAAAAAGGAGAGATGAGAGAGATCATCAGATCTGAAGAAGATTCACACTGACTCGAGGTATTAACTCTGTTTCTCTCCACAGATGCTGCCAGTTCTGCTAAAGTTTCACCAGCACATTCTATTTTTATTACCAGCAGAAGAATTTCAGGATTTGTGTTGACCGCCTCAGCTACCTTCCTCAGCCATTTCTGAGAGTTGTCCTTGATGGCTCCTGCAGTGATAGCCACAGTATCTTTCCTTCTGCCCATCTTTACCACTAAGGCCTCAAGTGCAACACAATAGGCAACATCTCATCGTCCCCTGGATTCCTCTTAATGTTCCATTATTCCTTTTAGAAATAGTGTACAGAAAAAGCATCCTGTAATTCCCTTTAAAAGACATAGGCTGCCTTTAAAGCTAGAAGCCTGATTGCAACGTATGCTACCAGTATAACGTGACTCTGCATTGTGGGTCTACATACAACAACAATTGCAACAGTTCAAGAAGTAACCTCATCACCACCTCCTCAAGGGAAACTTGGGATAGGCAGTAAGTGATGACCAGCTAGTACCTGTAACACCCATGTCCCACAAGTGAATAAAAAAATGCTCCCGATGAGTTTTGAGTCAGCCAATAACACAGGAGGCACTCAACCCCACACAGCTACCATGTAAGTCAGGTGGGAGCACCAAGTTTGCATGATGCCCTCCTCTGATGCAACTAGAGTGGTAAGATTATAATCAACTTATCTTTGATTCAGAACACAGATTATATTTTGGCAAAAATATTTAAAGTGTTCACTCTCTGAAGCTCTTTCACCTTTGGTAATTATGTCAAAATATATCAATAATTTTGAATCAATTTTAAAAGTATTTTTACAAGCAGCCCAATTTGCTTTTAATTCTCAAACAGCCATGTGTTTAATGGTCCTTCATACTGTAAATCTTTCAACTAATTCAATGAAATGATTTATCAGATGTTAACTCTGCTTGGGGTTTTTTATATCTTTAATGCACTTACAGAAGGAAGAGGAAGAATTTGTTTTCTGGTCAAAAACATCTTTAAATCTTCAAAGTGTTTTTATAAAAATTATGCAGACATTGAATCCAATTCATTGCCTAAATACTATGACTGTCAACAGTTCTAGTTGCAGTTTGACTGTGAAAACAATACTGGAGTCTTACGTAAAACTACATTGCACTGAAGTTCATAGTCATGTCCAGTACAGGATGAAACACTGAAGATTTTACCATGAAAACTACCCTAAATTGGTTAATTAATCTAAATGGCTGGAATAGAGGGCTAGAAGTTATGGGGATGAGATGCAGGAGTGAAGTCCTTGCCTATCTAAAATGCCTGACAAAATTGACTAAGAAAGATGGCTTCCCCATAACATTACTGCATTGCTGTTTACATTAATTAGGAGAGGCAGACCGGGAGCCTTGCCCTCGAAGATTGCTAGCTGTCAGCTCCAGCAATTCTGGCAGTGCCAACAATACATGAGTGGACACTGTGAGGTACTACAGGCAGGACCACAAAGGAGGCAACGATGGCCTCTGGACCAAGGTAAGTCAAAAGTATTGGCTGGGGAGCTTTAAATGGCTTAAGGATTGGGTTTGGAGAACAAGGGTGTAGAAAGTTGGAGGGGAATACCATGTTGGGATGGGGATGGTATGGCAGCGACACTGCTCAAAGGTTGCACCACTCTTTCCTTGCTGCCCTTTTAAAAACACATTGTAGAAAATGAATTGCCTGGCGAATTCTACTTTGGCTATTTTCTTTATAAATATGTGCCAGGCTACAATTTTCAGCAGCCACTCGTCCCTCCAGTATCATGAGAATTGGTTCAGGATAGCTGAGAAGGTGGTATTTGGGGCTCCCAACCTATTATAAGAGCCCACTCCACTTTCCACTCACCAGCTTCTGCCCCATTTAAGCGGGAGGGACATTTAAACACACAGATGGGTTTTGAAAAATTCAGACTGGTGACCATTTCAATTGGCATCCATTTCAATTAAATTCACAGGTGACTGTCCATTACAGTTTCAGAATTTTTCATTCGACCGATTCAACATTGTAACTCCTGATGGTGTTTGAAAAGCTCAGTAGAGTATCAAAACAGATTTAATTTACTCGCTACATAACAATCATATGAGATATATATCCCATTAGATTTCACTGAAAAACATTGAGAATAATTACCTTGTTCATAAAATATTTTTGCAGTGACTAAGAAGTAAATTTGATTACATAAGCCTCCAAATGATTTAGAAACAAGTTCACATGAAACAAACAGATTGAATGTTGTCAAAATCCTGTATGGATTCAGCTTGCTGAAAATTGTCCTTAAATGATTGAAATGTTGACAAGAGAAAGGAAACATCTTACGAAGGCTGTGGTTGCTTTTGTTTATTATTGTGTTTGTCTGTTCTGGACTAGATACTCTTCATATCACAGGCTGATTATAAGAAAATTGATCAAAGCAGTCACTAAGCTGAAGGTAGAGTGTAACACATAAACATAAAACACACTGAAAATATTTTTTATATAATAAGTGTGAAATAGCTAACATTGAAAATGATATAAGCATTACTATCTGTCTCTGCAGGTTTCCCACTATGCTAACATCGATTATATGGCATTTCTCCTTGATTTTATATGCTTGACAAGATAAATTTGTTAATGTTCCTTTCCCAACATTCTAGCACTCTCTCAGCAAATGAAAGAGGAAGAGATAAACACCATAATTATTGTGCTACATGTAACTTAATGCATTAACTATATTGCTTACCCATCTGGAAAAAAACCGCAATATTTACAAGAACATTGCACAGAATCTTCCAGAGCATTTAGAAGGGCAGGAAGGGGTAGTTTAATAGGATTGGAGGCCAAAATTTAGATTCCCGATGGCGGATTAACATTTCAACATTAAGTTCTCAAACTCTTTCAGCAATGCAGCCTTAAATGGTTAGGAACCACCAAGAATGTCATGAATACTTGTCAATATCATTACATTCAAAGTCACAATGCGGATATAACAAGAAAAATGAGTGTTCGTAAATCTAACCATTTACACAGTGAAGGTAGCTGGTGGAATAGGCAACCTCTTGGAAGATCTGATGAGTATACAATTCTTCAGTAGCATGGGCCATTCATAATCAAGCTGTTTCTTAGTTAAACTGCTGTAAAGTAAGGGATACAGATTATACGACCCACATGGTCTGCCCAAGTGAGGGAGACACAACACGTGACCTTAGCAAAACTGGAGCAAGAATCACAGGCTGACAGAAAAGGGTCACAGCAGGAAAGTTACAAATAAAAATGCAAATGTATGGCAAGGAGTTAAAGGTAAAGCATTTAGTTGCTACAGGTGACAGAAGCATTTGGGAAAATATGGTTTGCATAGTTAAGAATTGTATTGATAGAGACAAGGGACATCCTGATGAAGGGCTTATGCCCAAAATGTTGATTCTCCTGCTCCTTGGATGCTGCCTGACCTGCTATGCTTTTCCAGCACCACATTCAAAAAAGGGACATCAAGGAAGGGTATAACTTGCATATTGCAATTGGAGAATACAATGTGTTCAATGAGATTCTTGGTGAATGTGAAGGAGGAGGTGAACTGAATAAGGGGTGGGCAAGGTAAGACTGGGCATGGGGAGGGTGTGGGCTCAGGAAGGTGGAGGGAAATCATGAGTGGGGCCACATTGACAGAGGAGATTGATGTATAACTGACGTGATGCCACTGGGCATCTGCGGAAACAGAGGAACAGTGTGGTTTAGAGGGGGATGATCTAGAGTGAAAGAAACAAAAGAAAAAAAAAAGAAAAATATATATGCACCATTCTTTTCTTCAACTGGGTTAATAATATGAACCTTGCAGAGAAAGCACATTAGTAATGGGAACAGCCTGAGATCTGCTTGCACAAGCTCCTGTGGAACTGAAACTTCTAAATGTTATTGAATCAAAACAGAAACTAACAAAACAAATCATTCAGTTACAGACTGTACACTGAAATGAAGCACTCACTGTCGCATTAATGTTGACAGACTCTTGCCACTCATAGCTCTTTCATTGAAGCAGGTCCCTTAATGTACTAAACTCTAAGATGAAGGACAACTCACACTCAGCAACATCAGTGGTGGAGGAGGAGGGTTGGTCTCTGTGAAGTCACATAGGAGCCTTCATTAAACAAAATCTCTGGATATGGGGATGAAGCTGTAATACATGCTGTTCATTCAATTTTGCAGGGCGATCTCACAGGAGTTGATGAAGGCCACTAAGTCAGCATGAGCTATGTTCAAATGCACGGAAAGCACTTTCATGCTCAAAGCCACAAATTTCTTGCCCACAGCTGAATGAGGAAGAGGACAAACTATCACGGATTAAGCAGGATGAACATTATCACACTGATTTAGATGCAGAAGAAAGTGAGGACTGCAGATCAATCGAAAGCGTAGTGCTGGAAAAGCACAGCAGGTCAGGCAGCATCCAAGGAGCAGGGAAAAAAAAATCAACATAAGCTATTCATCAAGAAGGGCTGATGAAGGGCTTATGCTGGAAATGTCAACTCGGATTTGGCTGCAGGGCTGCTTTTTGCTTAAGGTAAGAGCAGCCTGATAATGATACAAAGGTTAGAGTGATGAAGGGAAGTTTTTAAAAGGAAACCAAACACCTCTTTCTTGCCTTTTTTCCCCCACACATCCTTATTACAAAATGTTTGATCAGTTAAACTAGCAGCTCCACTGGTATTGCTTTGTCTGCAGAGAAAGAGAAAGAGGAGATGAAGAATAGATTAGCATCGAAAGCACCAGAGACCTGAGGGTCAGGAAGTTCCCACTCATAAAGGGAGAAGAGGAGAACCTGGATTTAAAGTGATGTGCTTGAGAAGCAATGGTGATGTGAGAAAAAAAACTTGCTCACTCTGTGAGAAGTTAGGATATGGAATGTACTGACTGTATTTTATTCCTGATGAAGGGCTTTTGCCCGAAACGTCGATTTTGCTGAAGCTCCTCGGATGCTGCCTGAACCGCTGTTCTCTTCCAGCACCGTTGATCCAGAATCTGGTCTCCAGCATCTGCAGTCATTGTTTTTACCTGCCTGTAATTATGATAGAGAGGCATTCAAAATACCATTAGATCATTATTTGAATAGAAATAGTACGCAAAGGTTTGGGGATAAAGCAGGAGTTGGACACTGAGTGATGCTGCTTATTTTGAAGACGCCATTCAGGCATGAGTCAAATGGCCTCTTTCTGCACTATAATAGTTTTGTGAAACAACAAACAGTGCCTGAAAAGACTAACCAAGGTTTTCAATACCATTGAGGAGTAAGCCATGAGGCGTTTCACTGAAACATTTACAGCTGCTACCTGCAGAGGAGTGAATGTCAACTGTAGGCTTCTTTGCACATCTAAAATGCTATTGTTAACGCTTGCTAATCCTGCAGGAAGATCTGGTGTTGAATGGCTTGGGAGGAAGCACTTGTGCCTATGGTACTGAAAGTCATGGTGAAATCTCAACTTATGATTGGTCACCAAAAAACATATGCATGAGTTCACCAATATCCTTCTCAGGAAATAGCAACTTTCGTTCAGTTCACCATGGACCCAAAGAGACAAGCTGCCTGCATCACTGGATTTATACCAAACTTTGGGCTCTCTCCTGGACAAGGATCCATTGAGTATATGATGCCCTCAGAGTTCCCTGGCACCATTCAGCTGTATTTCTGAATAGGGAGGGATTTTACTCTTGCAATGTGCAGTTTGGTTTTGCTACTGCCACAATTCCTGCAAGTGTGCCTCCCCCATCCAGGAAGATCATTTACGTTCTGCACAACTACCAAGTTCATCAGATGTTTACTCATTTGCATCATCTTTAGGGTCAGCATATGGGTGACAAGGAGGACCCTCAGAAGAAATAATTATAATAATCCCTGTGAGTAACCCTTAGACTGACGATGGACAGTGCTACAATGTCGCCCATGTGTCCATTATTGAATAGGCAACTTGTCTTCTGAAAATGCTTTTCCATTGCCTGGAATGGTCATTAGAAGGAACATGTCCTTACTCATCCAGAGAGGGCTTCTGGGCTAGTGAAAGTTTACTATGTATTGCATAACCTGATACAATGATGGGGTGAGAATTAGAAAAAGGGGAGTCTGACGAAAATACTGACGCAGGTGAAGTAAATGAAACTGCTGCTGAAGCTAAGGCAACCATGAAACATGATAATAAGACTGAGAACCTAATAATGTATTTGATTCATAACCTGTGGAGAGAGATAAAAGTCAACGGTGCTGAGAGGCCTTGCTGCCTTGAAGGGCATATTTGACTCCTAAACATTTACAGTTCAATCACTTTTGTTTGGCATTCAATGAAAGTTAGTTTATGAGCTTTGTTGCAGTGACCTTTTGCTAAATTTCTGTCCTAAAGCTTCATTATGACATTACGGGGACTGCATACATATTAGTAAGCTTAGATGGTCATTTTTTTTTGTAAATTTAATCAATCATTCACAGATAAAAATTTCCTGAATAAGCTAACAAGGCAAAGTATACTATCTTGGAAGTATCATTAATGTTTGAGAACTCTATATATTGTTATAATGAGAATAATTTAAACAAGCTGGCAACTGGTGATTTCAAGACAGTAAACATAATTTCATTCTAATTGAAGCGATTAGATAAATCAATAGTTATTTTAAACTAAAAGGATTTGATAAAACTCATTAAAATCTCATTCTAAAGAAATGCATGACCCTGCAACTACATGCACCCTAACATGGTTACAACATATTAAAAATAAAATTGGCATTTGCTTGTAACCATAGCAATGTCATTGGATACCAACCAGAACAAAAAGATAAAATTGATAAACTAAATTTCAGATAACCAAATATTTGACATATTAATAATTAGTTCTATTATTAAGGACTGACTTTAAACCCGTACAGCTTTATATTATATGTTATCATAAGGTATTTTATGCTAAAGATAGGTTTAAATACATTTGAAGGCTTTGAAAAAAAATTCTGTTTTAAGTTTGTATCACAAATAGCAAAGAAGGTATATAAACCAAACTGTATTACAACACAAAAATAATTATAAACAAATTATAAGATGTGTACAATGTCAGATAATGGAAATGTATTGCATGATTTATTAATCATAGATATATTCACCTTATTTTCAAAGGTAGCAGGACAAAGTGAGCTAAAGCTTCTTGCGCTTAATGTTACAGAGTGCTTTGACAGATATGATTTACAAAATTGAACAAAAGTCCCCATTTTCTAAAATACTAGGCAAGACCCCAGACTTCTGTAACATCTAAAACCCTGGACAAAATCCTGAGCTCAAGCTGCAACAAATACACACAGAGCCAGAGTGATTTTGATCTGGAACTATTATTCAGCCTGGAATTCTAATTTACACCAAAAAAAAACAACCAAATCTAATACTCTAGACCGAAACAACTTTTACACCTTGGGCTACCCAGCACAGATAGTATGGAGCTTTCACAGATACTGAACATTCAACGTTAATGAAGACCCATTCACAGACATTCAACTTCGAATCAAAATATATTTTGAATGTTACGCATGAAAAAGAATCAGAGTTTGGGTGTTTCAAAATAGCCTGATGTCGTGTGATTTTTGACCTTGTCCAACCCAGTGCAACAACGGCACCTCCACAACAAAAATACATTTACCCATACTTTTAACTATCGGGAAGCGAAGTAACGTCGGTGAAAATACCAGAAACGCAGTGGCAAGCACAGATTTGGCACAAAGAGAAGGGGCCCATAATCAGTATTATTGCAGGCTGAAAGCAGCGATCCCCACAGCTATCCCACGGGAGGAGTTCCAAGCAGTTTACCCTGGAATAAGGTTCCAAGCAGTTTACCCTGGAATAAGGTTCCAAGCAGCTATTTCCAAGAACTACCTCCAGAAGCAATCCCCGAGGCCAAACCCAACAGCTACCGACACAGGCCTGTCTCGAACCAGGGGAACGGCGACTGACCACGACCAGCAAACCTCGGAACCAACAACCTCCGAAAACACGGACCTGACTGAAATATCCTCAGGTGAAAACCGCGCTTGTAAAACCCACCAGAAGGTAAACAAAGCCAGGTGGCCTACCCGATAGGTCCATTACTACATCAGGGAATTCCACCCAGACCGAAGGCCGACGTAATCTGAAGTCTTCATCCAGGCACTGGGTACGGCAAGGGCGAACAGACAGTCGTATTTCAAAATTGAGTTTCCCTCCATGGTGAGCTTAAAATCCCAAGACCCCAAAGTTTCTGACCTAGCAGGAGGGAGGGGAAGGCAAGTGGTGACTGTGCACGGGATCCTTAGGGTAGGAAGCATGATTTTTTTTTGTATCTGATTAAAACTGATGTTTAGGTTCCAATAGTGCTTAATCCATTTTTAATTGAATAGTGTATTTAATTAGTCCTCTGTGTAATCGATAATGTGAATTTTACTGTTTGACCTTGTATTTTTTATATTATGCTTACCTTTTGTATTGAAATAATTGCAAAGTTTTTTTTTGCCCTGAAACATCTGTCTACTGCCTTCTTCATTTTGCATTCTCTAAATAAGTCCAGTGTCCAGAACCAGTGATCTGGGGGTGATTTGAATCACCTAAAATCAGAAAATTTACTGTTTACAAATCAGAACATTGTACATTGTATTATGTATGATTGTACCCAAAAATTTGTCAGAAGAAAAATCTGCAGATTGTGAAACTGATGAAAGGGAATATTCAATGATCATGAGCGTATCCTTGAAGTTTAAGAATGAAAATTGAGAATGACAAGTGGAGACTGAATAAGTTCTTTGTAGAATTTTTGAAAGTTACGGAAATGTTGTGGGATCAGTGATATTGATTAGTAATGTTAGAGAGTAATTTTGAGAAAGTAAGGGAAATTATGATTATGAAAGTGTTCAGAAATATCATTCTTGCAACCTAGAAATTTTTTAGACAAACATAGAAGTATAAAAGATTTGGGATGCAGAGTTTTTGGCAGATACCTCTGATTATTTGAGGTTACAATGAATCTCATTATACAAATAAAGGCAAAATCAGACTGGAAAAAAATTGTCCAACACCTTTTAGTAATGAAGAAGAATCATTTGAAACATTAACTCTATTTCTCTCCCCACATAAGCTGTCAGAGACTAAAGCGAAAGTCAAGACAAAGTATTGTGAGGCTTTAAGCTTGGGCTGAAGGGGCAAAGCTCAAATGGGCAAGATGAGGCCAATCAGAGATGCTGTGAGCATCCAAGCAGATGAAAACTAAGCAAGTGCTGAAAGCGCAAGCGAGAATCCATAAAATGCACTCTGGTCCAATCCCTAGTCTCTGTGAAGTTTCCTGGCAGCAACCTTACAATGAAAATAGCAATAGGACTGGAGGATAGCAAATGTTATCCCCTTGTTCAAAAAGGGGAGTAGAGACAACCCTAGTAATTATAGATCAGTGAGCCTTACTTCAGTTGTGAGTAAAATGTTGGAAAGGGTCATGAGGGGTAGGATTTATAATCATCTAGAAAGGAATAAGTTGATTAGGAATCAGCAACACGGTTTCGTGAAGGGTAGGTCGTGCCTCACAAACCTTATTGAGTTCTTTGAGAAGGTGACCAAGCGGGTCAATGAGAGTAAAGCGTTAATGTGATGTATATGCATTTCATTAAGGTGTTTGATAAGGTTCCTCATGGTAGGCTATTGCAGAAAATACGAAAGCATGGAATTAAGGGTGTTTCGCAGATTGGGTCAGAAATTGGCTAGCTGAAAGAAGACAGAAGGTAGTGATTGATGGGAAATGTTCATTCTGGAGGTCAGTTACTAGTAGTGTACCACTATGATCTGTTTTATAAATGACCTGGATGAGGACGGAGAAGGATGGGTTAGTAAATTCGCATATGGTACTAAAGTTGATGGAGTTGTGGATAGTGCTGAGGGCTGTTGCAGGTTACAGAGGAACATAGATAAGCTGCAGAGTTGGGCTGAGAGGTGGCAAATGGAGTTTAATGAGGAAACATGTGAGGTGATTCAGTTTGGAAGGAGCAACAGGAATACAGATTACTGGGCTAATGGTAAGATTCTTGGTAGTGTAGATGAGCAGAGAGATCTCAGTGTCCATGTACATAGATCCATGAAAGTTGCCATCCAGGTTGATAGGATTACTATGATGGCAATACGGTGTGTTAGCTTTTATTGGTAGAGGGATTGAGTTTCGGAACCATGAGGTCATGTTGCATCTGTACAAAACTCTGGTGCAGCAGAACTTGGAGTATTGCATACAGTCCTTGTCAGCACATTATAGGATGATGTGGAAGCTTTGGAAAAGGTTGAGAGAAGATTTATTAGGATGTTGCCTGGTATGAAGGGAAGGTCTTATGAGGAAAGGCTGAGGGACTTAAGGCTGTTTTCACTAGAAGAAGATTGAGAAGTGACTTAATTGAGACATATAAGAGAATCAGAGGATTAGATAGGGTGGACAGTGAGAGCCTTTTTCCTCGGATGGTGATGGTTAGCACGAGGGGACATAGCTTTAAATTGAGGGGTGATAGATATAGGACAGGTGTCAGATGCAGTTTCTTTACTCAGAGAGTAGGAGGGGCATGGAACGCCCTGTCTGCAACAGTAGACTCACCAACTTTAAGAGCATTTGAATGGTCATTGGATAAACATAAGGATGAAAATGGAATTGTATAGGTTAGATGGGCTTCAGATTGGTTTCACAGGTTGACTTAGCATTGAGGACTGAATGGCCTGTACTGCACTGTAATGTTCTATGTTCTATGTTCTGTGAAATGTGCTGATATGTTCCAACCTGCAGCTTGAAATGTAAAACCATCTTATATATGGATTGGGGATGTGTTGTGAGAAGGCTGTGAGGCTTGTATATGTTGGATGCCAATGTCCATGGATGGAAGGGTTCATAAAGTTACTGCCCACTGAAAGTGCCCTAAGACATTGCCCTACGACCTTAAATACCATAAAGGTAGGCATGTGCAGGAGCAGGTAATAATTTGGAATAATCAGATAACCACTTTGATTATCATATCAGAAATTGTCACCATTTAATTTCTATCTGGGGGTGAAAGAATGGGAACTTAGATAATATTGAGGGGATATTAATTAATAATTTGATAATTGGGTGAATGCTACTAAACGCAAATAAGCTTCTCACTCCTCACTAATGAGAATGACATCTCACCGTTTCATACTTGTTTGAAAAAATCTTCTGCTCTCTATGTCAAGAAGCTCCTCACTGACAAGCTAAAGCAATTTTCCCAGCATTCTTACCAATGCCCACATTGTTCAGTCCATTGGAAGATGGTGTTCTGAAATAATGTAGTAGGAATGTGACAGATTGATCCCTGACTGTACGTGACTAGGTCTCAGGCCCAAAACATTAGACAGGAAGAAAAGGATTATATGAGAAAAGAGAAATGATTTGGAAATTTAAATATCAGATACAGTTTTTGAAAATTTAAATAAAGGTGATGAAGATAAAGAGAATGAGGCTGACATGTTTAATCCATCTTTTTAATAGAAATTCATCAAGCAGACACTGTATTTAATAGTCATTTCAAACAACCTACTCTGCAACTAAATCAAAACTAATATCTGAAAGAAATAGGAAGTGAATTGAGGGGTTCATAACAATTCAATAATGAATCAACAATTAAAAATTCAAAACTTGATGTTCCTGCAATCAAATTGGATAATAGGTAGCATCAGATTTTATCTTTTAGAAAACTTGTGAAGTAACTTTAAAAGGCTATTACAGACTCATAAATCAAATTCTGTTAGACAACCAGGAAAAATGTCTTTGTTTGTGATCTTAACGTAGGGATGCATTATCTATAGAACAATATCCATACAGACTGAATCCAGAAGAATTGAGGAAAATATTGATGATAAATTACATGACTGAACTGAGTTATGGTAGCTGGTGCTCAACAATCATGATGGTGCCGTAACGGAATGTCTCACAAAGATTCTTTATTGATTACTGCAAAGTAACACTGCAAATAAAGTAAGGTCGGAGGGCTACATTGAAAGGTGTTAGACAAACACAATTTGTCACCAAATTTAACATGCTAAAAGAATATTGCTTAGTTCCTTTGGCTGATATATGCAGATAAATTTCAGGTATTGTAACACTGGAAATTTTTATTAAAGTCGTGCCTTTTAACATTCCAAAATAAACCAGTTGATGGCCTATTCAACTGTATGGTTTACATTGATTTTTTTTCTGCATTCAGCCAAAACTGAGAAGAACATTGAGACCATTTGACAAAACATTTGACTGGTGCAATAAACCAACTTGATTATAACTCTGTCTGAAAGTAAATATTCTGAAACAAAAAAAAACCTTTGTCTCACTGTGCGATAAAGTTAAATAGCAACGAGAGAAGCATAAGTAAGGGTTATTTTCAATTTTCCTGTGCCTAGAACAAAATGTGAGTTTTGTGATATAGTGATATGAGTGAATTCTATTCAATGTTTGTTCTGAACTTCAGCACCGTTGTCATTCCTTTGATGAATTTAAGAAAAGCAGAAAGTCTGATTCAACAAAAGAATATCAGAGAGTCTGTGATAACTGGAAAGCTGTGCTAACAACAGTGCTGATTTTTACAACACCTAATTGTGAGATGCCTTTCTTTTAATTCATTCGGGAGATGAGAGGATCACTGTCTGGCCTGAATTTATTGCCTGTCCCTAATTGCCCTTGACAAGGTGCCTTCCTGAAACCATGGCAATCAACATGCAGTGGGTTGTCCCAAAATACTGTTAGGGAATTCTGGGATTTTGACTGAGGGACCATGAAGGAGTGGCAATACATTTCCACGTCAGAATGGTGCACGGCTTGGTGGGGAACTTGCAGATGGTGGTGTTTCTGTGTGCCTGATGCCCTTATCCTTCGAAATAGAAGTAGTCATGAGTGCTTGAAGGTCCTGTCTAAGGATCTTTGGTGAATTCTTGTGTGCTGAAAATGTGTTGCTGGAAAAGCGCAGCAGGTCAGGCAGCATCCAAGGAGCAGGAGAATCGACGTTTTGGGCATGAGCCCTTCTTCAGGAATCCTGAAGAAGGGCTCATGCCCGAAACGTCGATTCTCCTGCTCCTTGGATGCTGCCTGACCTGCTGCGCTTTTCCAGCAACACATTTTCAGCTCTGATCTCCAGCATCTGCAGTCCTCACTTTCTCCTCGAATTCTTGTGTGCATCTTGTATATAGCACTCATTGGTGGTAGAGGGAAGGGATACCTATAAATGTGATGCCAATCAAGTGAGTTGCTTTGTCCTGGATGGTGTCAAGCTTCTTGGGTGTTGTCTGAGGCAAGTGGGGAGTATTGCATCACACTCCTGATTTGTGTCTTATAGAGGATCGACAGGCTTTAGGGACTAAGGGATGAGTTACTTGTTGCATAATCTCTGACCTGTTCTTGTAGCTGTTATATTTTATTGTGAGTCCAGTTGAGTTTCTGGTCAATGGTAACACCAAAGATGTCAATAGTAGCAGAATCAGGTTTGGTAATGTCATTGAATATTAAGAAATGATGGGTCGTTTTTTAGTTTTTGGAGATGGTCATTGTCTGGCATTGTATATGGATGGCATTACAATCTGAAGAGTTGCAAATGATACTGAACTTTGCAAAATCAGTGTTAAGTGTCCCCAGTTCTGACCTTATAATGGAGGGTAGGTCATTAATGAAGCAGCTGAAGATGGTTGGGCCTAGGACACTACCCTGCAGAATTGTCCTGGAGCTTAGATGACTGACCTCCAGGAGCAACACCATTACTTTATGTGCCAGGTATGATTACAACCAGTGGCAAGTTTGCCCTGATTCCCATTTATTCCAGTTTTGTCAGGGCTCATTGATGCTACATTCAGTGAAATGCACTTTTTGATGTCAAGCGCTGTCATTCTCACCTCATCTCTGGAATTCAGTTCTTTTATCCATATTTGGACCAAGGTTGCAATGGACCTGCTCTATCCTACATCAGTGACCTTTTGGACAGTAATTATAGCTCTACTTTGGGCAAGGTCTGCACACGAAATGTTGGCCCCTTCTGGTGCATTCCTGATTGATTCACAAAATGCTGTGAATTTTTTTTTTGCACTGTATATAATGTGTATCTCTGGCCGTAATATATGGAAAATCATCGGGTGCATACCACCCCATGATTTTATGCCAGATAATCTATTTTATGTTGGACAATAAGTTAAGTTTAAAGTTATATATTTAGTGTTGTGTATGAATGTTGTGTAGAATATATACATTATTTAACAGTTTGGATCTTGAATTCTGCTATATTTTGCAAATGGAGGAAAAGAATAACCTTTCTGTTACATTTTCTCTACATGACAGCCTTGTCATAAATTCTAATTAGGAACGAACTTAAATGCTAAATAGCAGTAATTAGTGCTATTACCTTCTTACATGCATTTATTATCTCTGTCACATTAAAAAATACTGAAATGAAAATTTGAGTTTTAACTTTCAATACAATTAATACCATTTTTGGGGATATTGGTCAGAAAATTCTAAAAAGATTGGTTCTGTTTTAACACCGAAAGCTGTTAAGAACAAGAAAATATATATTTTAAAGAAAACTAAGTCAATTTATACTTGCATGGTACATATTCTCTGTGTATCCATTTTAAAAATCTGTTTGCATTAGTATTGTAGCATGCACTTTAAAATTCATGTATGCCCAGCCACGTTAAAAACAGAGTCAACATTCATTTTTTTGCCTGCATGTTAACCTGATAGAAAAACCCCCAAACATCCAAGAATCTAAAATTAATTGGATTATTTGCAGGACAGGCAGTGCAGAGGAAAATCTTCCCTTAATTTTGAGACAGTAATTGTGGCATTTTGATCTCTATGAACCTCTTACACTTACAGCTCACTCCCAGTGGCTTTGCTCCAGTTCACTGCAAAATTCGTTTAGAAGAGAAGCAGCTTTCTCTTCTTCTCCCATGTGGCGACAATCTCCTTTATTCCCTTGCAGCCTGCTTTGATTCTTCCAGTACCATTGCATGTGGAGAAATCCCATCAGAAAGCTTAACATTTTCACTGGCTCTGTTTTGTTCATCCTGCATCGTCCAGTTCCAATAAGTTTGCATAAACCTTTTGAGTAACCCTTTTCTTTTAGTTACATTATAAAGAATATTTCTGACATGTTTCTCATCTTTAATTCAACAGTCATCGCATCAACTCTGTTCACATTATCATTACGAAGTTGCTTCTGGGTCCTAAAGCCAATACACAACACCACCACCCTCACCAACACCCCCACAATAAATTTGGCTTTCCCAGTGATAGTTACACCCCATCACTGATAAAACAATTAATATTTCTCATTGCTAATTGCATCTTGAAGAGTGTGGTTCTGACATAATACTGCAACCAAGGATAACTTTTGAGAACTTCTTGAAGATTAGTCATTATGTTACAATAGGAAGAGAATAGACATTTATTCCTGGGACCCCACTGCATTAGAATAAATTAATAAATGTTTCAATCGTGAGGATTCTGTGAATGATTCTATGAACTCTTATCGAAGTTTCAGCTGCCAGGACCATAAACTGCTACAATAGACTCGACCTATATTTTTAATATGACTTTTAAACTTTCAACTGATTGAAACTATTGCGAGTTGAATTAGAGCAAGACAAACAGCTTAAAAATGCAGAATCACCTCCAGTGGAAGTGAGTGAATGAGTGAATTGCCCTTGCATGCATGGGTTGGAACAAATGTGGAGCTCCTTATAATTCAACAAGCTATCAAAACCTATCACAGTCTCAGGAAGTAAATGACAAGTGCAAAGTATTGGAGTTTGATAGCATGACTGTCACGGGTAGACATATCAATGAACCATCTCTTGTTCTTACAGAAGATGCACTTCGATTCTTGATTAACAATAGAGCCAAAGATTATCAGGGTGGGAAGGATGTGGGCTGAGATCATCAGATCAGCCATGGTGTTGTTAAATGGTAGCGCAGTCTCAAAAGGCCAAACAATCTATGATTGCTTTGAATTCTTATGTTCATATGAACTGTACACTTGACCCAATATTTCAAGGGAGGCTTCAAGATCTTCCATCCATTACTGAAAGGGAACTTGCTGTCTTTACTTTCTCTCTCTTTCTCTTAAAGAAACTGGCTCAGCATTCATGACAATAATCACAGAGATGAAGTATCACGGAGCTGAAAACTCTTAAATATTGTAAGATTTATTGCTGCTAACTGCACCCAGAAAACCAACATATCCACCTTGGAATCAGGCTTGAACTTTATTCCTTAAAAATAACCAAAGGTCTCTATACCAGATAACTACTTTATTTTTGTCTATGCACTACATTGTCCTTGTTAAACTTTGTACCTACATGTCCGTCTGAGGATACAAGAGACTAAAAAAGTCCACATATTTGACATTTTGTCTTTATTATTTTCTTGGGCTTAACAGGTAATAACATTACTCTTATTTTCACTCAATGTAACATGTGATTGGCTCCTCATTACTTACAATAAAAATTGTTAATTCCATTTTAATTGAAGATAGTTATAGCCATGTTACAAAGAAAATACATTTTGTTGTGACAAACTGAGGACATTGAAAAGTGGAGAACCAATTCACCCCTCCTCACCCAGCTATTAAAGTACCATGAAATTGCAAGGATGCAATGATTTTCCAACTGTTAAAATCAGTGATACACATTATATACACTGTGTTAGCAAGTGCACGGCCTTCACTAAATCAGTTAGGATTCCACCAGAATCTGGCAATGACATATAACTGTAACTATTGAAAAATTATGGCACCACTACAATTAAAGCCATTTCTCTTTATAGTTAATAAAAAAGGGGGGGAAATTGAACTGTGAATGTTCCTCTGTTCTACCAGAGCAGCTTTGTTTTTCCACATTAAATTCTCCTCTGGTCTAGGCAGCAATCCCTGAAAAACATTTTCTTATTTTGTTTCTATGGAATAATTAGGAGAACCATATCTTTTAATGTTAGCCAATAACAGCTAGTGTTTAACCCTATAAGACTTATTATGCCATATGTGTTGCTTTGGTTTCTGCCAAAATTAATGGAATCTCTCATCTAAACCAAGCCTTGTGACAGTAGATGTCTGTACTTTATGGTCCTGACTTGTGCCTATGAAGGTTTGGAAGAGAGAGTAGCAAGTAGTACATTAGGCAATTTAACTTGATACCCAGATATTCATTCACACCCTAGCTGAATCTTTACAGTGGGAAGGAGATGTTTCAAGTACCCATGTCACCTTGGAGCTATTGATGCCCTTAAGTGACCAATGAATGGCTACATAAGGGTATAGGAGAAAGTGAGGACAGCAGATGCTGGAGATCAGAGCTGAAAATGTGTTGCTGGAAAAGCGCAGCAGGTCAGGCAGCATCCAAGGAGCAGGAGAATTGACATTTCGGGCATGAGCCCTTCTTCAGGAATCCTGAAGAAGGGCTCATGCCCGAAACGTCGATTCTCCTCCTTGGATGCTGCCTGACCTGCTGCGCTTTTCCAGCAACACATTTTCAGCTACATAAGGGTATAGTCCTGTAACTGATGACATTTTATCAGTAGCAGGGAGGACTACATCACGCAAAATTAAAGGCAATGTTTATACTGGTGTTGGATTAACACTTGTCATGACATGCTTGTCATGACAAGCAACATGAATTCGACTGGGACAACACTACTATTATAGGACAAGCCAAACCGAGAACAGCCAGGGAATTCCTAGAGGCATGGCCCTCAGCCACAGATTCAATCAATAAGTACATCGACCTGGACCCAATATACCGGCCACTGCAACGGACCACTGGAACTGACAACCGGAAGCGGCAGATTCAAACCACTACAAATGCCGGAGGAAAGATCACAGAAGCGCTTCACAGGAGGCTCCCAAACACTGAGGATATCACCTAGACAGGGGACGAAACGTCTGCAACACAAATTCCCAGCTCGGCGAACAGAACCACAACATTTAGACACCTGCTGATAACCAAGGTGTTAAAATGTTGGGTGGCAGCTGTTACTCCCACCACTTTTTAACTTGGAGTTTGGATGAACAACCATAGTACTCTGTGAAATCCAGCAGAGCATGTTTTGAGTAAAACCAGTTACAAGTAGAGAAAGAGTTAAGATGTATTTTCCAACATTTCGGTGACACAATGCAAGAGAATTAAGGTTATTGTGACCCATTTTCCTAAACTGGATGTTATTACTCAAGCAGATTAACGGTAACTATGCTGTGAAAACAAAACCTGCCAGTGTCAATGAGGGAAACCTGATAGAGCACCTTGAAAGTGGAGTCGCAAGTAGATAGGATAGCGAAGAAGGCGTTTGGTATGCTTTCCTTTATTGGTCAGAGTATTGAGTGCAGGAGTTGGGAGGTCATGTTGCGGCTGTACAGGACATTGGTTAGGCCACTGTTGGAATATTGCATGCAATTCTGGTCTCCTTCGTATCGGAAATTTGTTGTGAAACTTGAAAGGGTTCAGAAAAGATTTACAAGGATGTTGTCAGGGTTTTGAGCTATAGGGGGAGGCTGAACATGCTGGGGCTGTTTTCCCTGGAGCGTCGGAGGCTGAGGGGTGACCTTATAGAGGTTTACAAAATTTTGAGGGGCATGGATCGGGTAAATAGACAAAGTCTTTTCCCTGGGGTCGGGGAGTCCAGAACTAGAGGACATGGTTTACAGTGAGAGGGGAAAGATATAAAAGAGACCTAAGGGGCAACCTTTTCATACAGAGGGTGATACGTGTATGGAATGAGCTGCCAGAGGAAGTGGTGGATGCTGCTACAATTGCAACATTTAAGGGGCATTTGGTTGGGTATATGAATAGGAAGGGTTTCGAGGGATTATGGGCTGGGTGTGGCAGGTGGGACTAGATTGGGTTGGGATATCTGGTCGGCATGGACAGGTTGGACCGAAGGGTCTGTTTCCATGCTGTACATCTCTATGACTCTATGACAAGAAACTGGAGTAGCATCTGATTTCTTTCTCTTGCTTCAGCATCCATCTTCAAGTACCACAGCCCTCTCCTTTCACCTGGGAGTGGCTACAGCATGGCAGAATGGCATGAAAATTGTCTGCCTCCCCAAGACTGTGCTGAAACAAAGTGTCTGAGTAACACTTTTCCCTAGATCTCTGCAATGTTGGAATTCAAACTGTAGCTTAGCAGCTCTGAGGTTCTATTGCTCAAGCTGCAGATGTTTGCTGCAGGTACACTGGTGTGGAGCTCCAATGCATTCCACAGATTTTTGCTTGTTGTACTCATAGTCTCTGTTGTGCCTATCTAAATGTGTTAATTTAAATAATCTGTTAGTTAATAATTCACATAGTTAAAATATTGACAACTCTTCGAGGAGGACAAAGAATGGCATTCAGCAGCTACTGAAGGTTGAAAAGTATATAAAAGGCTGCACCTCTTTTCCCTCAATCCCCTGCATCCATATCAGATTTTAAATTTAGCACTCAATCTTCTGATTTGATTTGATTTATTGTAGTCACATGTATCTAAGTACAGTGAAAAGCTTTGTTTTGTGAGCAGTACAGGCAGATCATAACAAACAATGACGTACAGATCATAAGCTGCTTAGACAGACCGAGGCAATCAAAGTTTTAGCTGCTCACCAAGATCAACATTATTTGAAGTTAGCAAGTCCATTCAACTATCTAATAATGGCAGGGAAGAAGCTGTTCTTGAATCTGCTGGTGTGTGTGTTCAAGCATCTATTTCTTCTGCCTGATGGAAGAGGTTGGAGGAGAGCATTATCGAGGTGGGAGGGGTCTTTAATAATGTTGCCAGTCTTTCCATGGCAACGAGAAATGTAAATGGAGTCTATGGATGTGAGATTGATTTCCCTGGTGGTCTCTGGGCTGTGCACACAACTTTCTGTAGTTTATTTAGTCCTGGGGTAGAGCAGTTGTTGTACCAGGCCATTATGCACCTGGGTAGAATGCTTTCTATGGTACATGTGCAAAGGTTGGTGATAGTCCTTATGGGCATGTTGAATTTCCTAAGCCACCTGAGGAAAAAGAGGTATTGTTGTGCCTTCTTGACCGAAGCATCTACATGGGAAGGCCCAGGACAGCTCATCAGTTATCATACTCCTGGGAATATGACGCTGTCAACATTTCCACATCAGCACCATTGATGTTTCTTGGGGCATGCCTTGTCCTTTCTTCCTGAAGTCAATGATCAGCTATTTTGTTTTACTGATATTGAGAGGGTGGTTGTTACCATTGCATCATGACACCAAGTTTTCTATCTCCTTTTTTGTACTCTGTTCATTATATTTTCCCAAAAATATATATCATTCATAAAAATTGTAAACAAAGAAAATTACAAAACATTTGATTACAGAATCAGCAACAAAATTCAACTTGCCCAATACGGAATGTTCCATTCTTTATAATTGTAATAGCACTTAGTCCTTGTATTTTTATATAGTGTATTAGCAAACCTTGTCTTCTTTTATAGGGAGCTAATGACTCACACCATATTGCAACTGTTAAGTCAGCCTTTCTGTCACAGTAATCAATATTTATTCAGGAAACCACTTGCAATTCAATGCACTCAATAAAACATTTTGCTCAATATTTTGTTTTAAATTTGCCCTCTCATGTAAAGAAATTCTACTGAGTACACAATGTACTATATATGCTCAAAGCTCACAGTGAAAATTCAACTGGCCAACTCACAGATCTAAAGCTGACTCCTTCCTGATAAGAATGCATTAAAATAATAAAAAGACAAGTTGATAGTTAAACATGATTAAGTCATGGTTTAACCTGTTTTCCTTTTTCTTTGAATCATTAGTTGTGACAACATAGCTACAAACTGAAAAATGAAAAAAAAACACAATGGTGTTAGTGATTTGTTGGAACTTGGGACACAAATTATTTAAATGGCATAGAATTTTGTTAGGCAAAAACCATAATAAATGCAGACATAGGTATTTATTATGGGAAGATTTATACAACTGTACAGTGGAGAAGGAAACTATTCAACTCATCCCGTTTGCGCTCGTTCTTTTACGAGTTATCACATAAATCCTACTCCCAAATACTTGCCCATGGTCCTGCAAATTTGTTTTCTTTTTAGGTAATATCCATTTCTTTTTAAAAATTAGTTTTAAATCTGTCTTCACGCAGTGAATTCCAGATCATAATTCACTTTGTTAAATAAAAGTTAGCAACAGTAGCAGTTGTAGAGACGGGAAACTTGCACACATAAATGATACTAACATTAGCTGTTCAATCACTTTAATTATGCATTTATCTTGCAGATCTTGCATTAACTAAACACAAAATGAGCGGTATAGCTTTGCTGGCGAAGAAAACTCTGTGCATCTATTTAAGTACACATTTGTCGAGCTCAACTTTTGATTATAGGGTGAAACAACCAGGTAGTAATGTTGTCCACTCCCACCATTCTAAAAATGGTACTGTAATCATGCTAGTATCATCAGTATAATTGTAGCATCCCTGTGCAGTTCTCAGAGACTCTAGAATTATTGCTTCAAAATTCAGAATCATGTCTACAGCTTCATGAAAGAAACAGAATTTTCTTCCTGTTATTATTGTATAATGTTTCAAAGAAATTTAACATATTTGCATTAAAAATGTTCCAAATTACTCCTCAACAGTTCTCCAAAGCAGAAACAGCAGACAGGTTTCAGTGCTTACACACCCTTTTACATTTATGTTTTATTTTATGACTATTTAAACTGACAGTTCAAAGGACCTGCTTTTAAGAGAAAGTGTATTGAGCCTGGAGGTAAAGACTGAGAAATTGTTTGGAGCTGCTTCTTCTCTGCTAGCATTTCATAATGGGGGTATGGCATTAGTTGTCTGCAAAATTCTGCAAATGCTGGAAGTGGGCATTACATGATGCATGGTCACATCTTGATAACAGCTAAATATGTATCTGATCATTCCACCACGTCGCCTGAGAGCTGATGTCTGGGCAAGACATTTGGAACCCTCATTAAATATATTTATAATGAAGGTGATTAATATTTTTGCATGTTGTAAACAAGAGTGCAAGAAAGTGCTATTTATGGAGTAGTACCATAAATAGCTTTATTTCATACTTTAATTATGAACATTTTCCAAGCTTTCTGGAGCAGATATGTCACATTGATATTTGTGTGAATACAACTTGCAGGAGAAACAGGCTCCCAATGAAGAAGAGGACAATGATCAATGGTGGCATGCCTGATGTTAGAACTCTTCTCCAAAATTAATATTATATACAACATTCAGTGGGGTCCAAATATATGGTCAGGATGAATTTTCTCTATCTCCTCAGATCTGTCAGCATTTGTGTAGTGAGAGCACGCTTTAAGTAGGCATTGCTATTGAAAATAGGCTCCCTGTCCCCAACACTAAATTTTAATGAAACCTGCCTCTGCTTGGCTAGTTTGACCTCCAGCCACTGAACAATAACTAAACCTTTCATTAGCATGATGTATGATTTCCACACCTCCACCCCAAACACCCTTCCCAACACTCTGACCCAGTCAGAGAGGAGGTCCCCATCTGAGAGATGTCAACCAAACTAATGGGTAAGTGGTGACCAATGCTGAGCCTGGGGGAAGTCCAAAGGAGACACACTGACAGCCTTGACTTAAAAGTAAGAGTGAGGCATCATTGGAGCGTACTTGGCATCGCCTGAAGAGGAAGGTGGTGAACCTTGCTCGACTGTTGAAATTATAGTAGGAGGGTGTGAGCCCAAGTCACTGTCATGCCATCAATTCTATAACTCCTACCCCTCCAACTGCCATCCTGCCGTGGGTGAGGTGGGGAGGTAAAATTTGTGTTTCTATCCATTAATGAGAATTATGAGAGGTGTAATGTAAATGAAGTTGTTTCTTTTTTACCAATGCAGGGAACCAAGAAAAATAAACTGTAGGTAAACGTTGCTTTTGTGATCCTTCACTCAGAGAATCTACGAGGGCCAAAGGCAGGAGTAAGAATATCACTTCAATTCTGTTTTCTTTTGACACCTCCTCTCGCATCTTTGGGAACATATGTTCCAAAATAATATGTTTATAATTTGGCTAAATAGACTACAGAGAAAATTCTGATAAGGCATTTCCGATATTGCTTCCTACATTGTCCAGAGGAATTCTGATCTCAATGATTATAGCCTTCAGAGCTGAAGATTTCATCCATTACACTTAACTGGTGAACTATAAACAGCACAGGAAAATTTACTATCAGGTTCTCATCTCCAACTGCTTCAACATGTAGTCCTGAAAGACTTCCGCTAAGAATATCCTCAGCAATTCTCCCAACTGGTTGTCTAAATGTAGACCACTCCCTCCGTGACTCCCTCGTCAGATCCACACCCCCCACCAACCCAACCTCCACTCCCGGCACCTTCCCCTGCAACCGCAGGAGGTGCAAGACCTGCGCCCACACCTTCCCCCTCACCTCCCTCCAAGGCCCCAAAGGAAACTTCCATATCCGCCACAGATTCACCTGCACCTCCACACATATCATCTATTGCATCCTCTGTACCCGATGTGGCCTCCTCTATATTGGGGAGACAGGCCGCCTACTTGCGGAGCGATTCAGAGAGCACCCCTGGGCCACCCGGACGAACCAACCCAACCAACCTGTAGCACACCATTTCAACTCCCCCTCCCACTCCACCAAGAATATGCAGGTCTTTGGACTCCTCCATCGCCAGACCACAACCTTTTATCTTAGCCTGCTGGACAAACTTTCCTCATTCCTGAAGAAGGGCTTATGCCCGAAACGTCGATTCTCCTGTTCCCTGGATGCTGCCTGACCTGCTGCGCTTTTCCAGCAACACATTTTCGTGTCTAAATGTAGATGCCTTGCAAAAGCTAGCAAGTAAACAGGGCTTCAGTTGAATGTCTGCTGAATTTCCAAAGAACTTCCAAGAACACCTTTGGTAATTGTCTCATTCCCCAGCACATTTGACATTTGAAACTTGGAAAATGTTCACAATTAAAGTACGATACTACTCCATAAATTGCACTTCCTTGCACTCTGTTTACAACATGCAAAAATATTAATCACCTTTATTATAAATATATGTAATTAAATTCAATAAAATTGTCTATTATCTAAGAAGGCCAGACATGAAAATAAAGTAACAGAAGCATTAAAAGATTTAGTCTACCATCTACAGGCAAAATGTGGAATTAATCTCTTCAGCATGAACTTCAACTTCACTCTGGCAATCATGAAGATTGTCTTTTAACTCAGGCTGCTCCTGAAGCAGAGCAGCGCTATTATTTTTTGGCAGGCACAGGGCATTCTAAATCTTGGACTTCATCAAGATTTGAAGGATATGATATAATCCTAATCCCCTACAAAACCAATCAGTCATTACGTACTGCCACCTCCCCACGCTCGACCTCAACTTTACTGATATGTTAATTAGAGCTACTCTTGGAGCAAGGGAGGATCAAGAAGGGAATGCTGTTTTGAAGCATGTCTAAATCCATTTAAAACAACAGTGAACAAAAGTTCTTGAGAAGATCTGGATCCAATGCAAAAAAGAGGTTTTCTGACCCTGCAAAAGAATAACAAGGATGAGTATAACTAGTTAGCTCTCTGTTCTCTTAACAATACGACAAGTGATCTCTCAGAATGTCACATAATAGTCTCAAATATTACCATGCCTCCACTTTATCATTCACCTCACAAGGCCATTATAATTTCAAATGTTCTTTTTTTACCATTTTACTCCTTATACCACGTGTCTGCACCATTTTCTTCGCATATATTACCATTTGTATAAATACCATTCCTCGATCACTTAACAATTCATATACTTCCCTTAAAATTCAAGACTTTCCAAGATCATGCATCTTAATTATTCTATACTTGTATAACATGTCCACAATATGAACATGTCATTTAGCCCAAAAAGGACCATAAACATCAGACCACAGAGAGGCCCAGTCAAGCATGCACATTTTGTTACAATATCGGTAAATTTGGATTATCACATCTGAACTTCTGAACTGCTTGTTATACCTGAAAACTTTAATGAACTAGGATGGTTTAAAGAAAGGAAGACACACTGCCATGAAATAGCTGCAGTGATGAGGAAAGCTACTTTGACAGCTTGGTGGAACGAACTAAACTATTTGCACTGAAATTGTCATGTTTTTCTAAAAACATTGAAACCAAGCAACTGAGTCAGTGGCATGAAATTTGCATCTCCTGTTTAAATTATGGCTTTATTATGATTCACATAAAAGGAGATGAAAAGACTGCCCACCAATTAGTCAGATTTGAAAGACAATTGAACTAGACTCTGGAATATACACTAGGCTGTATTTCAGCAGACACTTCTAAGCAGCACAGCAGAACAGAGGGAAGAAAATATAAAGTTGTAACATAAAGAATTGGATATCTCTCCCTCTCTCCCTCTCTCCCTCTCTCCCTCTCTCTCTCTCTCTCTGTTCACTTCTCTCATCATTTTGGAAAATAACATCTTGTGAATAAGCAAATTGGGAAACAGCCATTCAGGAAGAATTCAAAAATATCAACAGCTTCTGCTACTGATATACAGGAGAACCTCGATTATCCAAACGAGATGGGCAGGCACTATTTCGTTTGGATAATCGATTATTCGGTTAATCGATTAAATGCCTTTCCTCTGAGGCTCGGAGTTTTTAAAGTCTGCTGTCCATTCAAGGACCTCGCCTAACACTACCCCACAACAGTGCCCCCATCTGCCCACCCACCACCATCCAACACCCCCTCAACCCACGCCTGTCCTCCGGGGCAACCGGACTGTACATCAACAACAAGACTGCTGCTGCTGCCTTTGTGGGGTAAGTCTCCAAATAGCACGTGCACGCACACATGCACACACACAAAACCATAGCCACGCATGCACAATTTTTTACTGCAACTTTTTGACAGGTTCCATCCATGCCCTGTACAGAACGATGTTAGAGAGATTATCTGGACAAGGGGGGTTAGGGTACACCCTTCTGTATAACTCCAGGGAATGTGTGTGAAGAGAGAAAGAGAGGGCGGGAGGTTAATCATTTGGAGATGGTGCCTGTTTAATCACTGTAAACAAAAGACGCGGTCACTGTTGGCATCACGTCTTTGATGTAATGTTTCTATCGGGACCTCAAGATCTCCTAGATAATCCAATTTTCAGATAATTGGTAGTCGGATAATCGAGGTTCCTCTGTAGATATGTGTCTACAATTAAACAACTGTTGTTCAAAGTTTGTGAGAAGATTTGTAGCTCAGGTGCTCGTTGTTGTGGCTCTGTTCGCTGAGCTGAGAATTTGGGTTGCAGACGTTTCGTCCCCAGTCGAGTTGACATCCTCAGTGCTTGGGAGCCTACTGTGAAGCACTTCTGTGTTGTTTCCTCCAGCATTTATAGTGGTTTGTCTCTGCCAATTCTGGTTGTCAGTTCCAGCTGTCCACTGCAGTGGCCGGTATATTGGATTCAAGTTGATGTGTTTGTTGATAGAATCTGTGGATGAGTGCCATGCCTCCAGGAATTCCCTGGCTGTTCTTTGTTTGGCTTGTCCTATAATGGTCGTGTTGTCCCAGTCGAACTCATGTTGCCTGTCATCTGCGTGTGTGGCTACTAAGGATAGCTGGTCGTGTCGTTTCGTGGCTAGTTAGTGTTCATAGCTGGTCGTGTCGTTTCGTGGCTAGTTGGTGTTCATGGATACGGATCGTTAGCTGTCTTCCTGTTTGTCCTATGTAGTGTTTTGTGCAACTGTTATTTCAGATATAAAGTCTAATACCACAATATCTCTAAGGATTCTTAAAATATGTAGCTTTAATTGTCCCTGCGAGGTATCAATTCCCTCTCCTCACCTGTTTGTAACAATATCACTTGTTTTCAATTATTCAATTCTGCACAGATCGTGCAAGCTCGTCAACTACAACCTACAAATTCAAACCATTAACCAGTCATATAGGATGTATTTCTCCAAGACTAGTTCTTATTCAGTTTTTTTCTTCCCAGAACTAGTAAACAAAAGGATGCATGAGCAGAACAGAACTTAGAAAAGGAGAGTCCCAACAAGGATATCTCATCAGGTATTTCACCATGACAATACTATGTGGGTTACTTAGCACGTTAGAGGCATCTACTCATGGAGAAACAAACAACATTACTGAGCTGTTGCAGAACTCAAAGCCTGGGACAACAAAGGAGAAACCTTGCTCTTCATTCTGCCATTTTCTCTCTGCCTCTTCAAGCTCTGACCTTGGTCATGAATCCATTATATTATGCCTTATCAGAGGAAGCTGAAAATTCAAGTTTTCGCATCCACTCTTTGCCTTATCTACTGTTTTTGTTACTGCTTCTAAGAATTCAGTAAAGTTCCTTTTGGAATTAATGCTCTCTATTCATATGTGATTTCCAAATAATTTCTGTGACAGTTTTGAATAAAGATTCCTTATCTTTTTCTCCACTAATGTTAATTTAACAGCTCAATTGTTCTCCAGACTGGTTATATCTCCTTTTTTTGAACTGAGAACCAACATTAACTGTTGGACTGTGATCTAACAGTATTCCATTTTCTTTTTAAAAAAAATATAATCATACTCTGCCTTGAAAATTTTAGCAAATGCAGATGCAATCCAATTGACCAGAAGTTTTATTCTCTGAGTTTGACCAACTGTTCATTGATAACATGACACCAGTTCCTATTGATGAAAGTTGCTGCTTATGTTCTACATCAGTTTCCTGTCCATCATGTTCCATCAAGTCCATCATGCACCATACTGTGAAGGTTTTGAGAAGGAACACTACGAAACAGGCAGGATTCAGACTGTGCTACAAAAACTTAGAATCCTTTATTCTTTTCTAGATGCCTCCTCATGGTAGATCTATATCGTAGCTTTTGGAGGAGAAGGCACACAACTCCAAAATGCAATAATAGTATATACCCCTCTCTTTCTTGGCAAATGTTGGGTTATTTCTGAATGTGTAGGTAATGCAAACAAGAAACTTAAAAACATATTGAATTTTCACGTTCACCAGCAATGCACTCAGTCACGTATAATAACATCAGTTCAACTACTGAGAACAATTCACTTGATAACATAATCACATAAGTATAGTGGATGTTGTTTTTCATGTGTAGGATATCATCTGATATTAGGTATTTAAATGAAAGCAAAGTACTGCAGATGTTGGAAATCTGAAATAAAACAAAGTGCTGGAGATACCCAGCAGGTCTAGCAGCACCAGTAGAGGGAGAAACAGTGTTAACATTTCAAGTTCAACATTTGTCCAAAGCTGTGCACGTCAGGTGAATTGGCTGTGCTAAATTGCCCATAGCGATTAGGAATATGAAGGCTAGGTGTATTAGTTAGGGAATGGGTCTGGGTGGGATACTCTTTGAAGCATCAGTGTGGACATGTTGGGCCAAATGGCCTGTTTTCTATACTGTAGGTATTCTATGATTGCTTTTCTTCAGAACTTCTGTAAAAGACTTCATACTAAAATTGAAATGTTATTGCTCTTTCTCTCTCCGCAGATTTTGTCTAATCTGCTGAATTTCTCCAGGATGTTCTGTTGTAACTTAGACTTTTAACCTGAAATATTAATATTTGAATCATACTCAATGGTTGTTAATGGTGTTTTTGCTCCTTTGAAGAAAGACACTTGTTATAACCGAGTAATGGTTCAAAGTGAATGTTAAACTTATAGTTATTAGTTGGAAGAATTAAAATTCAAGATTTAACATTTTAAAAGGCCTTCTTGCTGTATCAATGATTGAAGACAAAACACGATTCATTAAATGCTATTTTATATCTCAACCAACTTTTATACTTCATAATCATAAAGCAAAACAGCACAAAAGAACGTCTCATCCATGCCAACCAGGTATCCCAAACCTAACTAGTCCAATTTGCCTGCATTTGGTCCACATCCCTTTAAGCCCTTCATATTCATGTACCTGTCCAAATGTCTTTTAAATGTTGTAAATGTACGCTCCTCTACCACATGCTCTGGCAGCTTATTCCATAAACAGACCATTGTCTGTGTGAAAACGTTGCTCCTCAAGGTCCCTTTTAAATCTTTCCCCCTCACCTTAAACCCATTTCCTCTAGTTTTAGACTCCTCTACCTTTGGAAAAAGACCTTGACTATTCACATTATGTATGCCCCTCATGATTTTATAAATCTCTTTCAGGTCACACTTCAGCCTCTGAACCTCCAGGGAAAGATGTTCCTGCCTATGTCATACCTTCCAGTTCCAGAAAAATCCTTGTAAATCTTTTTTGCACCCTTTCTCGTTTAACAACATTCTTCCTATGGCAGAGACACTAGAATCATATGCCATATTCCAAAAGTGGCATAACCAATGTCTTCGACAGCCATAACATGATGACCCACCTCCTATACTCAATGCTCTGACCAAAGAACGCTAGCATTCCAAATGCCTTCTTTACCATCCTGTTTACATGAGATCCTGCTTTCCACAAACAACGAATGTAGTGGTTGGAACCAAGTGGACTACATTGACTACAAGGCTGTTGATTGAGGTTGTTCACCAGGGCTAATCAGAAAGGCCCTGGCTGCCCAATATGACCAGGAGATATTGCCTTTTGTTGAGAGGGACATTCCTTGTCACTGGCCTCTCTGGTGTTTCCTTTCTTTCTGGTGGTGGAAATTGAATAAAGATTTGTACATATGTTGTCTTTCACTATGTCTCACACCTGCACACACACACACCATGGGTGCTGGGGAAAAATAAGCACTACCGCAGTTAGGCTGTAGTGTGGGAGTAAGGAAAGAAAAGGGAATAAAGGAGAAAAAAAAGAGAATTAAAAAATAACCAGGAGATTTAGAGTCTCCTCAGTTTAGGAGACTGACTCTGTGCTGGCTGGGCCACAGTCAGTATGTTTCTGCTGCTGGTTATTAAAAAAATAATCTGGAAGTATTGGAGTATTTGTCAAGAAGGGCACTGCTTGTCACTGGCCACTCTGCTGTTTCTTTTCTTCCTGGTGGTGGAATATCAATAAAGATTTATGCACTTGTTATTCACTGTGTCTTACACTTGCACACACATGACATGGGTGCTGAGGAAATTATAAGCACTACCACTGTGAGGTGGTTAGGGGGAAGGGGAAAAACAATGAAAGAAAAAAATATATATAAACAGGGGATTTAGAATTGCCTCAGTTCAGGGAGAAATATAATCAGGAGACAGCCAGTGTACTGTGGGAAGAGTTTTCTTGACTGGGAGACTATTCCTCAGTTCAGAGAAAAAATATATAACCAGGAGATTTAGAATCTCCTCAGTTTAGAGGACTGACTATGTGCTTTCTGGGCTACAGTCAGTGTGTTACTACTGCTGTTGGTGGTTTCTGTCTGTTTTTTGGAAGAAGTCTGATTCTTGAACTAGCTGAATGATATAGTCAGTTTGTTAACTGGCATTCCTTTTTCTATTGAGGACTGATTTCTAAACTGCCTGATTTACACAGTCAATGTGTTTCAGGTGTAATTCAGCCCTCATTAGGGAACTGTTACTTCACTGACTGGATACAGCCTGTGGGTTACTCTTTTTCTCTTGCAAAAGTACAATGTTGATTTTTGAGGTGGGGCTATACCCTTGCACTCTGGCTTTCTTTGTTTTGAATGTGGTTTTTTTTTGGTGTTTGGACTGAGCCCCTGTGAGAAAATACATCTTTCTAGAGGAGCTGTTCCTGTATGAGTGGGCTTGGCCCTTTGTGGGTGGACTAGGCCTCTGTAAAGACTGAACACGTGTGTGTGTATGTTGGGGGGGTGTACATTTGCTGCCTTCGGGAGTGAACATTTGCTCTCCGTTGTGGACTCTGATTTTAGCAATGGACTCTGCAGTTTGGAGTGGACTCTATTTCTGACAATGCATTTTGTATAGTGGAGTGGAGTCTGTTCCTTGGCATGGACTCTGCATTTTGAAGAGAATTGTTTATGGTAATGGACTCTGTACCAGAAGGAACAATGTTGTTGATAATTGACTCTGTCTTGTTGCTTATTGGGTTTATCACCTGCATTGTCCAGTGTGTCCCTGGGTCTGGCAAGCCTTGCTGTGAGCTGGGAGGCTTATACATCATCCTGAAAGATGTCACCCCAAGAGCCAGAGGGTGGGTCATGTCCCGAAAGCCGGAAGGTGGGTAGGTCACCGCAATGCCAGTTGCCGGAAGGTGGGTAGGCCATTCTGAGCGCTGATGTCCTGAGAAGGGACAATCTGGACAGAATGTCCTAGAGGTGGCTGGAAGATGTGTCAAAGTGACCAAGAGCCACAAAGTACAGAGGGGCCGGCCTAGATCTGGAAGGCTCATGGGCTGCACTGCACACCATTATCCAAGGGAAGGGCTGTCCTAGAAGTAGCCGGAAGGTGTGTCAGGGCTGCCCACATTAGGGAACTGTCGATTCACTGGCTGGTTATAGCCTGTGTGTTTCCTTTTTGGGAAAAGGACAGTTCTGATTATGTGGTAAGTTTCAGCCCGTGCACTCTGGTTTTCTTTCTCTTTTCATATGTGTTTTTACTTTTGATGTTTGGGCTGAGCCCCTGTGAGAAAATACACCTTTTCAAAGGTGCATTAAAGTATATTAAACACAATAGTGAGGACCAGAGGCCCAACAGGAAGGTACATTTAAAATATATAAAAACTTACCTCATGTATAAGCAGAGTGCGCACTGAGCAGAGCAGACATGGGACTGTGGGTAATTAAGGCTTTGTATTTGGGCAGTTCCTTTATCCTACACACTACTCATGTAGTGTCTCCCACCCATCCTCTAACCAAAAAAAAGTTCTATGTGCCAGATTGGTATGGTGACTAGTTTCTTCATTTTTTTTTTTGGCTTTTCAGTATTGTCATTGGGAATTTTATAATAGTGAGAATGGAGGTTAGGGTAGCTGAATGTTCCTCCTGCAGAATGTGGGAAGTAAGGGTCCCTGCTGACTGCATCTGTTGGAAGTGCACCCAACTCTAGCTCCTCAAAGCACATTAGGAAACGGGAGATGGAGCTGGATGAACTTCGGATTATTTGGGAGGCGGAGGGGATATTAAGAGGAGTTACAGAAGGTAGTCAGACCTCTGGTAAAAGAAGAAGGTTGATGGGTTACTGTCAGGGGATGGAAATGGAACCAGCAGGCAGTGCAGGCATTTCCTGTGGCCATTTCCCTCAACAGCAAATATACAATTTTGGATATTATTGGTGGAGACTGCTTACCCATGGGTAAGCAATGTGGCACAGGTCTCTGGCAGAGTCTGTCCCTGTTGCTCAGAAAGGAAGGGGGAAGAGGAGCAGAGCATTAGTCATTGGGGACTCCATGGTTAGGGTGTCAGATTGTGTTGGAACGAGAGAGACTCAGTGTGTTGCCTCCCAGGTGCCAGGGTTCGTGATGTCTGATTGTGTTTTTGGGATCCATGAGGGGGAGCAGCCCCAAGTTGTGGTCCACATAGGCACCAACAACATAGGTAGGAAGAGATGGGGATTAAAGGCAGAAATTCAGGGAGCTAGGGTGGAAGCTTAGAGCGAGAACAAAGTTGCTATCTTTGGTTTGTTGCCTGTGCCATGTGCGAGCAAGGCAAGGAATAGGAATAGAGAGAAGTTGAACATGTGGCTACAGGGATGGTGCAAGAGGGAGGGGTTTGGATTCCTGGATAATTGGGTTTTTTTTCTGGGGGTAGGTGGAACCTCTACAAACAGGATAGCCTTCATCTGACCCAGAGGGCTAACAATATCCTTGGGGGGGAATATTTGCTAATGCTCTTTTGGGTGGGTTTAAACTAATTCAGCAGGGGATGGGAACTGAAATTGTAGTTCAAGTATACAGGGGGTTGAGAGTAGTGAGGTCAGAATTAAGGTTTCCAGGTTGCAAGAAGGTAACAGCAAGCAAGAGGTTGGTTTGAAATGTCTACTTCAACGCCAGGAGCATTCAGAATAAGGTGGGTGAACATGCAGCATGGTTTGGTACCTGAGATTTCAATATTGTGACCACTTTGGAGACATGGGTAGAGCAGGGACAGGAATGGTTATTGCAGGTTCCAGGATTTAGATAGTTCTGTATGAACAGAGAAAATGGTAAAAGGAAAGGGGCATTGCTAGTCAAGGATAATATTACAGTTGCAGAAAGGATGTTTTGAGGACTCTTCTACTGAGGTAGCATGGGCTGAGGTTAGAAACAGGAAAGGAGAGATCACCTTGTTGGGAGTTCACCGTAGGCCTCCGAATAGTTCCAGAGATGTAGAGGATAGGGTAGCAAAGATGATCCTCGATAGGAACGAGAGTGATAGGGTAGTTGTTATGGGGACCTTTAACTTTCCAACTATTGATTGGGAACGCTATAGTTCAAGTACTTTAGATGGGTCTGTTTTTGTCCAATGTGTGCAGGAGCATTTCCTGACACAGTATAGCTGGGAGAAAGGCAATTACAATGCAATTAGGTAGGATTTAGGATGCATAGGATGGTGACGGAAACTGCAAGGGATGGGCACAACTGAAATGGAGCTTATTCAAGGTACAGCCACTGCAGATCCTTGATAAATATGTACCTGTCAGGCAAGGACAAATTTGTTGAGCGCGGGTGTCATGGTTTACTCAACGAGTTGAATCTTTCTTCAAGAGGAAGAAGAAGGCTTATGGTAGCATCTGTTAGGGCACATGAGAGTTACAAGTTAGCCAGGAAAGACCTAAAGAGAGAATTAGGAAGAGCCGGGGGGAACATGAGAAGTCATTGGCGGATAGGATCAAGGGAAACCCTAAGGCTTTCCGTAAGTATATCAGGAATAAAAGAATGTTGAGAGTAAGATTAGGGCAATAAAGGATTGTAGTGGGAAGTTGTGCTTGGAGTCAGAGGAGATAGAGGAAGTGCTAAATGAATATTTTTTTGTCAGTATTCACACTAGAGAAACACAATCTTATTAAGGAGAATACCAAGATACAGGCTACTAGACTAGATGGGATTGAGGTTCACCAGTCTACAAAATATAAAAATATATAAGTCCCCTGGGCCAGATGGGATTTATCCTAGGATTCTTTGGGGAGTCAGGGAGATGATTGCTGAGCCTTTGGCTTTGATCTTTATCATCATTGTCTACAGGAATAGTGCCAGAAGACCTAGAGAATAGCAAATGTTGTCCCCTTGTTCAAGAAGGAGAGTAGAGGCAACCCCGTTAATTATAGACCAGTGAGTCTTTCTTCGGTTGTGGGCAAGTGTTGAAAAGTGTTATAAAATAGAGGATTTGTAATCATCTGGAGAGGATTAAGTTGATTCAGGATAGTCAACACAGTTTTGTGAAGTGTAGATTGTGCCTCTCAAACCTTATTGCATTCTTTTGAGAAGGTGACCAAACAGGTGGATCAGGGTAAAGTGGTTGATATGGTGTATATGGATTTCAGAAAGGTGTTTGATAAGGTTCCCCATGGTAGGCTATTGCACCAAGTATGCAGTCATGGGATTGAGGATGATTTCACGGATTGGAACAGAAATTGGCTAGTGAAAGAAGACAGATGGTGGTGGTTGATGGGAAATATGCATCATGGAGTTCAGTTATTAGTGGCATACTGCAAGGATCTATTTTGGTAAAACAATGACTGCAGATGCTGGAAACCAGATTCTGGATTAGTGGTGCTGGAAAAGCACAGCAGTTCAAGCAGCAACTGAGGAGCAGTAAAGTCGACGTTACAGGCAAAAGCCCTTCATCAGGAATACAGGCAGAGTGCCTGAAGGGTGGAAAGATAAATGAGAGGAGGGTGGGGGTGGGGAGAAAGTAGCATAGAGTACAATAGGTGAGTGGGGGAGGGGATGAAGGTGATAGGTCAGGGTGGAGTGGAAATGACCTGGGAGTTGCAGTGGGAGAAGGACTCCCTGAGATTCTTGTAGAGAGAGGAGGAAAACTTCTTCAAGGCAGGCATCCTTGCAAGAGGATTCTCAGTAGGGTTAAAATCAACTAGGTAAAAACAATGACTGCAGATGTTGGAAACCAGATTCTGGATTAGTGGTGCTAGAAAAGCACAGCAGTTCAAGCAGCACCCGAGAAGCAGTAAAATCGACGTTTCGGGCAAAAGGCCTTCATCAGGAATAGAGGCAGAGTGCCTGAAGGGTGGAGAGATAAATGATATATTGTCCCTGATCTTAATGTGGAAAAGTGAGGTAATTCACTTTGGAAGGAGTAACAAGAATGCAGAGTACTGGGCTAATGGTAAGATTCTTGGTAGTGTAGATGAATAGAGGGTTCTCCGTGTCCATGTACACAGAACCTTGAAAGTTGCCACACAGGTTGATAGGGTTGTTAAGAAGGCATAAAGTGTGTTAGCTTTTATTGGAAATGGATTGAGTTTCTGAACCATGTGGTCATGCTGCAGCTGTACAAAACTCTGCTACGGCTGCACATGGGAGTATTATGTACAGTTCTGGTCACCGCATTATAGGAAGGATGTGTAGATTTACTGGGATCATGCCTGGTACGGAGGAAAGATTGAGGGACTTGAGGCTGTTTTTGTTAGAGAGGAGGAAGTTGAGAAGTACCTTAATTGACACATCTTAAGATATTCAGAGGGTTAGATAGGGTAGACAGTGAAAGCCTTTTTCCTTGGATGGCGATGGCTAGCATGAGGGAACAGAGCTTTAAATTGAGGGATGATAGATGTAGGACAGATTAGATTAGATTACAGAATACATTAGTGTGGAAACAGGCCCTTCGGCCCAAGTCCACACCGACCCACTGAAGCGTAACCCACCCATACCCCTACATTTACCCCTTACCTAACACTACGGGCAATTTAGCATGGCCAATTCACCTAACTTGCACATCTTTGGACTGTGGGAGGAAACCGGAGCACCCGGAGGAAACCCACGCAGACACTGGGAGAACGTGCAAACTCCACACAGTCAGTCGCCTAAGGCAGGAATTGAACCCAGATCTCTGGCGCTGTGAAGCAGCAGTGCTAACCACTGTGCTGCCCACAGATGTCAGAGGTAGTTTCTTTACTCAATGTCGTAGGGGCATGGAATGCCCTGCCTGCAATAGTAGTAGACTTGCCAACCATGCGTGCATTTAAATGGTCATTAGATAGGCATATGGATGAGAATGGAGTAGTGTAGATTAGATAGAATGCTACAGCAGTCTGAAGCCTATGTTCCAGGTGAGCCATTCCTGTGGGTAGGCCTGCCGCTTGTCGGTGGATGAGGCCTATGTAAAGACTGAACACCTGTGCGTGCTAGGAGGTAAGCATTTGTCATCCTAGAGTTTGGGAGTGGACCAAACTCCTGTGAGTTAACTGCACCTTCACAATGTAATGTGTTCCTGCGAGTGAGTCTGGTTTCTATGGATGGATCAGGCCTCGATAGAGACTGAACACCTGTGTGTGTACTGTGGCGTTTGCATTTGCTGCCTTCAGGAGTGGACTCTGCCCTGGGTTGTGGACCCTGTTTTTAGCAATGGACTCTGCAGATTGGAATAGACTCTATTTCTGACACAGTACTTTGTATACTGGAGTGGAGTCTGTTACTGGGAATGGACTCTACATTTTGCAGAGAACTGTTTATGGTAATGGACTCTGTGCCAGAAGGGACTCTGTGTGCTTGTTGATAATTGATTCTATGCACTGTTTCTTATCTAGTTGGACTATCTTGTATGTATTTGTTACTGTCACTTTTGTGATGACTAAAAGTGGGATTTGAGGTTTGTCCTCATTTCCCTGAAAACTGGTTGAACAGTGGGTTCAGGGCCTGGCTTTGCCGCTCCTCTCCCTTGTAAATTGCTGTTCCTCTGTATATAGCTGTTAATGTTAATTGTTTGTTTTGTAAACTGTACTGTTAATTTTTTTTAAAAAGGAGATTTAGAATCTTCTCAGTTTAGGGACCTGACCCTGTGCTGGCTGGGCCACAGTCAGTGTGTTACGCCTGCTGTTGGTTTCTGTTTTTTTGGGAGAACCTGATTCCTAAACTTTTTTTTAATAAACTGGCATTTCTTTTTCTATTGAGGACTGATTTCTAAACTGCCTGATTTACACAGTCAATGTGTGTTTGGAGTAATTCAGCCATCATTTGGGAACTGTTGTTTCACTGGCTGGTTACAGTCTGTTACTTTGTTCTTTACCTTAAGAAAAGGACAATGTTAATTTTGTGGCAGGGCTTAGCCCTTGCACTCTTGGTTTTCTTTCTTTTGAATGTATTTTCACTTTTTTGGTGTTTTAGACTGAGCCCCTGTAAGAAAATGCACCTTTCCAGGTGAACCGTTCCTGGCTAGTAGGCCTGACCCTTTTTGAGTGGATTAGGCTCTGTAGCGACTGAACACCTGTGTGTGGGGTGTGCACTTGCTGCCTTCAGGAATGGAGTCTGCCCTTGGTTGTGGATTCTGTTTTTGGCAATGGAGTCTGCATTACTAGGGTGGACTCTATTTCTGATGATGCACTCTGTATACTGTAGTGGACTCTGTTCCTGGAACTGGACTCTGCATTTTGAAGAGAACTGTATATGGTAATGGACTCGTACTGAAGGGACTCTGTTTGTTGATAATTGAATTTGTCTTGTTGGGTTTATCACCTGCACTGTCTTGTGTCCCTGGGTCTGGCAGGCCTTACTGTGAGCTGGGAGGCTCATAGGTTGTCCTGAAAGCTGTCACCCTTCCGGCTGTCCCAAAAGCCGGAAGGTGTGCAGGCCACCTCTATGCTGGTTCCCCTGAGAGCTGCCAGAGGGCGTGGTTGAGGCTGGCACATTTGCAACATTTAAGAGGCATTGGATGGGTATATGACTAGAGGAAGGGTTTGGAGGGATATGGGCCGGGTGCTGGCAGATGGGACTAGATTGGGTCGGGATATCTGGTTGGCATGGACAGATTGGACTGAAGGGTCTGTTTCCATGCTATATATCTCTATGACTCTAAGTGGGTCGGCTGTTCGGAGCGCTGTTTTCTCAAGAAAGGGTAATCTTGATGGACTGTCTAGAGGTGGTCGGAAGGTGTCAGAGTGGCTGAGAGCCAGAATGTGCATGGGGCAGGCCGAGATCCGGAAGGCTTATGGGCTGCCATGTGCGCCGTTGTCCCAGAAAAGGGAATGGGCTGTCCTAGAGGTAGCCAGAAGGTGTGTCAGGGCAGTGCACAGGCCGGATGGCGCGTCAGGGTCAGGGTACCCAGAGAGACAGAAGGTATATAGGGGCAGACTGAGAGCCGGAAGGCGGTTTGGCCATCCTCAGCACTGTCATCCCTGTCAGGTACTGGGGCGGGTTGTCCGAGAGGTGGTTGGAAGGTGCAAAGGGCAGCTAGGGAAGCAGGAAGGTGGGTAGATCATCCTGATCGCTATCGTCCTGGGAAGGGTTGGAGAGACAGGATGTGCTGTCCTAGAGGTGACCGGAAGGTATGTCAGGACAGACAGAGAGCTGGAAGAGGCATAGGAACAGGCTGAAAGGTGGGAGGAGTGGGTAGCTTGCTGGGGGTGGGAGGAGTCTGTATTCTATGCACTGTTTCTTATCTAATTATGTATGTATTTGTTACTTTTGTGATGAATGAAAGTGGAATTTGAGGTTTGTTCTCATTTCCCTGAAACTGGTTAAATGATAGGGTTTGGGGCCTGGCTTTGCTGCCCCTCTCCATTGTAAAATTACTGTTTCTCTGTATACAGCTGATAATGTTAATTGTTTATTTGTAAACTGTACTGTTTAATAAAATTTAAAAAACACAGGAGATTTAGAATCTCCTCAGTTCAGGGGACTGAGTCCGAGCTGGCAGGCAACACTGCGTACTGCAGGAACAAGTTCTCTTGATCTGAGACCTTGCCTTCCTTTTTGATTTTGTCTTGTTTCTCTGAGCTGTATTCAACTGCACCACCAGCCACCACCACCACCACCACCACCACCAAGTGCCAGTCTACACAGAAATCAAAAGCAATGCAAATTAAATATGAATTAGCAGGCAAATGATATTTAAAAAATAAAGGTAAATATCACTTTAAATATTTGCCAGCCTTACAGGAACAGAGGCATTTATATTACTCCCCAAGTGATGGTGGCATTACGCAGATAAACAGTTGCATAATATGTTCTCTATTCATACAGGATAGATCAGGAATTCTACTGGAAAGCAATTTTATGGCAATGATTATCATCGATGACACACTAATGAATGTTCTGTCCCTCAGCTCATGACAGATTTGATTGTGTAACTTTCCAGAATCCCTTTTCGACCAACAAATCAATAACCTGGCATGATAGGTCATGCCGATGAGTGGCATGATGGCTCAGTGGTTAGCACTGCTGCCTCACCACCAGGGACCTGTGTGCAATTACTGCCTCGGGCAACTGTTGGTATGGAGCTTGCACATTCTCCCTGCGTCTGCATGGGTTTCCTTTGGGTGCTCTGGTTTCCTCCCACCGTTCAAAGATATGCAAGTCATGCTAAATTGCCCATAATGTTAGTTGCATTAGTCAGAGGGAAATGGGTCTGGGTGGGTTACTCTTCGGAGGGTCAGTGTGGACTTGTTGGGTCAAAGGGCTTGTTTCCATACTGTAGGGAATCTAATCTAATCCCCGAGTTTATGGCTGGGCCACTTTCGAAAAAACAGATCTTTTGCATCTCCAAGCTATTTGTACAGCTTTCCAGGTTTTTAGGCTGTCAGAAAGGAAAACTAACCTCTCACTATACCTGAAATTGACACTATGCCTTTCCACCTCAAATAAATTCTGTCTCAGCTTGCTCTTTTGTTTCTGTTTGCCTTCACCCTGTGACTCTTGTAACTAACTTTTTTCACATTTTAAATAAAACCAACAATGCATACACCAGAAGATCCTGTGATCTAGACAATAGCAGGGTCTTTTTGACACCATTCCCACTAGATATTGTGAACCAGTTCAAGAACAGGCAGAGTGTTGGCAAGTTTAAGTGAAAAGTCAATAAGGAATAATACCATTGTTTATCTTGTAGCCATGACCTGGCTGTGTAGACTGGAACGTAGATACAAACAAGCCAAATAAAATGGATAAGTAGAGGGAAAGGAGAGTGGTCATACTTCAAGGATGTTTAAAAGAGAGTGTGCCTCCAAAAACACAACTTCAACCTTCCCCACTATGTTATCAGTTAAATTCAACATTGTCAACCTATTTCACTCCATATTCACTTAAGTGGAGGATTGTTTTTTAGACTAGAGGCCTGTGACCAATAGAGGGACACTAGGATCAGTGCTGGGTCCTCTTCTACTTGTCATTTATATAAATGACTTGGATGTGAGCATAAGAGCAATAGTGAGTAAGTTGTTGTGAGTAAGTTGTTGTGGTTCTGTTCGACGAGCTGGGAATTTGTGTTGCAGATGTTTCATCCCCTTTCTAGGTGACATTCTCAGTGCTTGGGAGCCTCCTGTGAAGCGCTTCTGTGATCTTTCCTCCAGCATTTGTAGTGGTTTGAATCTGCCACTTCCAGTTGTCCGTTCCAGCTGTCCACTGCAGTGGCCGGTATATTGGATCCAGGTCGATGTGCTTATTGATTGAATCTGTGGCTGAGTGCCATGCCTCTAGGAGTTCCCTGGCTGTTCTCTGTTTGGCTTGTCCTATAATAGTAGTGTTGTCCCAGTCGAATTCATGTTGCTTGTCATCTGCGTGTGTGGCTACTAAGGATAGCTGGTCGTGTCGTTTCATGGCTAGTTGGTGTTCATGGATGCGGATCGTTAGCTGTCTTCCTGTTTGTCCTATGTAGTGTTTTGTGCAGTCCTTGCATGGGATTTTGTACAATACATTGGTTTTGCTCATGCTGGGTATTGGGTCCTTCGTTCTGGTGAGTCGTTGTCTGAGAGTGGCTGTTGGTTTGTGTGCTGTTATGAGTCCTAGTGGTCGCAGTAGTCTGGCTGTCAGTTCGGAAATGCTCTTGATGTATGGTAGTGTGGCTAGTCCTTTGGGTCATTTCCGAACTGACAGCCAGACTACTGCGACCACAAGGACTCATAACAGCACACAAACCAATAGCCACTCTCAGACAACAACTCACCTGAACAAAGACCTTGGAGTGCAGGTTCATAGCTCCTTTGAAAGTGGAGTCGCTGTTAGATAGGATAGTGAAGAAGGCATTTGGTATGCTTTCCTTTATTGGTCAGAGTATTGAGGACAGGTGTTGGGTGGTCATGTTGCAGCTCTACAGGACATTATTTAAGCCACGTTTGGAATATTGCATGTAATTCTGGTTTCCTTCCTATTGGAAGAATGTGGTGAAACTTGGAAGGGCTCAGAAAATATTTACAAGGATGTTACCAGGGTTGGAGGATTTAAGCTATAGGGAGAGGTTGAATAGGCTAGGGCTGTTTTCCCTGGAGTGTCAAAGACTGAGAGGTGACCTTGTAGAGGTTTATGAGGGGCATGCATAGGATCTGTGGCTGGGGAGTCCAGAACTAGAGGACATAGGTTTAGGGTGAGAGGGGAAAGATCTAAAAGAGATCTAAGGGGCAACATATTCTTGCAGAGCATGGTACATGCATAGAATGAGCTGCCAGAGAAAGTGGTGGAGGCTAGTACAGTTGCAACATTTAAAAGGCATCCAGATGGGTATATGAATAGGAAGGATCTGGAGGGATATGGGCCGGGTGCTGGCAAGTGAGACTAGATTAGGTTAGGATGTCTGGTCAGTATGGATGAGTTGGACTGAAGGGTCTGTTTCTGTGCTGTGGATCTCTATGACATAAAGTAAACAACAAAAAACACTTCCAAATGAAGTTTTGAGTTAATTAATTCCACTGCATGGAAATGGTTTCCAAAGAATCAGCCTAGTCATTTGAAGCTGAGCCCATCACGGAGGTTCAGTCCATGCACAGAAGTCATGGTTGAGAAGGATAAAAGTTCAGTCCAACCAGCTAACTGGAACAAAGAATAAGTTCCGTAACAAAATTCTTTTCCACATCTTCAAAGTAACAATACCGCTGGTTGAAACTAGCCAGCTGAAAATCCAGTTTCCCAAGGAAAAGAACAAAAACCAGCAGTGCCAATGGCTGTAGCCAGAGACCAATAAAAACTACAGATGCTGGAATCCAAAGTAGACAAGCAGAAGGCTGGAATCCCAGTAGCATCAATGTTTTGGGTGTCACCCCTCTTCACCTCTTGATGCCACCTGGCTTGCTGTGTTCTTTCAACCTCCTGCCTGTTAATAAAACATGACCAATAATTACACAAAAGGAAAATGGTGTATAAGAACAACTTAAAATGGTCTTATCACAAATTGCAGAAATAAAGATTCAACTCTTTAAGATTCATTTACCCTTAAGAACAACCTCACAGATACTGAATCCTCAAGTGAAGCCTGTCCTCATCTCTGTTTTAAAATTCGTTGTCAGTTGGCAAAGCTGTAAATAGTTTCTGGCTATTTTTACTTTCTGACATTGACTTTGTTTTTATTCACTCATGGAACATGTGCAGCACTGCTTGGCCAGCATTTGTTACCCATTCCTAGATGCCCTTGAGAAGGTGGTAGTGAGCTGCCTTCTGAACCTCCGAAGTCCATGTGCTGAAGGTTCACCCACGATGCCATTGGGGAGGGGATTCCCGGATTTTGACTCCGTGACAGTGAAGGAACTGTGAATATTTTGGAGACAGAATGATGAGTAACTTGGCATTCCCATTTAACTATTTCCTTTGTCCTTCTAGATGGAAGTGGACATGGGCTTGGAAGGCGCTGCCTAAAGGATCATTGAGGAATTTCTGAAGTACTATCTACAAGATGCACATGTTTCTGCTATTGAACATCAGTGGTAGAGGCAGTGGATATCGTGCCAAACAAGCAGGCTGCTTTGTACTGGATGATGTCAAGCTTCCCAAGTGTTAAAGCTGCACCCATCCAGACAAGTGGGGGGTATTTCATCGCACTCTGGACTTGTGCCTTTGAGATGGTGGACAGGCTTTGAAAGTCAGGAAGTGAGTTACTTGCTGCAGTATTCCTTGCCTCAGACTTGCTTTGCAGGCATTGTATTTTTTTGGTGAGTCCAGTTCACTATCTGGCCTATGGTAACTCCAAGGATGTTGGTAGTAGGGGATTCAGTGATGGTAGCATTGTTAAATGTCAAGCAACGGTGGTTAGATTGTCTCTTCTTGATGGTCATTATCTTGCATGAATGTTACTTGCTACTTGTCAGGCCAAACCTGGATATTGTCCAGGCCTGTTGCTTTTGAAAATAAACTACCTTAATATCTGAGGAGTCACAAATAGTGCTAAGCATTGCAATATTCAGAAAACATCCTGATTTCTTATCATTTCTCATGAAGGGAAGGTAATTGATGAAGATAGTTGGACCTGGGATACTATGCCATAGAACTCCAGCAAAGATGTCTTGGAGCCGATATGGCTGCCCTCGAACAACTCAGACCATCTTCCTGTGTGTCACATGTGATTTCAACCAGCAGACAGCTTGCTCCCGATACTTGAAGCCAGTTTAGCCAGGACTCCTTGATATCACACTTTATCAAATGTGGCTTTGATGTCAAGGGTTGCCACTCTCGCCTCATTCCTTGAATTCAGCTGTTTTATCCATGTTTGATCAAAGGATGAAATTATGTCAGGAGCTGAGTGGACCTGGTTGAACACAACTGGGCATCACTGAGCAGGTTATTACCGAACAGGTGATACTTGATAATACTGTTGATGAAACCTTCCATCACTTTCCTGATGACTGAGTAGACTGTGGCAGTAATTGGATTTGTCCTGCTTTTTGTGTACAGGACATATCTTGGCTATTTTCCACAATGTCGTGTCGATGCCAGTTTTGTAGCTTTCCTGAAAGAGCTTGGCTCAGGGAACAGCTCGATCTGGAGCACACGTCTTCAGTATTATTGCTAAGGCCCATAACCTTTGTAATATCTCGTGTCTCAAATGTTTCTTGTATCGCATGTTTGGTTTATCAATTTAAACAAGTGAATTTATTTAGCTGAAGTCTGCCATCTATAATGCTGGGGACCACTGGAGGAAACCAAGGTACCCCATCTACTCGACACTTATTACAAACTGCAAGAGCCTTACTTTTTGCACTGATATGTTGGGTTCTTCCATCATTGAAGATGTAGATATTCATGGAGCCTCCCCCACCAGTAAGTTGGTTAATTGTCAAACACAAGTTTCATAACAAATGCTGGGTCATTTCAAAACCTCCACTTTCAGCAATTCTCTGCTTCTGGGGCTTCCTTCTTTCCCACTCTGTATTTTTTGTCCAGTCCAGAATTTTTTAGAAGTTTCTAATTTAACAGGACCTGAGTGTACTAATTGAACCGGCACTAACTCCTGCCTTTCTGACTGTTTTGTCGTCTTGTCATAGGACACCTTGATGGTAGGCAAAGTGTAGTTTTGTTTTTCTCTCTCCTACCATTATTTCTAATGCAGTGAACTATACACTTCAATTTCTACTCCAAATTCATAAACATCAATTAAAAGTTCATGTCTCAACAAACATCAGACACATCATTGCCATTCACAGAACAAATCTACAATTAAATTAAATCTATGCCCCTGCTGCTTAACAAACACAAATTTGATTTATTTCAACATTAAAGCTATATATGTCCTGTTCACATTAGAGCCAATGCTATAAATAATAATTATAATATATTATGAATCCTCAGCATATTAAAATAAATGGCAAAACCATTGCCACTACCAGAAACATTCACATTTGAGATTTTTTGAGATTTGTAGATCAGGTTGAGGTTCTAGTTGTAAGTTTGCTTGCTGAGCCGAAAAGGGTTGTTTTCAAACATTTCATCACCATACTAGGTAACATCATCAGTGAGCCTCCAGTGAAGCGCTGGTGTTATGTCCTGCTTTCAATTGACGTGTTTTGGTTTCTTGGTCTCCATCAATAAACACATCGATTGGGACCACATCTACCATCCTCTGAGAAAGAAGATGGTAGATGTGGTCCAAATCGATGTGTTTATTGATGGAGACCAAGATACTTAAATAGAAAGCAGGACAAAACACCAGCGCTTCACTGGAAGCTCACTGATGTTATCTAGGATGGTGATGAAACATCTGAAAACAAATCTTCCAGCTCAGAGAGCAAAGTTACAATCAGAAGGAAGTTAAATATTTATTCGTTATATATTTATTGGTTGATTTGAAAAGATCTTATGAGCAGCAGCAAAAAATGATTCAATCCTTTTCCCAGTCATAGCTTTACACTCCATCCCAAATTCACTTTAAAATTGCTTACTGATTTATGGCATTGTAAGCATTTCCTCTCTGCTATTTTCTGCTCATTCAGAGGTGAGTATTTCCAATGCTGTTTCTCACCTATGCTAACTCACTGCAATCACCTAAACTAACACCTAAGATGAAGATGCAAAAGGAGGCCATTTAGCCCATCAAGTCTGTACCGCCATTCAACTATATCATGTCTGATCTGATGATCCTTGTCTCAACTTTTCTGCCTTTCCCCCATCTCTCTTGATTCCCTTACTGAATTCAAGAAATCTCAGCCTTGAGTATTTTTAATGACACAGCCTCAACTGTCCTGTTTGGTAAAGAATTCCATGGATTCACAAAACACTGAGATAGGAAATTCCTCCTTATCTCTGTCTTAAATATTTGATCCTTTATTCTGATATTACGGTATCTAGTCCTAGATTCTCCCACAGGGGCAATAACCTGTCCACATCTACAATGTCAAGTTCTTTGAGAATAGTGTATGTTTCAGTAAGGTCACCTTTTCATTTTTCTAAATTCCAGCAGGTTCAAGCCCAATCTACTCAACCTTTCCTAATAAGACAATCCCTCTATATCAGCCTACTCAACCTGTTCACAATACTTTTATCTCTGGGTTGACTAGTGACATTTCTCACTGAACTTTAAGAAATAATCCAAGGTTTTGACTACTTTTAATCTGTTTAAAAAGTACATATATTGATGTGGAATAGTTTTTTGCTTGAATCTGTTTCTGGCCTCTAGCCTTTCCTTCTGTAGATTATATATGCTGAAATCAATAATCAGCAATTACCTCATCAGGTATTGTTGAATTATTTCGCTTGAGTCACGTTATTTCTTGGAAAGCTTTTCTTTCATTTACTGTTAAAAGTGGCTTTCTCATCTTGTTTTTGTATAAAAAAAAAAATTTTTCAACACTGAAAACCAAAACAATTTCCTTTTTAGACATACAGACAAAAACATGTTATTTTATCTTGTATTTTCTTCAGGTAGCTTTCTACATGACTGTAAAAAAAAAACAAATAAATTTTTAACTTGCAGAGCGAAATAAAACCGTTAAACATTCTCATATAGTGAATTCAAGAGAACAAAAATTTCCATAGCCTACGGACTCTAAAGCATTCCCACTAGTTTATTTAACTTAGAGCTTAATCCAGTCCTGAAAGCAAAAACCTGAATAGAAATTAGCATATTAACTAATCACATCTATACCTCTGGACTTAAATACTTGGGTTATGAATTCACATTGGTCAGTATCAGTGTGCACATCCAGAGACATTGACTCACTTTTCAGTTGCAAGGATGATTGTCAGATTCGAGCTAGTGGGTATCAACAAGTTTGTGGAATTATAGAATGGTTACAGCACAGAAGGAGGCCTTTTGGCCCATCAAATCTGTTGATTCGCTGCAAGAAAAACTCCATTCGCCCCATTCACCAGCCTTTTCATTTGTACTTATCTTTAGCTAGTTATCTAATTTCCTTTGGAAAGCCTGAGCTGAATACAGCTCATTTGGCTCTTTCAATAACTGTAAATTTGTCTACTGGTTCTCAACCTTTATGCCAAAGGAACAGTTCCTCACTATCTACTCTGTCGAGATCCCTGACCAGTTTGAATCTCAATCAAATTTCTTCACAAACTTCCTTTCTGCAAGAAGAGTGTCAGCTTGTCTAATCTAGCCACATTACTGAAGGTTCTCTCCTGTTGGCAAAATAAGCTTCATATCAAAACAATGCCAATCACTTGATTTATCCTAGACCTCCCAGGTATGTGTAGAAAGAGTGAAAGATAATCTTCCTCCAGCCCAATCATGTACTTTCATGCATTTTGATTCATGCATTCCAATTGATTTATTTGGATATGCTGTGGTATATGGAATTGTGGGATTCACACAAGTCTGTTTAAGACCCTAAAAACCTCTCAAACAGAGACTGGACCATAATTAAGTCAATCACCCATGGATGCACCCACAGCCACTTCCAGCACTAGTTTCCAAACATCATGGGCTGCATGGTGGCACAGTGGTTAGCATTGCTGCCTCACAGCGCCAGAGACCCGGGTTCAATTCCCACCTCAGGCAACTCTCTGTGGAGTTTGCACATTCTCCCCGTGTCTGCGTGGGTTTCCTCCGGGTGCTCCGGTTTCCTCCCACAATCCAAAAATGTGCAGGTTAGGTGCGTTGGCCATGCTAAATTGCCCATAGAGTTAATTGAAGGGGTAATTGTAGGGGAATGGGTCTGGGTGGGTTGAGCTTCGGCGGGTCGGTGTGGACTTGTTGAGCAGAAGGGCCTGCTTCCACACTATAAGTAATCTAATCTATGGTGCTCATCTTGCTATTTGTTGAAAATGCTTCCATTCCATGCATCTCACCATCCGCTCCACCCTCACCCCTTGATGAAGCCTTTTTTCTTCTATTCAAGTGCTATATTTAACAATGGCCTGAAGATTGAAAGTGGTGGAAATCTGCATCTGATTGAAAACTCCATGGGAAAGATGACTGGTATGGAACCATTGCTGCCTTTTGTCTCTGTAGACAAGTTCTTAGACAGTCTAGTTTTAGTAGTTGGATTCCCAAACATATTTTTTCTCTTTAGCTGTTGCTTTTCCTACTCTGCCTCTCTTGCCACCTTCTGCTGAGCTGGTTTAGTAGAAAAAAGAGATATAATTTGATTATGATTCAGCACATGTTTATTGGGATACAGTATTAGTGGAAAAGGGGTGGAAAATGTATACATTTAACAATGCAGGTAGGTGTCATGGAGGTTTAAGAGGACTTTTTAGTTGCTAATTTATTCACAGTGTCATTCTGCTAATCTCTGTGATTCAGCTGCTATCATATGACAACAAAATAGTAGTATGGCTTTGTTGTAAAACAGGATCAGCATTTTCAAAATAGACTTTTACCACCAGTAGTCTGCCTTTGGTAGGATGCAAATGCTAAATTGTCCAGCAAAGTGTAAGAGAAAGTTTGTGGTTGATTAATGTCTACCCAGTGTCACGATAAAACTTTGATGGGGTAAAGGTTGAAAATTGGTGGAGCGTGTTTCTGGATTACACCTGGCAATTTCTTTGTGTTTAAGGAACTACACAGGTATTTATACCAAAAGATAAGTTGGTGGAATTGCCCTTAACCTAATACACACAGTGGATCCTTCATATTGTAAGTGTTACTAACAGAGTTGAGTGTGTGACATAAAATCAAGCAAAAGTCCACAACATTAAAAAATATAGACAAAACTTTGGACTTCTGGGGAAAAAAGGAAAGATCCATTTAGTGCGGGAAATACACAACACAATCAGCAGGGACTGGGAATGGGAAATTAGGACTATTGTTCAGCCTGGAATCCCAATTTATACCTTCTCTCTAAAAGAACAAATGAACGACCGAAACCAACAGACCCTAGCCCACAACAGCCCTCGAGCTACCCAATGCAAACAGTATGGGGTCGAGAGTGATGTTTAGTATTCAACTTTGATCAAAACCCATTCACACACACTCTTAATCATTTAGAAAGCCAATTAACTTCATAAGATAACATCAAGATGTAAACATTGGCCCCAATCTCACCTGAGTGTGGCTTTTTCCAACAAACTTCTGCACGAACAGCTTCTCCACAGGCTTTTACCCGCAACAAGCAGCTTTGTGTGGCATGGTGGCACAGTGGTTAGCACTGCCACCTCACAGCGCCAGAGACCTGGGTTCAATTCCTGCCTTGGGCAACTGTCATTATGAAGTTTGCATATTCTCCCCATGTCTGCGTGGGTTTCCTCCGGGTGCTCCGGTTTCCTCTGACAGTCCAAAAATATGCAGGTTAGGTGAATTGGCCATGCTAAATTCACCATAGTGTTAGATGAAGGGGCAAATGTAGGGGAATGGGTCTGGGTGGGTTGCGTTTCAGCGGGTTAGTGTGGACTTGTTGGGCCGAAGGTCCTGTTTCCACACTGTAAGTAATCTAATCTCATCTCATCTCATCTAATTAGAGACCGAACTGAGAACAGGGAAGTCGAACTGAGGACCTCATTTGGGAAAAAGACATCCAAGAGGAGGAAGCCAGCCGAAGAGCTTCTGAAATCTGACCTTTCCAAGCCAACAACATCAATGGCGAGAACCTCAACAACTGACCACGACTATCCAAATGACCAAAAACTCAAAGAAACAACTGACTCAACTGATATCACCGGTCCTCAGACTGAGGTGAAAACTGGGCTTGTCAAAACAGCATAAAGTAAAGAAAACCAGATACTTACTCAATACATTCAATACCCACCTAACCATATGAGCAGACTCAGCCCAAACTGAAGAACCTACACCTATCTGAAGTCTTCATCCAGGCTCTGGATAGGGCAAGCAGGAATAGCCAGGTGCATTTCAAATCAGTGTTCTGCATGTTGAGCACAAACTCCGACTCGAAGTTCCAACATAGCTAGAAGGGAGGGAAAGGAGGGTGCTGATAATGCATTGGGACCTGTGGGTAGGAATTCTGATTTAAGAGTGAAAAACTAAACAGTGTTTGTATTCTGTGTCAATAAGATGGTGTCAAATCATGGTAATCTAGTTAAGAGTGTATTTTAAGGTACTACTGTTTTCCTGTGTATTAATTGTTAATTTCCTTTTATTGCATTACCTATTTCTTGTACTTTGATTTTTTTTGTACCTTAATTAGATGCAGAGATTCTTTTGCTCTTTCACACCTGTCTACTGCCTCTTCATTTCATGTCCCCATAAATTAGTCCAGTGTCCAGAACCTGGGGTTGGGAGCAATTCAAACTGCTTAAAGATCGGAAAAATAACTGATTGCAAACCAAAATGCTACGGTAGTCACTTGGAACTTGGAAGAAATGAAAAGTGTCATGAGTACTTCAATTTACAAGCTTTGGTCAAGTCATGGAAAATGTTTCTCAAATACATTCTCAGGAGTAAGAAAGTTGGCAGTTATTGTCTGTGCTGCCTTCCTGCACATACTGTGACACATGATTCTAGCCAATATAGACATCTTACTGACAAATCATTCTATTCTCATTTCAACCTTCTCTCTGGTAGCTTCCTCCCAATTTCTTTAGCAGGAAAGCTGCAGACATTCTTCATCCTAACTGCATTTTTTTTTTACCTCAAATGCACAGTTAACACCGTTACCTTGTGGGAAATAGTTATCTTTTTATGTGAGAGGGTAGTGGATAGGGGTTTAACACTAAGGATCAATGCTGGGGCTACTGTTCTTTTTTATATACATATAAATTGCTTAGATGTATAAACACAGAGGAAAGTGTCAAAATTTCTCAAAGATACCAAATTTGGTGGAGTGGAAACACCATGGACAATACAAACTGGCTCCAAGGATATAAATATATTAACAGAATGGGCTGACAAACGGTTAATAGAATTTGATACAACAAAGTGTGACCTAGTGCATTCTGTCAGATGGGGGAGGGATAAATCACACAGGCTTAAGTTCAGTGGGCCTCACGAGGTCAGGTAGGAGAGAATATATCAAGAGTGAGACATGGCCCAAATGAGTATATAATTTGGGGAATTTGGAAGCAATGTGGAAATTTGGTTAGGGGAAGAGGTGTGTTTTTTGCTTAATTTTTTTTGATCTTAGCTTGTAAGATTTTGTTTTAACAGGATATATTGAAGCCCAGTATCAGGGCCCAACACTACAAAGTAACATCACAAAAAAACCCTAAGTACATTGATTGATGGTAGCTGCTAATTTAACTATCGATTACAGGTTACTTCAGACTGAAGGTAATCAGGCTGCAATCTTAAAAAGTGTTTTTTTTTTTAAAACACCAGATTAAGAACTCTAATTTAAAATACAGATGCCAGGGTAGAAGATGTGTTGTAACTACATGATGTGGGAGCTGGTGGACCCAATTGTGGTTCATAGTGACCACATCAGTGGCAAGTGTTGGTTGTTTGAGGAACTCTCACTCAACGTCAATTAACCAGAGTATGCAAAACATCAGGGAGGGGGAAACCTGGATGTTGTGTTTCAGGAGGCAGTCACACACCTTAGATTAACTACCTCGAAAGTGGTCAGGGACAGGAGGCTGTAATGAAAGCAAGGCAGTTAGAGGGATCCAGAGGATAGTGCTGTAGGAGCCTTAGCCCTTGAGCTTGTCTAACAAGTTTGAAATTCTTGCATCCTGTGTGGATGACAATGGAGGATATAGGGAGGATGAGCAGACTAGCCATAGCACCACGATATAGAGAGCAATGGAAGAGAGGGGAGAAAAGAGAAACATGGTTTTAACCAGGTATGTTATAGTCCAGGGAATAGAAACTGTTTTCTATGGCCAGGATCAAGGGTTCTGAAGGCTGTGTTGCCTGCCTGGTGCCCTGCTTCAGGATGTCTCGTTTGGGTAACAGAGGAACTTTAGATTGGGAAGGGAAAGATCTTGTCGTGGTCTATGTAGGTTCTAACGAGTAGGTAGAAACAGGAAAAAAGTTCTGCTGAGAGAATATAAGCAGCTAGAGACTAAATTAAAAGGAGAACCAAAAAAGAAATAGTTTCTGGATTACTACCTGAGCCACGAGCAAATTGGCACAAGGTCAACAAGGTTAAAGAGGTAAATACATGACCTACTGATATGGGAGAAATGGGTTTGAATTCACAGGACATTAGTGCCAGTACGAGGGAGGGATGGAGCTGTTCCGATGAGAGGGTTCCACCTGAATCATGCTGGAACCAGAGTCCTGATGAATTGCATGACTAGGGATGTGGATAGGGCTTAAAACTAAACAGTGGGGTTTGGTGCACAGAGAATTATAAAAAAATATTTGAGAGGACAGATCTCAGCAAATGTTATTAACATTTCTGGAACAAATAATAGGGGAGAGAGAGTATGGAAGGAGTCAGAAACCGAACCTCAGGCACTGCAGATAGGGAGAAAACTATGAGAAGCGGGACAAGTCAACGCAGAACTAGAGGAACTGCAGAGGGATAAAAGACCCTGATGGGAGTTGTGTACAGGCTTCCTAGCATTAGTCAGAAATTGTGGAAGAAAATAAATTAAGAGACAGGAAAGGCATGTGACAAAGATACCATGATAATAATCATGGGGGATTTTAATTTGCAGGCAGACTGGGAAAATTAGGTTGGCATAGGATCTTAAGAAAAGGAATTCACAGCATGTGTATGAAATGGCTATTTTGAAGCAATCTGTGGGCTCTCTGACAAGCTGCTCCAAAATAGAGCCATTTCAGGGAACAGGCAATTCTGGATTTGGTGATGTATAATGAGGGAGACTTGATTTGTGGGTGGCACAGTGGTTAGCACTGCTGCCTCACAGCAGCAGCGACCCAGGTTCAATTCCCACCTCGGGCAACTGTGTGGAGTTTGCACATTCTCTCCGTGTCTGCGTGGGTTTCCTCTGGGTGCTCCAGATTCCTCCCACAGTCCAAAGATGTGCTGGTTAGGTGAATTGGCCACGCTACATTGCCTGTAGTGTAAGGTGAAGGGGTAAATGCAGGGGACTGGGTCGGAGGGTCGGTGTGGACTTGTTGGGCCGAAGAACCTGTTTCCACACTCTAAGTAATCTAATTATGGAGCTTAAGCTGAAGGATCCCCAAGGGGACAGGAATCATCATACGACAGAATTCACCCTGTAGTTTTAGAGGGTGACGCTGGAATCAGATGTAATGATATCACAATTGAATACAAGTAATTATGGAAGGAACTGGTCAGAACTGATTGAAAGGGGAACCTAGCCAAGAACACGGCAAAGAAGTCATGGCAGGAGTTTCTAGGAGTAATTTGGGAAGCACAGCAGAAATTCTTCCCAAGGCAAAAGAAAAGTATTGAAGGAAGATAAGGCAACTATGTCTGAAAGGGAAGTTGAGGACAGCATAAAAGCAAAATAAAAAGCAATCAGTGTGGTGAAAATTAGTAGGAAGCCTTGAAAAGCTAGCGGAGGATAACTCATAAGAACTAGGAGCAGGAGTAGGCCACCTGGCCCTTTGAGGCTGCTCTGCCATTTAATAAGATCTTGGCTGATCTTTTTGTGGACTCAGATCTACTTACCCACGCTCTCACCATATCCCTTAATTCCTTTATTGTTCAAATACAATCCATCTTAGCTTTAAAAGATTCACTAAAGTAGTGTCAACTACTTCACTAGGCAAGGAATTTCATTGATTTACAACTCTCTGGGTGAAGAAGCTCTTCCTCGATTCAGTCCTAAATCTGCTCCCTCCAATCTTGAGGCTATGCCCTCTTGTCCTAGATTCAGTTGCCAGTGGGAATATCCTCTCTACTTCTATCTTATCTATTCCCTTCATAATTCTGTTTCCATAAGATCCCCCTCAACCTTCCAAATTCCAATGACCATAATCCCAGTCTACTCAGTGTCTTCTCATAACCCAACCACCCCAACTCTGGAATCAACCTAGTGAACCTCCTCTGCACCCCCTCTAGTGACAGTACATCCTTTCTCAAGTAAGGAGACCAAAACTGCACCCAGTACTCAACAAACAATAAAGAATTAGAAGATGAAATATGAGAGTAAGCTAGTTCATAATGTAAAAGTGTTTCTTTTAGCTATCTAAAAGATGAGAGAGGCAAGTCTGGACATTGGACTTCTGGTAAATGAGAATGGAGAAGTAGTAGGGGAAAACAAACAAATGGCAGAAGAACTGAATGGATACTTTACATCAGTTTTCATAGAAGAAATGTTTTCAGTGTTCATTCGTAGCATACCAAAAATTAGAGAGATTGGGGAGGCAGAGGTGAGTATAGTGGCCGTCATTATGGAGAACATGCCGGGGAATCTGAAAGGTCTGAAGCCGGGTGATCTTTCAGGATCACTGGTGTCAGGGAAGGTCCCAGAGAACAGTAAAATGGCTAATGTCACACCCCGGTTATAAAAGGGAGGGAGGTGGAAGACAGAAAACTATAGACCATTATACTGACCTTAGTCATTGGCAAAATTTTAGAATCCATTACAAAGAATTAGACTGTAGAGTACTTAGAAGTGCATGGTAATATAGGACAGAGTCAGCAGAGCTTCATCAAGGGGAGGTCATGCATGACAAATCTGTTAGAGTTCTTTGAGGAGACAATGAGTGGACATGATCTATTTGAATTTTCAGAAGGCCTCTGACAATGTACCGCACAGGAGGCTGCTAAATAAGATAAACGTCCATGGTGTTTGGGGCAAGGTATTAGAATGGCTAGAGAATTCACTAATTGGCAGGAGGCAGAGAGTAAGGATAAAGAGATCTTTTTCAGGTTGGTAGCTAGTGACTATTGAGACCTGCAGGGGCTCATGTTGGGACCGTAACTATTCATGTTATACATTGATGGTCTGAACAAATGAACTGAGGGTATTTTGCTAAGTTTGCAAATGATACAAAGATAGGTAGAGAGACAATTGTTGAGGAAGTGGGAGGCAGTAGAATGACTTGGACAGACTGAGAGTGTGGAGAAAGAAGAGGCAAACAGAATACAATGTAAGAAATTTTAAAATTATGCACTTTGATAGGAAGAATAGAGGCAGAGACTGTTTTATAAATGGAGAAAGTCTGCAGAAATTTGAAACACATAGGGACTTGGGAGTTCTAGTTCAGGATCCTCTTAAGTTTAACATGCAGGTTGAATTGGCAGGTGGGAAAGCAAATGCAGTGATTGCATTTATTAAAGACAGCTAGAATACAAGAGCAGAAAAATACTGCTGAGGCTGCACAAAGATCTGGTCAGATGACATTTGGAATATTGTGAGCCATTTGGGTCCTTTATGTAAGGAATGAGGTGCTGGCCTTGGAGGGGGTCAACAGAAAGTTTACAGAGTCATAGAGTCACAAAGTTGTACAGCATGGAAACAGAACCATCAGTCCAACTTGTCCATGCTGACCTGATGTCCTAAATCAATCTAGTCACATTTCCTAATATTTGGCTCATATCCCTTTCAACTCTTCCTCTTCATAAACCCATTCAAATGCCTTTTAAATGCTGCAATTGTACCAGCCTCCACCACTTCCTCTGGTAGCTCATTCCATATATGCCCCACCCTTTGCGTGCACAAGTTGCCCCTTAGGTACCTATCAAACCTTTCTCCTCTCACCTTAACCTACACCCTCTAGTTTTGGATTCCCCATCCCAGGGAAAAGATTTTGGTTACTCATGTTATCCATTTCCCTCATGATTCTATAAAAGTCTATAATGTTACCCCTCAGACTCTGACACTCCAGAGAAAACAGCCACAGCTGATTCAGTGTCTCCCTACAGCTCAACCCCTCCAATCCTGGCAATATCTTTGTAACTCTTTTCTGAATCCTTTCAAGTTTCACAACATTCATAACTCCTTGAAAGTGGAGTCGCAGGTAGATAGGATAGTGAAGAAGGCGTTTGGTACGCTTTCCTTTATTGGTCAGAGTATTGAGTACAGGAGTTGGAAGGTCAAGTTGCAGCTGTACAGGACATTGGTTAGGCCGCTGTTGTAATATTGCATGCAATTCTGGTCTCCTTCCGATCGGAAAGATGTTGTGAAACTTGAAAGGGTTCAGAAAAAATTTACAAGGATGTTGCCAGGGTTGGAGGATTTGAGCTACAGGGAGAGGCTGAAAGGCTAGGGCTGTTTTCCCTGGAGGCTGAGAGGTGACCTTACAGAGTTTTACAAAACTATGAGGGGCATAGATTGTCCATTTATCCTACGTCTTTTCCCTGGGGTCAGGGAGTCCAGAACAATTGCAACATTTAAGAGGCATTTGGATGGGTATATGAATAGGAAGGGTTTGGAGGGATATGGGCCAGATGCAGGCAGGTGGGACTAGATTGTGTTGGGATATCTGGTCGGCATGGATGGGTTGACCAAAGGGTCTGTTTCCATGCTGTACATCTCTATGACTCTATCCTTCCGAAAGCAGAGAGACCGGAATTGGATGCAATATTCCAATGTCCTAACTAATGTCCTGTACAGCTATAATATGATGTCCCAACTCCTATACTCAATGCACTGACCAATAAAGGCAAGCATACCAAATGCCTTCTTCATTATTCTGCCCACCAGAAAACCCACTTTCAAGAAACTACGAACCTACACTCCAAGTTATCTTTGTTCAGCAGATCTCCGCAGGACCTTGTGGTGGGCGGCACGGTGGCACAGTGGTTAGCACTGCTGCCTCGCAGCGCCAGAGACCCGGGTTCAATTCCCGACTCAGGCACTCCAAGTTATCTTTGTTCAGCAGATCTCCGCAGGACCTTGTGGTGGAGATCACCAGAGAACAAGCAGTTCTGGAATCAGAGTTGTGCATTGACGCAGACTTGATAAGGGAACGTAAGGTGAAGGCACCCTTAGGGGGCAATGACCATAATATGATAGAATTTATTCTGCAGTTTGAGAGGGAGAAGGTGGATTCAGATGTAATAGTATTACTGTTGAATAAAGGCAACTACAGAGGCATGAGGGAGGAGCTGACCAGAATTTCCTGGGAGAGGAGTCTAGTAGGAAAGACAGTGGAATAGCAATGGCAGGAGTTTCTAGGAGGAATTCAAGAGACACAGCAAAAAGTCATCCATAGCAAAAAGAAGCATACTGAAGGGAGGCTGAGGTGTCCATTGCTAACCAGGGAAGTCAGGGACAGTGCAAAAGCATAGGAGAACGTATATAATGTGGGAAAGGGTAGTGGGATGGCAGAGGATTGGGAAGCCCACAAAGATCAACAGAGGACGATGAGAAAAGAAATAAGAGGAAGAAGATTAAATATGAGGGTAAGCCAGCAGTAATATTACGAAAGGTTGCAAGAGTTTATTTAGATGTTAAAGGACAGAAGAGAGGCAAAAGTGGACATTGGATAGATGGAAAATGATGCTGGAGAAGTAGAAATGGGGAACAAAGAAATGGCTGAGGAACTGAATGAATACTTTGCGTCAGTATTCATGGTGGAAGACATGAATAATATCCCAAAAATTCAAGAGAATTAGGGGCAGAGATGAGTATGATGACCATTACCAAGATGAAGATGCTAGAAAAACTGAAAGGTCAGAAAGTGGATAAATTACCTGGACCAGATAGGCTACATTCCAGAGATCTGAAGGAGATAGCTGAAGAGATAGTGGAAGCTTTAGTAGTGATGTTTCAGATATCACTGGAAAATCACTAATGTAACCCCCCTATTTAAGAAGGGAGCAAAGCAAAAGACAGGAAATTAAGGGCGATTAACCTGGCCTCAGTTATTGGTAAGATTTGGAGTTCATTTTGAAGGATGAGATTTCTGAATACTTGAATGTACATGGTAAAACAGAGCAAAGTCAGCATGGCTTCATCAAGGGGAGGTCATGCCTGATAAATCTGTTAGAAATCTGTGAGGAGGTAATGAGCAGGTTAGACCAAGGTAGACCCAATGGATGTTATCTAACTGGACTTTCTGACGGCCTTTGATAAGGTGCCGCACCAGAGGCTACTGAGTAAGATAAGGGCCCATGGTGTTGGAGACTAGGTACTAGCATGGATAGAAGTTTGGCTGCCTGGCAGAAGGCAGAGGGTGGAGATAAAAGGATTCTTCTCAGGATGGAAACTAGTGACTAATGGTGTTTCACAAGGGTTGGTGTTGGGACCACAACTTTATACATTAATGATCTGGATGAAGGAGCTGAGGGCATTCTGACTAAGTTGGCAAATGATACAAAGATGTTTGGAGGGTAGGTAGTATTGAGAGGCAGGGAAGCTGTAAAAAGATTTAGACGGGTTAACACAGTGCACAACGTAGTGGCAGATGAAATACAACATTAGAAAGTGTGAGGTCATGCACTTTGACAGGAAGAATAGAGGCATGGACTGTTTACAAAATGGGAAGAAAATTCAGAAATCTGAGGTTTAAAGGGACTTGGGAGTCCTAGTCCAGGTTTCTTTTTGGGTAAATTTACAGGTTGAGTTGGTAATTAAGAAGGCAAATACAATGTTGTCAATCATCTCAAGTGGATAAGAATATAAAAGCAGACATGTATTTCTGAGGCTTTATAAGGCTTTGGTCAGACCACATTTAGAGTACTGTGAGCAATTTTGGGTCCCATATTTCTGGAAAGATGTATTGGCCCTGGAGTGGGTCCACAGGAGGTTCAGGAGAATGTTCCCAGGAATGAAAGGCTTAAAAAATGAGGAACATTTGAGGACTCTGAGATGAGACTCAATGGAGTTTAGAAGGATGAGAGGGGACTTGATTGAAACTTACAGAACGCTGAACAGCCTGGGCAGAGTGCACATTGGGAAGATGCTTCCATTGGCAGGAGAGACGAGAACCCGAGGGCACAGCCTTAGAGTAAGGGAAGACCTTATAGAATAGAGATAAGGAAAAACTTCTATGGAATTCATTGCCACAGAAGGCTATGGAGGTCAGGTCATTGAGTATACAGAGGAATCTTGATTATTCAAATATCCATTATCCGAACATCGGATTATCCGAAGGAGAGCTCACGGTCCCGGTAGAAACATGACGTCAAAGAGCTGTTTCAACCCTGATTGTGTCTTTTGTTTACAGGTACAATGAGTAAAAACAAACTCAGCTCACAGAAATGCTGCCAAGAACAGTCCTGGACAGTCTAGGCACCATCTCCAAATGACTGGCCTCCCGCTGTCTCTCTCCCCCCACACTTTCCCTCAAGTTCTACACAGGGATGAACCCTAAACCCCCCTTCCCCAGATAATCTCTCCAACATTGTCTTGTACAGAGCAAAGGTGGAACCTGTCAAAAAGTTGTGAGTGTGTTTGTGTGTTGGGGTGGAGGGGGGGGAGGCAGCTGGGTAGGAGCAGATGGGTTTGGGGCATGCGGGAAACACAGAGAGTGGACAGATTTGAGGGTGGGCAGGTGGTGGTGTGGGAGTGGACGGGGTTGGGGGCAAGCAGAGGGCAGAGTAGGAGCAGATGGGTCTCACAAGCAGTGTGCTTTAACTTAGTCTCCTGAACGGGGAGCAGACTTCATGGAAAACTCTGAGCCCCAGAGGAAATCAATTAACCGAATAATCAATTAACCGAACGAAATAGTGCCCACATATCTCATTTGGATAATTGAGGTTCCTCTGTATTTAAAACAGTGATTGATAAGTTCTTGATTGCGAAGTGGATCAAAGATTACAGGGAGAAAGTGGGAAAATGGGGCTGAAAAACCTATCAGCCATGATTGAATTATGCAGCAGACTCGATGGGCTGAATCCCACTCCTTGGCCCATTGGTCCATCTGATCAAGGTCCTGTTGTAATTTGAGGTAACCGTCCTTGCTATCCAGTACATGTCCAATTTTGGTGTCATCGGCAAACTTATGAACCACACCTCCCTTGATCACATCCTAATCATTTATATAAATGAAAAGCAGTGGACCCAGTATCGATCCTTGTGGCACACTGCTGGTCACAGGCCTCCAGTCTGAAAAGCAACCTTCCACCACCATCCTTTATCTTCTACTTTCAAGCCAGTTCTGTATCCAAATGGCTAGTTGTGCCTGCATTCCATATGATCTAACCCTGCTAATCAGTCTACCATGAGGAATCTTGAAGTCCATATAGATCTTGTCCACTGCTCTGCTTTCATCAATCCCTTTCATTACTTCTTCAAAAACTCAACTAAGTTAGTTTACAAGAATTATTTTGTGACTGAAGGACTTGTCATATCAGCAGTGGTTGAGAGCTCTGGGTCTATATTCAAAGTTTCAAAGGATGATGAGAGATCTGTCAGAATCTTACAGAGATCTGGATAAAGTAGATGTGTATAAGATATTTTCACTAATGGGAGACACTAGGATCTGAGGGCACAGCCTCAGAGTGAAGGGACAACCCTTTCGAACTGAGATGAGGTGGAATTTCTCCACCAATAGGGTAGTTAGTCAATGCAATTTATTTCCGCAGAGAGCTATGAAGGTCAAGTTATTTAAGACAGAGATAGATAGGTTCTTGATTGGTATAGGGATAAAACAGGAGATTGGGATTGAGAAACATATCAGCCATGGTCAAATGGCAAAGCAGACTTAATGGGCTGAATGGCCTAAATCTGCTCCTTTGTATATGGTTTTATAGTCTTCATGACGCAGTTCTAAAAAGTGTGCAAGGACTGTAGGGCCTCTTGGGTTAGGTGTATAAATCTTTGAAGGTGAGAGCACATAGTAAGACATAGATTTGCAAAACATCTTGGAGTTCATAAATAAAGATATTGAACATAAACACTGAGAAGTTTTGTCAAACCAAATAAAGCATTGGTTAGGCTGCAATTCAAGTACCGTATCCAGTTTTCATCACCACAATTTACGAACCTTGTGAGGGTGCATAGGAGTTTGACCAGCATTGTACCAGAGTTGCAGAACCCTTAACCACAAGCAGAAACACCACCATCTGTGAGTTCCCTTTCAAGCCACTCATCATCCTGACTTGGAAATATATCACTATTTCTTCAGCCTCATTGGCTCAAACTTCTGCACTTTCCTTCCTGACAGCACTGTGGGATGACCCACAATAAATTGACTGGCTCAAGAAGACAACAATCTTCTCAAGGTCAAACGAGGATTGGCAATGAACGTTGGCCCGGCAGCCATGAACTCAGTCCATGGCTACACAGAACAATAAGACTTTGTTGGAGAAACAGAAATTTTAGAGCAAAGAAGATTGAGAGGAATTTGATAAATACGTGCAAGATTATGATAGACTTGGATAAAATGGACAAGGAAAATTTGTTCATTGTAGTTCATGGTACAAAGATGAGGAGATACAGATTTAAGGTTTTTGCGGAAAAAGGTGTGGTGAGATCTAAGAGATGGCTCACAAGCCTCAGGAATTGTGGATCAATGATTTGAAAAGCAAAGTGCATGGACTCTTGAAGGAGCAGGGCAATGGGACTCACTATGTTGCTCTGTGGAGGTCCAGCAGAGATTTGATGGGCTGACTGGCTTCCTTTTTGTGCCGTAAATTGTTCTGGAAGACAAATGAATATGCTGCTGAGACACTGCAAACAGATGCATCTAAAAGTCATTAATAAATGCAAGAAGAAGCAACTTTTGACTCTAGGCTACGACTGCCAAGATTTTGCTATTGCATGACAAATTAACACTGCTTTCATATCACTGCATGCAAATTATTCTGATTCCAATGCTTACACTTAACCTGTATGTATTCTATGTAAGCAGATGAGTCTCCTAGGAAATTAGCCTGTAACCTTCTGTCAGCGATCAGCAAATGTAATAGTATAAATTAGAGAAATTCCAGGTCATTAAATGACAATTTTAAACTCGCTCCACAAAGGGCAATTTAAGATCTTCCGGATCTCAAAAACAGGAAGAGGAAAGGAAAAAAGAAATATTTCACCATTCCAGCTTTCCCGACTTTCACGTTGTATGTTCATCAAAAGTTTTATCAACAATTTAACTAAATTGTGGAGTTGACAGCAATGACTTTAATGAGAATGGAAATGTTACAAGTTGATCCAATATTGTATATTTTATGTTATTTTCCAAAGTCAAAATTACCCTTCTGAAAATTAATGAATAATTTGAATATATACAGTAGTGGAATTAAAATCTTTAGAAACATTTAAGAAACAACCAGTGTGGATAACATTGGAGACAAATTCAAATGATGTAAGTCACATCTTTATTCTCATTACCTTTTAATTTTATGTTATTGTTATTTGTGATCCTCAAAATACAAAAATAATGACTTTACTCACATGAAAAACACCTGGAAAAATAATAAATTCTGAAGTTATTCTGGGTATTTTTGAGAAATCTGACAAAATGATGTACAAATGATGGCATTTCTTTCTTTCCCTTGAATCTAACTGATGAATCAAAATAACAAAACCATCAACAATTAACATCTCTTGAGCTGAAAAACTCAGTTGGGTATTCCATCATACAAAATTCACTGAGAGAGTATTAGAAGTCCACAGAGTTATCTGTATATTATGTAATCCGGGAGAAATCTGCTAGCATGTAGAGAGTAGCTTTATATTTAAACTGTCTCCTAAAGAATGTCCTTGAGGAAACCAACATTTATCTCGACAGGCTGTTTGCTGAAAAACAATTACAAAGGATATGAGGCCTGGTGTTTGCACTCTCTCTGCATTCTTTCCATCATCTCCACCTAATGCTTGAAGGCATAGTATAAAAGCAATTGAGAATCTTTAATTGGGTAATTATACTTTCAGAATGGCTGCAATAAACCATGCAACTCTGACACAAAGTTGACTGTTTGATTTCCCTGGTTTTTGTTTGGAGTTGTAATCCATGTTAATGAATGGTCAAAACATTAGCCAGCATTTCTGTGAACTTTATGACTATATTCGAGATTGAAGGTACAGAATGAATATGTAAGTAAGCTGCATAATTTGGTTGTGAGGATCAAAGAACAAACGTTTGAAAGGCACACAGAGCATCCAATCTTCTCAGTGATGAAAAGGAGCAGAGATGATATTAACTGAAGCTGCTGGCAAAAAGCTCAATAGCAACCTAAGAATTTCACTGGGTCATTTATTGCAAGGCTGTCCAATTACCACCAACTTGCTGGTGGCCTTTAAAGAAACTGTTAGACTCTACGTGGGAATCTGCTTGTAATTTTGAGAATCCACAAAGTCTACACAATAAACTATTAGTCATAATTAATTTCTACCAAGACAACCCACTTGCCAACCAATCAGCACTATCCTCTTACAAATATTGTGGTAAGCATTGTTTATCCTTCACTTTAGTATTACTTGTGAATTGTCCTGATGAGGGCAGGATGAAAGTATTGAAAAATATGTCTTGCTTTTAGAGATACTTAATTTCTTTACCACTAAATTACTATTTAATGCACTTTCAATACTTCAGCAATTTATACCATCAGCGTGCACTGCCAATTGACTGGGTTTTTGGTCTGGTGAAATTTCCCACAAACCGCACCCCTAACCTTTGCTCTCAAGATATCCCTCCTTTCTATTTCCACCAAGATGTTCAGTCCAGGGTCCAAAAATATTGGAGCCTCTCCACTATTGTGCCATGCCTCTTTCTTTCCTGGGTCAGATTCTGTTAAGTATGGTTCCGAACATTACTCCAGAAACAATACATTGCTTCTTTGAAAAATGCATGATTTGGAGATGCTGATGTTGGACTGGGGTATAAAAAGTTAAAAAACCTGGTGTTGTGTGATTTTTAACTTTGAAAAATGCAGTTTAGGTTTTGAAATTGTAGATGAGCTTTAAGTGATGCTACCAGCTCAATATATTGACAAATGCTGGTGAATCTAGTCATTCACATAAGCAGGCAGTACCAAATTGGCAGGTTCCCTACATTGCAATCAAATGCTTTATGCTCTTTGGTTGCCAAGACTATTTTGGAATGCTGTCCAGTTTAATCTCCATTAACTGTAGCCATTAATTCATAGGCTCTGTCTGTGCTATAAGTCACTGGTTTTCTGGGCAGGAGACAAGAAAACAAAACAGTTGTAGGAAGGTTTCATTTCAGGGCAGGGGATGAATGGGTTAATGCAGTGTTGGAGAGAGAATGTGGGGGTATGGGAGTGCTGGAAGAATACCTAACACCTTCCCACAACCATGTTCTGTTGCCAACAATTGATAAGTGAATAGATCAGCCATCTTGCAGGAGACCAGTTGAGGACCACCTCCTGCTGCTTGGGAGCACTATGCCACAATGGGGGAAGGCTGGTGAAACATGCATACCTTCATGCAGGCTCTGCAGTAGGGCCATCCTTTCATGATAGCCCGCAGATGGTATCTCAGCAGGCCTGGTCACCCCTCTCATTGATGTGCTACCAATGCTTAGTGCCCACCAACCCAGTCTCCCACCCCCCACCCCCCACACCCCCCAAAATCACTTCAACAGACCACAGCTAATACTAACTAACTTACCAGAATTCAAGGACACCCCTTTGTGAAACTGCCCTTTCCCTGCAGTTATAAACCTCAGCAGTAGCCAGCACAAGCTGTAGCACAGTTGAGGATGCTGACCTGTCAGCATTCTGGTTGGCTGACAAATCTTCATGAGGTGTGGTCGTCATTACAAACAGGTAACCACAAAGTTTATGTACTATTTCAGTGCTTTGCTTACAAAATATTTTGACCACTTTTAAATCTAATTCTTTTTCTCCAATGAAGACAAATGGGTTGACATTTGAAAATGAAACGATAGAATCCGTGTTGTGGGATATTACTGCAAACCAGCACTGTGAAGTCTGTGAATGCGACCAAAGATGTGAATAGGGATCCTGCTGGAAGTGCATCACACTGAGAAGTTTGAACTTAAAACAATTCCCCCACTTCCTGAGCTCCTGGGTGTTGTGTCTTACTCTGAGTTGGAGCCAGAGACTTTGAACAGTTCTGTGAGACTTTTCTGGATAGTTACATTAGACAAAAAACTGCAAATGCTGCAGTCCTGAAGAAGGGTTAATAATCAAAACATTGATTTCTCCACTTCCTGATGCTGCCTGGCTTGCTGAGTTCTTCCAGCTTTCTACTTATCTGGATAGTTAAACGAGAAATGTTAACTGCAGAACTGACTCTCCCATCTCCCCTCAACAATGAGGTGAACTTTAGTGTTATGAAAATGATAATGAGCAATAATCCCCATTAATAGACGCCTTGGTACTCACAAATGAGAATTTCATTTCAATGCCTGGAATTCTGTTAAAAAATATGATTTATTACTCCTGATGTTCAGATCAGTCTCACTGGGCCTCTAACATAGAGCTCCCAGATGCTTTATCATTGCCCATGCTGTTTAAGGCCTCATAAGATGTTCCACACATAATCTGTAACACAACAAAAATACACAAATTTGTTGAAAATTTAAGAAGATCTTGAACAAATCTGCAAGTGTTTCTCTTCAGAATTATTCTTGTTAAAATAGTCAAACAGGTCGCTCAAAGAATTATATGCAATCTGAATTTTGTGATGGAAATAACAGTGTTCATCATTCATTATGCTGTCAAAGTGCAAATTAACCAATGGATTTAGGGAATGAAGAGGTACATAATGTTTGGCAGATTTCCGGAACTCATCAAGTTATCCCAATGTGCTGCTGGTTTTGCACAAATCAAAGCTGTTCTTTCCCTTCCAGTTATCGTTCAGAAATTGATGAATTGACATTTGAATTACCAGATAAACTTGGTGCAATAAGTTAATAATGTTAAGAGCTTTTAGTGAATTTTGTTAACTGACCCCAGAATGGGAACATTTGCAACATTTCAGACTCATGATAATATGTTGCTATATGTTGTAGGTAGTTCAAACCCTTAATAATATTTTGCTTGAATTTCCTGTGTTTATTAGTTCTCTTAGTTCTATTACATCTCATTCTGTAATTATACATCTAATTCATTACCCTTCTCTGCTACAACTCTGTTTGTTTCTTTGCCTTCATTTTCTCGGTTAACAAAGTATACCATTGGTCATTTATTTACAATGGCTCCAATTGCCTTGTTGCCCTCATCACCTTTTTTTTAATCAGCTCACTTTTTCTGCATGTAAGATTTTGAAATATATGGTTCAGAAAATACATGATAGTCTACGTTATGAAATACCTCTTTCAGCAAGTTCTGACTTATTATTCTTTAAATAAAATGACACAGATAGGTCAGCAACTGATTCAAAGCTTCTGTTAAGAACATCGGAGAGAAAATTGAAAACCCAACTCCCTTCCCATACTAATCATTTTGGAAACAGAGATACATATATATATCTCTCTAAGATCCTGTGAGCCTGGGGTCAAATTAAAGAAATGTTTTTATGGGTTAAAAAATAAAGATTATTTGTTCTGACATTGACCCCAAAATCTAAATATTACATCACTCAGATAGATAGGATAGTGAAGAAGGCATTTGGTGCACTTGCTTTAATTGGTCAGTGTTTGTGTATAGGAGTCGGGAGGTCATTTTGCAGCTGTACAAGGACATTGGTTAGTTCACTTTTGTAATATTGCATGCAATCCTGGTCTTCCTGCTATAGAAAGGATGTTGGGAAACTTGAAAGGTTCAGAAAGTATTTACAAGGATGTTGCCAGGTGTGGAGGGTTTGAGCTTTCGGGAGAGGCTGAAGAGGGTGGGGCTATTTTCCCGGGAGCATCGAAGGTTGTGGAGTGACTTTGTAGAGATTTATAAAATCATGAGGAGCATGGATAGGGTAAATAGCCAAGTTCTTTTCCCCAGGGTGGGGCAGTACAAAACTAAGGGGCATAGGTTTAAGGTGAGAGGAGGAAGATATAGGCCAAATGCTGACAAATGGGACTAGGTTTATTTAGGGTATCTGTTCAGCATGGACAAGTTGGATGAAGGGTCTGTTTCCATGCTGTAGATCTCTATGTATCCAAATTGCCAGTTCTCCTTGTATTCCCTGTGATCCAACCTTGTTAATCAGTCTACCATGAGGAACCTTGTTGAACACCTAACTGAAGTCCGTGTTGATCACTCCACCACTCTGCTCTCATCAATCCTCTTTGCTACTTCTACAAAAAACTCAATCAAGTTTGTGAGACATGATTTCCCACACACAAAGCCATGTTGACTATCCCTAATCATTCCTTGCCTTTCCAAAAACATATAAACCCTGTACCTCAGGATTCCCTCCAACAACTTCCCCACCACCCATGTCAAGATCATTGGCCAAAGCTTGGAGATAAATATTAGTATTATCTATCAAGCCCAACTGCTCCAGAGGTATATAATAATGTCACTGAACAAGCTGATCAGCAAAATAGGTTAAAATTTAAAAAAAAGGATGGTAAGGAGAGCCAAAGACATCAGAACACAATCTGTCACAACTTGTAGAAGACTGGTCTCATCAGCTGTCTTTTCTTAAATTTCAAACTTGGAGACATAGGGTCTAGAAGGTCATTGATTCAATGCTGGAAATAAATTTTGAACAGTTGCAGATGTGAATTAGACAGGATGCTGTCTAGGTATTCACAGAAAGCTCCCCATTCAGAATGAATCAATTAGGAATTTGCCAGCAATTTGAGATAATAGATTGCAAAGGGTTTCTGCCCCGTGGCAGCCATTTTAGCTAACTTCTATATGTGTTTTTTTAAAAGAAAGACAGTTCTATAAGCAGCCACAGGAAAATAGAAGTTATGAATTCAATGTGTCTTTCCTGAGCATAACAGATAGGATGTTCCGAAATTACTTTCACTCCAACATATTGTCAATTATAGTGCTGTGTGTTGTGTTTAATTGTCGTACAGACTCAGAAGAGATTATCTCCAATGTGAGAGTGGGTTGAAAATGATTGTTGTAGTGTGGATGTTCATTATACATAGGTCATATCTGCCTAATTTCCCTTTCCATGAGCTAATGAAGGCCTGCATGACGTTTGCCTATGTTTAACGGGCATATAATCCGTAACAGTCAGAGTTTAACCTGTTTCCAGGGTGAAAGTTATTCTACTTTATGCTTTGTTCATGTTAGGAGCAAGATAGACATTTCAATGCTGAGGTGTGAACCATAACAGAATCTAAGAATGTTCTTCAAAAAGAAACAATGACAAAAACAAACAAGTTTTCAGCATCAGCCATGTGTTGGGGGTGCCATTCCCATGAAATTCCATCCGAAGATCTTGAAGTGAAGATCCACACCAAAAATCAAATTCAAAATCATAGCCATTGCTGCAGTTCAAGACTGCAGAAGTGTTGACTATCAGAACTATTAACTTTTAAATATAATTTTGAACTGCATTTCCCTTTGCCAATGTGTGTAAAAAAACAGCACAATGAAAAGGAGGTGAATTTGCCAATATTTATCTGACCAGCAATTGCTAAACCTTGTCCCTATCTGAGAGATTTGTTTTAAAGCTCACAATCTGCCTGAAACAGACACCTGATCACCTTCATCCTTACAACAGCAATCACTTCATTTGAGTTCTGCCAAAAATTATTGGACTGGATTTGACAGGTGGGAAAGCAAGTAAGTGGATTTGTAAAATTTGGTGCCATGAAATGAGCAGTGTGGTCACCAGCCTCTTTTCTACTGCTATAATGTCATGAGTGGCTGTGGAGGCAGCTAGTGGGTTGTCAGCATTTTTCACATTCTGAAAACAAATAAGTGCTGTACTTCACTTTAAAGAACAGGTTATCTGCAACATTAAACTGGAATATTTAATTTTAAAAACAAATCAAAGACTAAATTTAATATTCGAACTGTAAATTGAAAAGAAAGAAATCCCACTACACTATTTTTGAATAAATCAAGCACTTTCTTTAATCTCTCCCCCCATAGACTGAATACATAATTTATTCAATAGCAACTTTATTATAGGAAAACACCTCATGGTGCTTCACAGAAGTACAAATTAGAATTAGAGGAGAACAGTTACCTTGAACTGTTGTGAGCGTCGGTGAAATTACAGAGACCGGGAGGGTCAAAGCCATGGAGGGATTTGGAAACAACAATTCATGTACAAAATATCAGGATTTTGTTTTTCTAAATGCTTCAATTGATTATTTAATCTCTGAATATTGTATTATCTTTAAAATTACAAATCTGTACTGCACAGAATCGTACAATGTAAATTTGAACAACATCGAGGAGGAAAATGAAGATTACATTTTCTAATGTATCAAAAAATGTTTAGGTAAGAGGGTGTATCCATACAATTAGAAACATTTGAAAACATTTTATTAGTTGCTAATAATGTACTGTATGTAAATGAGCAATGTTGCAGATTCACTTTCTATTTTATTTGCTTGGAACGTCACAGATAATTCTAGCCATTATATTGGATAACATGTCAGGAATCATACAAGTGAGGGGCCAGCAGGAGGTCATTGTCCACATTGGAACGAATGACATAGGAAGGGAAATGGTTGAGATTCTGAAGGGAGATTACAGAGAGTTAGGCAGAAATTTAAAAAGGAGGTCCTCAAGGGTAGTAATATCTGGATTTCTCCCAGTGCTA
>NC_057715.1:42305988-42332813 GCF_004010195.1 Chiloscyllium plagiosum
CAAAATCTTCCAGCTCGGCGAACAGAACCACAACAGACAAAATGTAGAGTAATAAGGGAATGGGTCTGGGTGGGTTACTCTTTGGAGGGTCAGATTGGACTTGTTGGGCCAAATGGCCTGTTTGCACACTGTTAAGGATTTTATGATTCTATCTCCTTTGAGCTTTCCCCCTCTCACCTTGAATGCATGCCCCCTAGTTTTAGGCATTTAATTCGACTGGGACAACACTACTATCATAGGGCAAGCCAGACAGAGAACAGCCAGGGAATTCCTAGAGGCATGGCATTCATCCACAAACTCCATCAACAAACACATCGACCTGGACCCAATATACCAACCACTACAGCGACAGCTGAAACTTGACAACCGGAAGCGAAGGGACAGACCACTATAAACACCGGAGGAAGCATCAAAGAAGCGCTTCGCAGGAGGCTCCCAAGCACTGATGATGTCGCCTAGCCAGGGGACGAAACGTTTGCAACAAAAACTTCCAGCTCGGCGAACAGAACCACAGCAGTCATTCATTTTGATATATCAATTGGCAATTTAAGATTTTAAAGCAAAACCTAGAATTCTTGTGTCAGTCATAGCTCAGCTGTATTATTTACCTATGAGTAGGAAGTTTATTGGTTTAAATTCCACTTCCAAGTCTTAAAACCTGAGCTGACATTTCAGTTTGGTACTGAGTGAGTGTTACTCTGCGAAAGATACCTTCTGTCAAGTGAAATGTTAATTCTTCACAGGTAGAAAGAAAAGGTCACATTGCACTATTTTGAACCTGTTTGAACTGTATTTTTAATATTTTCTTTAAATATAATTTCTTTAAATTTAGGAAATATGCCAATCAATTTGCATACAATTGATTTGTTATTGAAATAAAAGATTGTTTCAGAATGATATGGTCTGAGTACTCTGAATCTGTTTGACCTTATATTATGTATTATGAAGACTGGGTCTTGATCAGACAGATGTCATGAAGTTTATTAACAACACTGTTTATTAAACTCCCAGTAAAAGTTGCTATTGTTATAGCAGCAATAATCATAGTGATAGTAAGCACAGACCCCAGGCTATATAAAACTTTGAGATATTACAGGAGTATAAGCAGTTAGTGTCGTTAATAAACTTCAAGACATCTGTCTGAACAAGAAAACAGTCTTCATGTTACAAGATCAGGTATGAAGTGGGAACCTTTATTCTGGAATGTCACATTTCATGATGTTATCTGTCTTAAAGTACACTGCCTGTCAGTTGTAAGATCTATGCAATATTACAACATCCATTAACAATCATGTGCTTGCCTCCTGATAACCTGACTCCATGATTTTGCTTGGTTGTTCTTCAAAGTAGTGCCTTGGGATCTTTAACATTATTGGAAAACAGATTTAGCAGATGTCTGGCTATGCCTGTTATTCCCTAAGACTTTCTATAATGTGTTCTTATATTTATAATATTCATTATCATAAAAGGTTAGAAAAGCTGCAACTACCCCCAATAGCACTTCACTGACTTCTAAAGAATACATTTCATGACTTGGCAAGGCTCCAAAATCTGTGAACTTTAATTACTTTTATAACAGTTAATACATTAAATGAATATGCAATCAGTTCTCTACAATCATGTATTTTCTTTTACCCAGATACAGCAGACATTATCATCCATTTCTCTGAGCAGCTCAGTTTTCAATATCCAAAGATAAAAAACAGTCAGAAAACCAATCCTTTCTCCTTCATCTGTCTTTATTCATATATTGCAGATAATTGTGAATTCACAATGAATAGTGTCTTTGTGTGAACCCTTCAGAATGAATATGGAGTGTGGAATTTTGAATTGAAAAGTGCAATAAGGAATTAGAGATACAACATCTGAAATCCATCATTGGACTGAGTTGGCACTGGATTATTGTTTTTCCTAGATTTTAGATTATCCATTACCCAACAAATCAAAGCATTACAGTTGACCCACAACAGATTCCTGGTCAGTATGGTGCAGCAGTAATGTCCCTACCCCAGACCAGGACTCCTGGGTTCAAGTCCCAACTGCTTCAGTAGTGTGTAATAACATCTCGAAATAGGTTAATTAGTAATATAGATTCCTGGTCTATTTCACACAATTTCAGTGAAAGATCCAATCCAACACGCTAAGCTGGATCATATAAAGCCCAGTCCATTTGTTGTATGATGGTATTTGAGACACATGTTATTTGCTATGTAAACACCGAACAGACAGTATAAACTCTATAACTGGAAGGATTAAGAAGCACTAGAGAGTAAAATGTCTGGTTTTCAAACAGTTCTGGTTTTCATGCAGCCAGAATTTGCATACAGTATTTCTTCAACACCTTGTCCTTTTAGCAGCTATTTTCTGAAATTTTGCTTTCCATATTGTCATGACTATATAGTTATGGTTAAGAAAATTTGTCCTGGAAAAGAATCTATTAAATAGTCAATTCATACAGAATTGTGGATTTCAATCTGGCTCCAGCAAGTGAAGACAATCCTCAACGTCGCAATGTTTCACTCTGGTCTCATCCAGAAGATGACAAAATTCTGTTGACCACATACTGTGAGCATGTTAATCAACCAGAACAACTGCTAAGAACTGCAGGTTAGAGATGAGCTGCTTCCAAAATGCCAATGTCTTACACGGAACCTAACTTGGCTTTTTGGTTACATCACATAGTAACAGCAACCATCTTAGCCTGCCAACTAAGAATCATATAAAAAGGCACACAAGCCACTTCGAATGCAATTATATTATGATCTATCTCGAAGAAAGCTTTCAAAAGACAGACAAACAGAGACATCACAAATCAATTAATGATCTGCTGTAGAATTGCTGGACTTCTAAAAAGCACCATATCTACAGATGTAGAAAACAGAAGTCTTCCCTTTACCAAAAGCTCTGCTGTCCTCTTGAGTCCATTTTCCAACATAACACAAACTATTTAATAACAGAAATCATCATATCTGTTGGACCTGCCTTCAAGGATCAATCTTTTCAGCAGCAGGAACTGAATGATCAGGCCCAAGCAATATATGCACACTTATTACGATTAAAATTCTTAAAAGTCTTCACTTTCTTATCTGTTTTGTTTCAATCCTGATATCTAGAAATTTGTGCTAATACCTTTATATTTACTATGAAGGAAGCTTTGTCAGTAGCAAGTAATAAGCTGAAAATGTGTTGCTGGAAAAGCGCAGCAGGTCAGGCAGAATCCAAGGAACAGGAGAATCGACGTTTCGGGCATAAGCCCTTCTTCCTGAGTGTTATTAACACTAATTATTTTTGGCTTAAATTGACTTTGACCATTACTGCAGACACTTTGTGTGTAGCATTAAGACCTAATAATTATAATCAGACAAAGAGACATCAAGCACTGAAATCAATAATTGAGAGATGGGACAGCCTCAGAAATGTCAATTTATTATTTTGCTTGACTACACTGAGAGACATGTAGTGGAAGGCCTCACTCACTGTGTTCATTTGATAATAAACAATTACAGACCACAGGAGCCCTTTTGCTTACTATACTCATTCATCTCTTGTAAAGGGATAATAGCTGTGATATGGGGACAAACAATTTCCGTACCTTTCCTTGTGCCACATTGCCAATTTATCAAAGCAAGGTTCAGTTTTGTCAATTTGCTTTACGATATTTGAAAAGTCAACTGGAATAATATTCAGAGACTCTTACACATGCCTGTTGGGTGCACCAGAACTGGTTCTAGTTTCTGCAAACATTACAAGAGAGAAAATGGTATCATGTGAATTAAACAATTTGTTGTGAAGCTGCTATCAACTCAGACATGTGCACTGTTCTCCAAATTTGTAATATTGACATCAATTTCATTAATATTGCAAGCAATTCTGGTCTCCTTCCTATTGGAAAGATATAGTGAAACTTAAAAGGATTCAGAAAAAATTTACAAGGATGTTGCCAGGATTGGAGGATTTGAGCAATAGGGAGAGGCTGAACAGGCTGAGACTTTTTTCCCTGGAGCACGGAGGCTGAGGGGTGACCTTATAGAGGTTTATAAAATTATGAGGGGCATGGAGAGGATAAACAGACAAAGTCTCTTCCCTGGAGTGGGGGAGTCCAGAACTAGGGGGCATAGGTTTACGATGAGAGGGGAAAGATATAAAAGAGATCTAAGGGGCAACGTTTTCATGCGGAGGGTGGTGCGTGTGTAGAATGGGCTTTTAGAGGAAGTGGTGGAGGCTAGTACAATTGCAACATCTGGATGGCCATGTGAATAGGAGGAAGGGTTTGGAGGAATATGGGCCGGGTGCTGGCAGGTGGGACTAGATTGGGTTGGGATACCTGGTTGGCATGGACAAGTCGGACCGAACAGTCTGTTTCCATGCTGTACATCTCTATAATGTTTATGAATTTTATTGTAAATTGCTTATTTGTGGGCTTAATGTCATTGAGGGCACACAAGAGACACAAAGTTGGATGGCTAGTAGATTTAGAGAAGTCATTATATAGCAGGATTAGTCAGATAGATGTGTGACTGGCAGGAAAGGTAAGAAGATAGTTCAGAAGTCTCCTGTGACTTCTCCTTTCTCAAACAGATATTGTTGAAAAATAGAATAGACAGTCAGATTTTGGGCACTAAGAATGTATCTTAGGCAAGGTTATGTTAGGCAAGGTTTGACAAAATTTGAAATAATAATTGTTATTGGGGACTCTTGTGTCAAGGGCACAGACAACAGATTCTACAGCAGTGAGCATGAATCTAGGATAGCTTGTTGTTTTCCTGGTTAAGGAAGTCTCAAAATGACTGAAGAATATTGTTAAAGGGTAGAGTGAGAAACTGAAAGTTATTCTACACATTGGTAGGAATGACATAGTTAGGGAAAAGATTCAGGCTCTGCAGAGTGAATTTAAGAGGTTAAATATAATATTAAGAATCAGAATCTCAAAAGTAGGAATCTCTAGTTTACTCCCAGTCCCAAGCTCGAATGAGGGAAAGAATGAAAGGATAAAAGAGATAAATCAATGGTTCAAAAGGCGGTGTAATGTTCAAGGATTCAGGTTCTCGAATCATTGGGATCTCTTCTGGGACAGAAAAGACCCATTCACAAAGAATGGGTTTCAGCTGTAGTAGAAAAGGACCAATAGCCCAGTGGGAATATTTGCTATTTCTGTTAATGGAGACTGTAAACTATTAGAGAAGGGGGGGGTGGACAGATCTTAAGTAGCAGAAAAAAAAAGATGAAAATTGGTCTTCAATCTAAAAATAACAAGTTAATTGGAAAAGACAGACAAATCAAGTCAGAGAATGAAGTAACTCTGAAGAATTAAACTGCATTTATTTCGATACAATGGGTCTTTAGGAACATGGGATTGGGACTTTGTAGCCATTACAGAAACATTGGCCCGGGGGTGGCCAGCTAAGTGTTTCACGTTTCAGATGCTAATGGAAAGATAGAAAGGGAGGAAAAAGGTGAGGTGTGTGTGTGTATGTGTGTGTTGGGGGAGGGGGTGGGAGCATTTTGATTCCGACAAACATTACTGCTGCAACTGGAGAATATATTTTTGAAAAACTGTCCAGTGAAATTATAGGGGTTGAAATTAGAAATAAAAAAACAATTATCACCTTGATAAGCTTGTACTACAGACCTCCCAGTAGTCAGAGAGAAACTGAGGGACAAAAATGTAAAGCGATCTCAGATATGTGTAAGAACAATGAGCTTGTAATAGCAGGTGATTTTAATTTTCCAAACATTATCAGGGACTACCATAGTGGTAAAGGTATGGATGGTGAAGAATTTGTTAAATGTGTTCAAGAATTTTTTTTTATCAATATGTAAATGTTCCTACTAGAGGAGCAGCAAAGTTGACCTTCTCATGGGTAATAAGACAGAGCAAGTGACTGAAGTGATAACAGGGGAACACTTTGGTCTAGTGATCATAATTCTATTTGATTTAAAATAATTATGGAAAAGGATAAGCCTTCCATAAAAATTAAAGTTTTTAGTTGGAGTAAGACAAATTGTAATGATATGAGACAAGAACTTTCAAGAATTGATTGGAGTAGACTGTTCACAGATAAAGGGACATCTGATAAGTTAGAGGCTTTCAAAAGTGTGATAATAGAAGTTTAGACTCATTATGCTCCTGTTAGAGTGAAAGGTAAGGCTAGTAGGATTGAACAACAATGGATTAATAAAGATATTGAGGTTCTAGTCAATAATTAAGAAAAAGTATATATTTGATATAGACAATTGGGTTCAATTAATCTCTTGAACTGTATAAAGAGTATAAGGGCATTCTTAAGAGGGAGAAGAGGATGGCAAAGAGAGGATCTGAGATAGTCTTGGCAAATAAGGTTAAAGATAATCTAAAGAAATTTTACAAGTACATTAAGTGCAAGAGAGCAACTTGAAAGAGAGTAGGCTCTTTAAAGATCAAAGATATGTTGAGGTGGTACAGGACGTTGGTGAGGCCTCTTGTGGAGAATTGTGTCCAGTTCTGGTGGTCTTGTTATAGGAAGAACATTAGTTGGTTGGAGAGGGTTCAGAATATTTTTACCAGGATGTTGCCGGAATTGGACAGTTTGAGTTACAATGAAAGGCTGGATAGGCTGGGGCTTTTTTCACTCGAGTGGTGGAGATTCAGAGGTGACCTTATATAGGTTTATAACATATTGAGGGGTATAGTTAAGGTCAATGGCAGGTATCTTTTCCCTAGGGTGGGAGATTTCAAGACAAGGGAGCATTTTTTAAGGTGAGAGGAGAAAGATTTTTTTTCACAGAGTGTTTCATGAGTGGAATAAACTTTGAAAGGAAGTGGTGGATGCAGTTGTAGTTACAATATTTAAAGACATTCACATAAGTACATGAATAAGAAATGTTTGGAGTGATATGAGCCAAGCGCAGGCAGGCGGGACTAGTTTAGTTTACGATTATGGTAGGCATGGACTGGTTGGACGAGGGATCTGATTCTGTGCTATGTGACTCTATGATTCTATGACTCTACAAATTAACCAATGCATTTTTACATAATATAACTAACCAAATAGATCAGTTCTTCCCCGTGAAAGATATCCTCTCTTACTGGCAGCACGGTTCTGCGATTTTAACTGTGCTTTCTAACCCTTTTGCTATATTTTCTGAACACTTTATGAATATCAAGATAAAAATTGAAAGAACTGTGCATGCTGTAAATCAGAAACTAAAATAGAGATTGATGGGAAATTTTCAGTAGGCTTGGCAGCATCAGAGTTTTGGGTCAAATGACCCCTCCCTGGGTTCTTAGGAAGGTTCACTTGACCTGAAACGTAAACTCTGATTTCTCTCCACAGGTGCTGCCAGGCCTGCTGAGCTTTCCAACAATCTCTATGAATATGAAGATCTAGTCCTCAATATTTATAATTCTGTTTCAATTTTTGCTATGACATTATATTCCTACACAGCATAGTAGCTCACTAACCTTATATATCACACCTTTTTTATTATTTTGTTTTTAGACATTCTAAATCTGTTTTCCTATTCTTTGTGGTCTAGCAGTCTGAGTGCTTCATCTCTTTGTAAAAGTTTAATTTTGGATGTATTCAACATTTTCCAGGCCTAAGCCATGTTTTACAAGGTCTCCACTGGAAGAGACAAGGGTGTTAATTGAGGGAGGGAGTTTAAACTGACTTTTCTGGAACTTTTTCTCTCTGTAAGAATTGGTTCTTACTCTATCACAGGGAAAGAAGCTAACTGTCCAGTAATTATTTGGTAAGTGGCCAAGGTCAATTTTATTCTTACATTTGAAAGTAGTATAGAAACTAGTGGTAAATTGAAGAAAATTGATGATGAATAATTGATTAAAATAAGTAAATAACTAATTAATATACACAAAGCATAGCAGAACAGATGACGTGTCACAGATGAGGGGTATAGGAACCTCTAGATGACAACATGATCCACCGCAAATCGGTTTGCACTAAATGTTTGCAGATTGAACAGCTTTGACTCAGAGTTTTTGAATTAGAGGCCAGACGTTGTGACATATCAGGCAGGGGAAAGTGCCATTACTATTTTGCTTCAGCAAGATTTTTTTTTTAGAATCCCTACAGTGTGGAAACAGGTCCTTCAGCCCAACAAGTCCACACTGACCCTCCAAAGAGTAACCCACCCAGAGCCATTCCCTGGCTCTTCAATCCTATATTTACCCCTGACTAATGTACTTAACCTACACATCCCTGAACACTATGGGCAATTAGCATGGCCAATTTACCTGACCTGCACATCACTGGATTGTGGGAGGAAACAGGAGCAGCCGGAGGAAACCCACACAGACATGGGGTGAATGTGCAAACTCCACACAGTCACCCAAGGCTGGAATCGATCCCAAAGTTTCCAATCTAGTTAGCAAGGAGGGGAAGGTGTGTGAGGACAGAGCAGGAACCCCAAGAGTAGGAGGTCTGTTTAAAGTTTACTGTGATTAAAACTGCTGTTTAGTTCTAATGGTGTCTAACATGTATTTGATTTAATTGTATATTTAATTATTGTTCTCTATATAGTTGATTGTGTCAATTTCACTGTTTATTACATTTGCCTTTATCTCTTGTGTTATGTCTGCTTATTGTATTTAATAAACACAGATTATTTTGCCCTGAAAATTATTTCTCCCAGTAAACACCCGTCTACTGCCTTCTTCATTTCACTTCTCCTAAATAAGTCCAGTGTCAGAACCAGGGATCAGCGGTGATTTGAACCACTGCAAATTATTGATTACAAACCAGAACCCTACAATCCTCACTGTCTGTGGTCCAGGCACATCTTAAAGTTTAAACCGAAATTACCTCTCACACCTACAATCCTCACTGACGACATTTTAGCAAAGTATTGAAGAATTGTGTTTGAGAAGTTTCCATCCAGGCTTTTGCAGTACAGCTACAACTATCTTTGTGGAAACTTGTCCAAACATGTCCTGCCTAAAAAAGCAGCAGAAATCCAACCCAGCTAATTACTGCCCATCAGTTGACTCTTGATTATCTGCAATATAATGAGCAGTGTCATTGACAATGCTATCACCTGATACTTGCAAAGGAATAACCTACTCGCTGACACTCTGAGTTTCACCAGGGCCATTCAGCTCCTGACCTCATTACATCATTCATCAGAACATGAACAAAATCGCTGAACTCAAGTGGTCAGGTGAAGTGGATGTTCCTTGACATCAAGGCAGAATTTGACCAAATGTGAAATCAAGTAGTCAGTTGGAATTGGGGGAAAAGCTGCCCACTGATTAGAATTGTATCCAGCATGAAGGAAATTGATTGTAGATATTGAAAGTCAATCATCTCAATCCTATGAGATCACTGTGGGCACTCCTAGGGTTGTGTGTTGCACAAGGATTACGGCGGCATGGAGGTACAGTGGTTAGCAGTGCTGCCTCACAGCGCCAGAGACCCGGGTTCAATTCCCGACTCAGGCGACTGACTGTGTGGAGTTTGCACATTCTCCCCGTGTCTGCGTGGGTTTCCTCCGGGTGCTCCGGTTTCCTCCCACAGTCACAAAGATGTGCGGGTCAGGTGAATTGGCCATGCAAAATTGCCCGTAGTGTTAGGTAAGGGGGTAAATGTAGGGTAATGGGTGGGTTGCGCTTCGGCAGGTCAATGTGGACTTGTTGGGCTGAAGGGCCTGTTTCCACATTGTAAGTAATCTAATCAATGCTCAGGTGGACAATTCGCAAATAATATTCACAACACACACGGGCCTGGCAACAACTTTGCATAACATAGGAGAAAACCTAACTATCTGTGCTTGACATTCAACGTCATTTTCATTACTAGATACACCACCACTAACATTCTGGGAGTTTCCATTGACCAGAAACTGGGTCAGCCATATAAATATTGTGGATGCATGACCTGGTCAAGCGATAAGAATCCTGTGACACACAGCTCACCTCCTGACTTCCCAAAGCCGTGTCCTCCATCTGCAAGGTTCAAGTCAGTCATGTAATGGAATATTTTCTCATTGCTTGGATGAATGCAGCTCCAACAACATTCAAGAAACTAGATACCATCCAGATAAAGCAGTCTACATATTTGGCATTGCATCTACCACCTTCAATGTTCACTGTCTCCAACAATGATGCAAAGAGGCAGCAATGTGTACCATCTGCAAAATGCATTACACCAACTCCACAAAAGCTCCATCAACAGTTCTTTCCAAGTCCATGTTCTGTATTATACAAGGACAGCAAATGCAAAGAAGCATCACCACATGGAAATTACCCTCCAAGACACAACTAACTTGACGAAGAACTACATTGCTTTTACTTTACTGGCGTTGATACAAAATCATGGACCTCCCTTCCTAACAGCACTATGGATGAACCTACACCACGTGGCTTGAAAGGGTTCAAGAAGGTGGCTCATTGCCAGTTTCTCAAGGTGATTAAGGATAGATCACAAACATTGGTCTAGCTAGTGACGTCCACAACCATGAAAGAGTATTGTTTTCAAAAGTCCTGAACATAATAGAGTTGGCACCCAGTGCCATTACTATTTTGCTTCAGCAAGATTTTGTTTTAGAATCCCTACAGTGTGGAAACAGGTCCTTCAGCCCAACAAGTCCACACTGACCCTCCAAAGAGTAACCCACTCAGAGCCATTCCCTGGCTCTTCAATCCTATATTTACCCCTGACTAATGTACTTAACCTGCACATCCCTGAACACTATGGGCAATTAGCATGGCCAATTTACCTGACCTGCACATCACTGGATTGTGGGAGGAAACAGGAGCACCCGGAGGAAACCCACACAGACATGGGGTGAATGTGCAAACTCCACACAGACAGTCACCCAAGGCTGGAATCGAACCCAGGTCCCTGGCACTGTGAGGCAGCAGCGCTAACCACTGAGCCACAGTGCTGCCCCAAAATTGTTGGCACTGACATCTGTGTCTACTCATGCCATTTTCCTCCAGGACAGCTTAATAGACCAGCAATGGTGAAATTGACAACTCCATCTATGCTTGTTTGCCTTGTCTCACTTTGGCTGCATTGTACCAGTGGTTCCTGTAATGAGCATTCTTGGGGAATAACAATAGGACACTCGAGTAAAGTTGATCTACAGTCAAATGGCTGTGTGAAACATTGTTTTTTTTTAGTGAATGACCCTCTTCAGCTGGAGACTATATAATTTTAAAGGATATGCACTAATTTCTGAGCTCTCCTCAGAATTTATGTTAATGAATTCTCAGACAGATGAGGAAATGGAACAGACTGAGGAGTTTCTGGTGGAAATACCTCTCCAGAGTTAGACTGAGTCTAATTCTAGGTTGCAAATGCAGTCAAAGAAAGCATCTGGGTAGGCAATGGCCATTAGCACATGTTCTCAAAGCAGGAAACATAAAACTGCTTGTATGTCTTCTGATAATAACCAAACATTAGCTTGTAAACAGTGAATTCATAGATCATATAAACTGTAGTGTAGATGGTTAATTTTACTTTTCATCACTTTAAAAACAGAAGTCATATAAAATACATTTAAACCATTCTAAAATTGCATTCAAAAAATTACCTGACATTTTCCAGTTTGTTTGTTTGACATGAGTATACCTATCATCTAGAGTGCTTTCAGGTCTGGTTTGCATTTTGTTGTGGTGAATGAAGTGCCTTTGCATACTTGCAGTCTTTGAATCATTCTTTACATGGGTTTCGAGAATGTAGTCATTTCAAACTGAACCAACTACTTAACTAAACTCTAGATTTCTATGTCCTTCATTTCATCAAATTATCAGTCAGGAATATTTAGTCAGCTCCTGATACAGGAACATATAAATGCTAAAGAAGGATTCATCGTAAAAGTACTTTGGATATGCTCAGATAAACAATGTGATAAATAGGACAATATACAGACATACAAACTGTACATTAGCTGACATTTTGTATTAACTCAATTTCACTTTGTTTGCGCTAACAATCTAAATTAGAAGACTGCATAATTTAGTGCTAAAGGACAAACAATAGATCACAAACCTAATCAAATAATTTGTTATCATATCATGAACTTTTTTAAGCCAGCTAGCTCCTGAAGCATTGATACAAACTTGATTAGAGACTTGATTAGGGGAACTGCAGATAAAGGAGGTGGGGGCGGCAAGGTGGTGAGGTGGGGATAGGTGAACATAGGTCGAGGGTTCGACCTAGTTTAGATTAGATTAGATTAGATTCCCTACAGTGTGGAAACAGACCCTTCAGCCCAACAAGTCCACACCAACTTGCTGAAGAGTAACCCACTCAGACCCATTTCCCTCTGACTAATGCACCTAACAGTATTGTTGATCGATGGGAGGAATAGCAAACCTGCAAAATCAACAACAATGGATTGGGCATTTTGCTTGGTGACCAAAAATGCTTCCCTTGCCAGGTCCTGTTTTCTCAACTTGCAAATGGCATTGGAGAGGAAGGCAAAGAAAACACTTCAAAGACATTCTGGAGATCTTCTTGAATCACATCTGCATTGACATAAATGACTAGGACAAATTATGAACACTGTCATTGGTCAAAACTGAGACAATGTGTCAATCAGGCTGCATCATGCTTTCAGCCATAGCAAGTTAATGATGAGATAAAGCAGCAATAACGAGGAACAGAAAAGGAAGCAAATCCTGCATTACAGATCCCACTATATTATGGGTCCTGCTCCACATGACCAACAATCTGTGGGCCATGAATCTGTCTGTTCAATCACTTGAAGAAACCCATTACCCTATGTGAACCTCATTCATGAATCAAGGGATACCTGACAATAACCATTACCAATTTAAAATAGTAAAAATAATTTGAACCTTATAGTTACCAAATACAAATGTCTTCACTAATCATTGGATGAGACATATTCTTTATGAAGGGCTTTTGCCCAAAATGTTGACTCTCTTGCTCCTCACATACTGCCTGATCTGCAGTGCTTTTCCAGCACCATACTTTTTGACATCTGATCCATTGCCATGAAGTAGCATTGGATATCTGGCAAGCTAATATTTTATGCTTTTGATCTTTCTTGCATTTGCTTTTTCACAAAATTAATTGCACTTTATATTTAAAAAAATCAATGTTATAGCATATTATTTTCCAATTGGCTCAGACTATCGTAGATGGTGCATCATTTTTATTTAGGCATTCACTGAAAGGAGATATGCAGTTATGTTATGTACTGTTATGACCACAATTCATAATCTTGGATCACCTTTGACATATTGCACTTTAATTCTTGTATGTGTTTCCTTTTAAGAGAGGGCTAATGCAGCCAAAATGACTGTGAATGCTATCTCAGTGGCTGTCTGGAGAAAAAGACGTCAACAAAAAAAAGCAACAAAATACATCCACAACATCACTTCCTGCTTTCCTGGGGTGTGCCATTGCCCCATCTCTCCTGGACCTGATATCAATGTTCTTCAGCTGTGGGGCCACATTGCAACTCAGAGAATCTGCACATGCTGTTTGGAGAGTGGACACATTTGCACTTAGTCACATAAACCATAATCACACACAGATCTTGGAGGTCCACAGAGACACAAAATTTTAAAGGAAATGTAGCCTGAAAATTCTCCTGGCCCCCTCCTAAGATGCAAACCCTCCACCTCCCCTTGATCTTGACAGTCCCGACCTTGCCCCCATTTGATCCAATATCACCAACACTCTGTGACCACTCAATCACCTCCATGGCCCTCTTGCTCTCTCATAGGATTGATCAAAAACCCCCTACATCTAAAAAAGTGGACAAGACCCTGGACTTTTCCAATATCTGAAATACTGGACAAAATCCTATGCTGAGGCTGCAGCTAACACATGACAGAGCCAGAATGATTTCTGTCTGGAACTACTGTTTAGTTTGGAATACCAATTTACACCTCCACTTTAAGAGAACAATTAACCAAATCTAACATTCTAGCCTGGGATAATTTTTATATCTCGGGCTACTCAGCACAGGCAGTTTGGGGCCTATGGAGATACTGGACATTCAACTTCAATCAAAATCCAGTCACCCATACTCTTATCTACTGAAAAACAATTGACTTCAAAAGGAGCACCAGAAACGCAATGAAAATACATATTTGGCTTGAAGATAAGGGTCCCACAATCAGTATAATTGCAGGTTCCAATCTTACTTCAGGAAGTGTTCCAAAGTGCTATCTCCAGCTAATTCCAACAACTATTTCCAAGAGCTATCTCCAGAAAGGGGATACAACAGTAATTTAACCAACACAGGCCTGTTCTGAACCAGGGGAACCAACAGCAAACGAACACGCCCAGCAGATCCAAGAACCGACAAACCCCAAAATCACCAATCCGACTAACACCACAAGGCCTCAGACACATCCTGAGGTGAAAACTTGGCCCACAAAACCTATAGAAAGTATGGAAAACCAAGTATTTACTAGATAAATTCACCATGCACTTTACCGCATTAGCGGACTCAACCAAACTGAAGAGTCAATGTAATCCAAAGTCTTCATCAAGGCATTGGGTATGGCAAGTGGGAACAGCCAGTTACACTTCAAAGTTGTGTTTTCTGCAGTGGTGAGCTGAAACTCCAGTCGAAGTGGTGTCCTTCCTCATCTGTACGTAAGGATACTAGTGAGAATGGGTCATGTCTTTTTGTGGCTAGTTGATGTTCATATAACCTGGTGACTAGTTTTCTGCCTGTTTGTCCAATGTAGTGTTTGTTACAGTTCTTGCAAGGTATTTTGTAAATGACATTAGTTTTGCTTGTTGTCTATATGGGGTCTTTCAAGGTTATTCACTGTTGTTTTACTGTGTTGGTGGGTTTGAGGGCTACCATGATGCCAAGAGGTCCGAGTAGTCTGGCAGTCATTTCTAGGATGCTGGGGTTTCTGGACGCATTTTGTCTGCTTGTTTGGGTTTGTTGCTGAGAAATCGGTGGAATGTGTTCATTGGTACCCGTTCTTTTTTAATACACTGTATAGGTGATTTTCCTCTCAACTAGCCACAAAAAGACTTGACCCACTCTCATTAGTATCTTCACATACAGATGAGGAAGGACACCACTTTGACTGGGACAATACATCCATCCTAGGACAAGGCAAACAGAGACAAACGCGAGAATCCCTAGAAGCATGGCACTCCAACCAGAACTCTATAAACAAACACATTGACTTGAATCCCATTTACCACCCCTGAGAAAAAGAACAGGAAAAGACATCACCACAGAAAATAACATCATCAACCCAAGGAAACCTAAATGCATAAATTAAAAGTGGGCCATACCACCAGTGCTTCACCGGAGGTTCACTGATGATGTTACTTAGTATGGTGCCGAAATGTCTGAAAACTTACATCCAGAACCTTAACCTGAGCTACAAATCTTCTCATATGTCCAGCATCTAGAACCAGGGATCAGAGGGTGATTTGAACAATATAAAATTTAGAACATTACTGACTGCAAACCAAAACCCTACATCCTTTCACCCTTCTCACATGGCTCCCAACCTGCCTGGCACCCTAACCTCACACTTACCTTATTTACTCATGCATTGAATACTGCATCAACTGCTGTGAAGAAAGAATCATGGTTTGCATTCGCCAATTGCTCCATATGACCACAGACCTATCAGAATGAAAGTATGGCTCCACAATTCTAAAGGAGCCTTAATCAGAACATCCTGTCAGAAATACAGAGCTCTTACATTACATAAAAGGAGTGGAGTAGGAATTCACTCATGATTGCTACTCCTTGGAAAATCAGGCCCAACAACTTCCTACATTTTTTTTCTTGAATACAACCTCGCGCATCAGTTCTGTGGAATCATTGTTAGAACATTTGAAGACAGAATATGTTCATGTCGGCAGATCCAAAATCTCTCTACCACCCATTTCTCGACTGAATTGATGCTTTTCCCATAGTGACACTCAGTCATGGTCACGGTATGGTAATTTATATTTTTCAGCATCTTTTGGTGGTGTCTTGCAAAAACTATTTGACAACTTGGCAGAATCTCATCATATTTTTTCTGAACAATTGTATCAGGGAAAAAACTTTGCTTGTCAAATTTCCAGCATGATCAACAGTTATCAGAATATTGCTGTTTGGCAATGAAAATTATTAAAGCAGGACCATAGGACAGAACCTCAGAACCAACAGTGCTCAGATTGTCAGATCTCACAAAACCACTTATTTTCACATCACTTCTGAGTACATCAAAATATGCTTCATCAAGCTGATGAAGTGTCTTTATACCTCCTAAAGGGGTGGAAACAAGGGGATTTATGAGTTAAGAAATCCCCACAGTGAAGGAGCTCTGCCAGTATAAGAGTTGGGAATGCTGCCACTTGGGCATGCTTTGTTTCATTGTAATTTGATGGAAGTCCATAATAATTCAGATGTTGGAGTTGATAAACTGAAGTCATTTTATGACTGGAACAATTTTAGCTTCACCATGTGAAACAGAAATCTGCTATTCTCGTGTACTCTTAGCTAGGAAAGTGAAAGTTTAAGCTAAGGTTTACTTTTTTTTGGGGGATACCAAAAGAACGCTGGGTCATCAAGGAATTTGTAGTATTTTTAACCACATTATCTGGACCTCCACATAACTTTCTAAATTAGTATTAATCGTTGTCATTCTGGTTAATTTCACCAACAGCTACGCTAATGCGAAGATGGGTATTGGATAACGTTTTTTCCATTTCATCATTCACCCCTTATTTTGTTGTAATGCAACAATACCTCATGAGAAATGCTTGCATGACTGTAACCAATAAACATTTGGACTGCAAATTTGGGAAGGGTCTGAAATTGGGTAAGATTGTAATGTTTAATTATCCCAAGCACCCATGCTTCGGAAGCAGATAACATACAAATATTAGATTAGAATGATACCTACAGTAGTGTACAGCGAGCACCTGGATGCTGCTGGCAATCTGCACTCTGCAGAAGGATACCCAGGTTTGTACAATGCTAGCACCATTTAAAGCTAGCCTTCATTTCCTAAAATTATCCTGCAGTTCTTAAAGGAGAGGTACATTCCACCTGCCACTGGTGCTGAATATGGTGGGGAAAGGGTGTGAGAACAAGAAAAATATTAAATATTGATGTTTCAGGACAGACAACACACTCCTAGAAAGTTTGATACTGCATTGAAAAGTTTAGCAGAAGAAGTGAACAAGAGTTAAATCTTCAATCTACAGGGGCCTATAAACTCAGAAAAACAATAGAAACAGACAACTCAGCTAAAGATTCAGAATTTGGTTGCAATTCCACCAGATATTCAATAATCTCACATGAAATATCAAGGTCAGTGAATTCTTCAAATCTTTAAATTGCAGCAAGTCCATTATTCTTCTCACAGCTTTTGAAATCTCACCCTCATGTCTCTCACCTACCAATATTTTCTATCAATCACAACTTTTATATAGCTTTTATATAGTTTCACCTCAACTTTCTGCACAAAACAACATTACAAGACTCACACACATATTTCACAGCTTAGCACCCTGCCATCTATTTAATTCTAACAGTCCCATCACTGAAACTGATAACAGTTCACTTTCCCCTGCAGGGCACATGGGTTTTAACACAGGAGAAACCATACTGAACACATAAGGCTGCAGGGGCATCAAAGATTTCACACAAACAGGATTATTTTAAGGTAATAAAACACTTAGCAATGTTGAGTGGTTGGGGAGGTATTAAACAAAATTAGCAGGGAGAATGGGAACTTATGCAAGAAATCAAAGGAAGGGGAATCAGGGACAAGAACAAAAGATGGAAAAAGAAATAAGAAATGATAGGCAGAGGAATCAAAGGTCAGAATCAAATTAGGCTGCAGTAAAAAATGAGGCAAGGAATATTAAAAAGATAAGCCTTAAGGCTTTGTGCCCGAATGCATGGATCATTTGAAATAATGTGGATGAATTAATCATGCAATGGACATAAATGAGTATGATATAGATGTGATAACCGAGATATGGCCATAGGGTGACCAGGGAACTAAACATCCAGTGTTATTCAGTATTTTGTTGGAAAAGACAGTGAAGTTGCATGACTGGTTTAAGATGATATAAACACAATATTGAGGGAAAATATTAGCTCATTGTAGAATCTCTACAGATAGAATTGAGAAATACTAAGAGGCAAAAAAACTTTAGTGACCATGGTATATATACTACCAAACTTTAGTTGAGATGTTGGGAAGAGTATTAAATAGGAAATCAGGTGAATGCAATAAAGGAAAATCTGTAGTTATAGGTGATTTTATCCTGCATATAGATTCAGTGAATCAAGTTATTCATAATACTGTAGACAAATTCCTAGAGCATATACAGAATGGTTTTCCTGGATCCTATTACACAATGAGAAAGGAAATATAGGTAATGTAGTTGTGAGAGATCCCTTGGGAATGAACAACCATAATACAAAAGAATTCTTCAACAAAATAAAAAGCGAGGTTGTTGATTTTGTGTTTATGGTCCAGACTCTTAATAAGGGAAACTATGATGGTGTGAAGTGTGATTGGTTATAATGATTGAGAAATGGTACTGAAAGGAATGAAAGTGCATAGGCAAATGCAAACATTCAAAAAGTGAGTGGGTGAACTACAAAATTTGTTTCATCCTGTCTAGTGCAAGATAGCAAAGAGAAACACAGAAACATAGAAGATAGGAGCAGGAGGAGGTCATTTGGCCCTTTCAGCCTGCTCAGCCATTCATCACAATCATGGACAATCATCCAACTCTGGATGTAAGCTTGCTCGTTGAGCTGGGAAGTTCATTTTCAGACGTTTCATCAACAAACTAGTTAACATCATCAGTGAGCCTCTGGTGAAGCACTGGTGTTATGGCCCACTTTCTATTTATCTGTGTTAGGTTTCCTCGGGTTGGTGATGTCATTTCCTGTTCTTTTTCTCAGAGGGTGATAGATGGGATCCAAATCAATGTGTTTGTTGACAGAGTTCCAGTTGGAATACCATGCTTCGAGGAATTCTGGGAACATCCAACTCCAGCCTAATCCTGCTTTCTTCCCATAACCTTCGATCCTATTCACCCCAAGTGCTACATCTAGCTGCATCTTGAATACATTCAATATTTTGGCATCAACTACTGCCTGTGGCAATGAACTCCACAGGCTCACCACTCTTTGGGTGAAGAAATGTCTCCTCATCTCCATCCTAAATAGTGCACTCCAAATCGTCAGACTGTGACTACTGATTCTGGATGCACCAACGATCGGGAACACCCTCCATGCATCTACCCTGTTTAGTCTTATTAGAATTATATAAGTCTTTATGAGATCTCTCCTCACTCTTCTGAGCTCAAGCAAAAACAATCCTAACCTAGTCAATCTCTCTTCATATGTCAGTCTTGCCATCTCCAGACTCAACCTGATAAACTTTCACTGCACTCCCTTAAAAGCAAGAGCATCCTTCCTCAGAAAAGGAGACTAAAACTGCACACAATATTCTAAGTGTAGTATCACCAAGGCCCTGTATCACTGCAACAACATATCCCTGCTCCTGTGCTTGAAACCTCTTGCAATGAAGGCCAACACACTATTTGCCTTCTTTATCGCCTGCTGCATCTACAAGCCTACCTTCAGCGACTGGTGCACAAAGACACCCAGGTCCCACTGTACACTCCTCTCTCTCAACTTACAGCCATTCAGGTAGTAGTTTGCCTTCTTGTTTTTGCTTTCAAAGTGAACAGCTCACATTTATCCAAATTATACTGCATCTGCCCTTGATTTGCCCTCTCATCCAACCTGTCCAAATCATGCTAAAGACTCTCTGCATCCTCCTTACAGTTCACCCTCCCACCCAAATTGGTATCAGTTGCAAACTTTGAGATGTTACATTTTGTTGTCTTATCCAAATCATTCATATATATTGTGAAACCCCAGGGGTCTTAGCAAAGATCCCTGTGGCACCCCATTAGTTACTGCCTGCCAATTTGAAAAGGACCCATTAATTCTTACTCTTTGTTTCCTCTCTGCCAATCTGTTTTCTGCCCACCTTAATACACTTCCCCCAAACCCATGTTCTTTAATCTTGCACAATAATCTCTTGTGTCCAATGTTTTCTGAGAGTCCAAATATACCACATTGACTGGCTCCCCTTGTCAACTCTACTAGTTACATCTTCATAAAATTCTAACAGATTTATAAAACATGATTTCCCCTTCATAAAACCACAATGACGTTGTCTGATTTTGCCACTGCTTTCTAAATACTTCTCTCTATAGTCCTTGATAATGGATTCAAGAATTTTCCCCATTACTGATGTTATACTTATTGGTCCATAATTCCTTGGCTCTCTCTACCTCTCTTTTTAAATATTGGAGTAACATTAGCAACCCCCAAATCTGTAGGAACTCTTCCAGAGTCTATAGAATCCTGGCAGATGACCACCAATGCATCCATTATTTCTAGAGCCACTTCCTTAAATACGCGAGGATATAGATTATCAGGCCCTTGGGATTTATTTGCTTTCAATACCCTCAATTTTCCCAGTACTATTTCTCTGCTAATATAATCTTCCTCAGTTCTTCCCACTCACTAAATCCTGCATTCTCCAACATTTCTGGAATCTGATTTATGTCCTCTTTTGTAAAAACAGAACCAATGTTCAGATGCTCAGCTGTTTCTTTGTCCCCTATTATACATTCCCCATTTCTGCCTGTAGGCAACCTATAATGTCTTCACTAATCTCTTTCTCTTCATGTGCCTATAGAAACTCTTCATGTCAGGCTTTATGTTCCCTGCAAGCTTACTTTCATAATACTTTGTCCCCTTCTTAATCAATCCCTTGGTCCTCCTTTGCTGAATTCTAAATTGCAACTAATCCTCAGACCTATTTTTATTTTGGCCAGTCTGTATGTTTCTTCCTTGGATCGGATACTATCTCTAATTTCCTTTGTAATTCATATTGGCCCTCTTATCTGTCTTGCTTTTGTGCCAGACAGGAATAAACAGTCGTCGCAGATCCCCCATGCGTTCCTTGATTGTTTGCCATTGCCTATCCACTGCCATCCCTTTAAGTAAGCCTCCTCAGTCTATCAAAACCAACTCATGATTCATATCTCCATAGTTTCCTTTATTAAGATTCAGTATGCCAGTCTCTGAATCAACTATCTCACTCTCCATCTTGATAAAAATTCTACCATGTTATGTACATTCATTCCCCAAGGGGTCTCACACAGCTAGATTGGCAATGACTCTCTTCTCATTGCATAGTATCCAGTCTAATTTGGCCTGTTGTTTAGTTGGTTCCTCCACATATTGGTCAAGAAAACCATCCTCTACTGCATTGTGACTAACTTTATTTGCCTCATCTATGTGCAGATGAAAATCACCCGTGATCACTGATATTCCCTTATCACATGCATTGTTAATTTCCTGTTCAATGCCATTCCCAACATTATCACTGCAGCTTGGAGGTCTACATATGACATCCACTAATGTTTTTTGCTACTTGGTGTTTCTCAACTCAACCCATACATACTCCACATTGTCACAGCTTAATATTCTTTAACACCATTGTATTAACTTCTTCTTTAACCAGCAATGCCATGACACCACCTTTCCATTTTTGCCTGCCCTTCCTAATTACTGAACATCCTGGGACATTCAGTTCCCCCTCCCTGGTCACCCAGCAGCCAAGTCTCCATAATCCCTTTCACATCTATCTGCGTGATTAGTTCATTAATTTTATTTTAAATGCTTCATGCATTTAGAACAGAAGCCAAACACCTTACAACTGAAGTTAGAGATAGAATCAGATGCAAGATAGAGGCATGTAAATTTGTAAGAAAGAAACAACAAACCAGAAGATTGGGTGCAGTTTACAAGTCAAAAACTGAGGACCAAGGGATTGATTAAGAAGGGGAAAATTGAGCATGAGAGCTTGCTTGTAGGGAACATAAAAGCTGACTGTAAAAGTTTTTATAGGCATTGTTACAACACGGAGACAGACAGCTGAACCAAATTGGCCTTTCTATCTCTGTGTTCACAACAGAGTAAAACTAAACTGTCAAAGGTTCCAATAGTCACTCCAAGGGTTCCTAACCAGACCTTTAAATAAACAATCCCAGACTTTATGAATAATTAAAATCATAAAAAACTTAAATATTTATTAAATATACAATTTCTTTATCAGAGAGAAATTAAAAACTCAGTAATCTAATTAATGTATATGCTGTGAACTCATACAAACACAGACAGGCAAACAAATACAATTAAGAGGTTTCAAAAAAAAAAGAAAAGAACAAACCTGGCCAGATTACTTAAATGGTTTTCATGAAGTGTTGTTTCACAGACATGAATGTTGGTTGTTTTTCTGGACCCACTGAGCAGTGTTGACTTCTCAGTTCACCCAGACAAAGGCAAAAATACTTCTAAATCAGTTTTGTACTCTTTGGACTTCTAAAAGGTGAGACAGCAGATGAGGGAGCATTCAAATATTTATGCGGTCTTTTCAGTGTAGTGATTGAAATGATATGAGCAAGGTAAATATCATTGAATATGTGTTCCCTGATTAGGGCAGTTAAACTTGTCCAGTCAGGGAGACCTGGCTGACAGATATAAACAGGAGTGTCAGAGGTTCCGCTCACTTAAGGAGCCAGCTCTGTGCTAGTTAGGCCAGTGTCATGAACTTGCACGCGAAATCAAGGGTGACTTGGTATCCGGATATCGGCCTTCATAGAATTACTTAGTGGTAATGAGAGAAAAACATGCCCTACAAGATATTCACTAGCAACAGTCATCTTTGAATTGGGGCAGGCATTTCTGATCATGCCATTATTTAAGAAATTAATTCATTCAATCCGGCTGTCGAAGACTGGACACGGTATGTGGAAGGAATGCGTTATTTTTTCTAGGCAAGTGACATTGGGGCAGACGAAAAACAATGAGTAATTCTCCTAACAGCATGTGGACCCACAGCTTTTTCAGTTATTAAGAGCCTAATTTTCCTGGAGGCACCAGAAACTAAGAGTTCACAGATTTAGCTAAGGAATATTATGACCCTAAGCCTTCTCTAATTCTGACATGCTATCAGCTGTATTCGACAGTTTGAGAACCAGGGGAATCCTTATTGGGATTTTTGATGAGGTTAAGACAACAGGTAGAGGACTGTGATTTTGGTTTAACACTAAGTGAGATTCTGAGACACTGTTTGGTATGTGAGATTAATGATATAATCATGTAAAATGCCAGTAGCCCAACTGGACTTCAAACAAACACTACAACTGGCATCATAGGATCATAGAGTCGCTACAGTATGGAAACAGGCCATTCAGCCCATCAAGTCCACACCAACCATCCAAAGAGCATACCACACAGACCCACCTCCTTATCCCAACCCTGTCATTCTGCATTTCCCATGACTAATCCACCTAGCCTGCACATCCATGGATATTTTAGGCAATCCAGCAAACCTTTCGCCATTCTGACAGGAGGTGGCAATATCAACAGCCATCACTAGCAATTAATAGTGATTTGTTTGGTGCAGTTGTAATTTCCATTGCTCAATGCCCGACCCGATTTTGAACTGCTTTCAACTTTGAGCAGTGCAAGAAAAGGCTCTGAACTTTAATCAAATCTGGAATGTCTGCCCCAGATCCAGAATCTTGTATTTTTATGCAATTTTCTGACTTGCACATCCAACCTGGGAGGGAAAGTTCAGGAATAACACCTTCAATAAAATAGCATCCATTCATGGATAGCACAAGAATTGAATGAATGTGCACTTGATGCCAGTTTGGAGGGAAAACGTTACTATGATGCTGGCAAAAAAAAGGAGTTACAGAAGCGTGTTCTTCCTCCAGCATCGGGTGGTGAGGGAGCCCTCCATTTTTTCCTTTCCCGACGACCCCATCAGTACCCTTCCACTGACACTCTAATTAATTTGGCTGAACTGGTCCTCATCCTCAATCATTTCTCCTTTGAATCCTCCCACTTTCTTCATATGAAAGGGGTAGCCATGGGCACCCGCATGAGCCCAGCTATGCCTGTCTCTTTGTTGGTTATGTACAACAGTCTATCTTCCATAGTTACACCGGCACCACTCCCCACCTTTTCCTCCGCTACATTGATGACTGCATTGGCGCCACCTTGTGCTCTCACGAGGAGGTTGAACAGTTCATCAACTTCGTTCTTGCTCCAGCATCGGGTGGTGAGGGAGCCCTCCATTTTTTCCTTTCCCGACGTCCCCATCAGTACCCTTCCACTGACACTTTAATTAATTAAGCTGAACTGGTCCTCTTCCTCAATAATTTCTCCTTTGAATCCTCCCACTTTCTTCATATGAAAGGGGTAGCCATGGGCACCCACATGAGCCCCAGCTATGCCTGTCTCTTTGTTGGTTACGTAGAACAGTCTATCTTCCATAGTTACACCGGCACCACTCCCCACGAGGAGGTTGAACAGTTCATCAACTTCGCCAACACATTCCACCCTGACCTTAAATTCACCTGGACCATCTCCGACACCTCCCTCCCCTTCTTGGACCTTTCTATCTCCATCAATGTTGACCGACTAAAAACTGACATTTTCTACACACCCACCGACTCACACAGCTACCTGGATTACACTTCCTCCCACCCTGCCACCTGTAAAAATGCCATCCTGTATTCCCAATTCCCCTGCCTCCACTGTATCTGCTCCCACGAGGACCAGTTCCACTACAGAACCAAGACCACAATTTCCCCTACCACGTGGTTCATGTTACCCTCCAGTGGATCTCATCCATGTCCCGCACCTCCAACCTCGAACCCCACCCCTTCAAACGCAACAAGGACAAAACCCCCCAGTCTTTACCTTCTACCCCACTAACCTAAGTATATATTGCATCATCCTCCGCCATTTCTGCCACCTACAAACGGACCCCACCACCAGAGATATATTGTTATCATCTTACTAAACTAGTGACACATGAACTAATCAAACTAAATAAATAAGGTAGGTAGACATGGAAGGACAGGTTGTATGTTGTATTTGCACCATGTCGGAGACTGCAAGAGGCATTGCAAACTCCTGACACCCAGATCACCAGTAAATGTCTGCAGTTTCAGTTTCAGCAGCTCAAAGTTGCTCAAAGTCTTGTTCTGTTTGATGAATAATAATGTCAAAAAAGGTGCTCAATAATCGAAGAATCTATATTGGCCAGGAGACAAAGAAAACAAGCCTAATTATCTTCAGAAAGTCCCAGTGGATAATTCCTGTCCATATAGAGATGAATCTTATGAGTAAATAACTGTTTAGGATTTGGAATATACTGCCTGACAAGGTAATGGGTACAAATTTAGTAGTAGCCTTCAAACGGGAACTTAATACATTCTTGAGGAAGAAAGATTTGCAGAGCTATGGTGATGGAGTGAAGGATGAAACTAAACTGGATTTCTCTTGTAAAGCCTTTTTGATCTGACTGGCCTCCTTCTGCAATATACTGCAACTCTCAGACTATATCTGAAAGAACAGATAAATCTATGGTTTGACATTACATTTGAAAGTCAACGCCTCAAGCCATGCAGCTATCTTCTCTCACCATATTCTACCCAACCCTCTAAACTACCTTGAATAAAGAGGAAGAGAATCCAACCACATCCTGAAAAGTGGGAGCTTGCACATTGCCACATATAACACTCATACAATTTACTGCATTACAGTTTCTTTGTACAGGCATGAGAATAAAGGAAACTGGTTTTCAATTTGTTATGGCACAGTTGAACAGTATAGCAAATACCCCCACTGACTAGTCTTCGAATGCACCACAAACAAAATAAAAGAACAATCATATCGGTGCCAGAAATGACAACTTTTTGTCACAACAACAAATAAGACAGTTCTTTAGAGCGATCTCTGAACAAATAAGATGCAAAAGTCCAAATAAAAATAGAAAAGGATGCAAAAGCTCAACAGGTCTGGCAGCAACTGTGAAGAGAGAAACAGTGTTAACATAGCAAGGTGCTGTGCTGTAGTTGAATGATATGGGAGCTGGCTGTTCCCATTGTGAATAGCAGTGACCACATCTGCAACAAGTGTTGGTTGCTGGAAGAACTCCGGATTAGAACGAATGATCTGGAATCTGAGCTTCATACACTGCGGCACATCCGGGAGGGGGAGAGTTACCTGGATGCTTTGTTTCAGGAGGCAGTCACACCCGGCAGATTAAGTAATTCAAATTCAGTCAGTGATCAGGATCAACAGCGTGTGACTGTAAGAGAGGCAGGTAAGGGGTTTCTGAGTTCAGTAGCGGAGGAGCCTCAGCCCTCGACCTTGTCCAACAGGTATGAGATTTTTGCTCCCTGTGTGGATGAGGAAAAGGGCTGTAGACAGGATGAGCCAGCTGACCACGGCACCATGGTGCAGAAGGCCATTCAAGAGGGGGGAGCAAAAAGACAAGTAATTGTTACACGGGATTCTACAATTAGGGGGACAGGTAGTTTCCTTTGCGAGCCGGATCGGGAGTCCCACATGATGTGTTGCCTGCCCAGTGCCAGGGTGCAGGATATCTCCAAATGGCTTGAAAGGATATTGGAGTGGGAGGAGGAGGATCCAGTTGTTGTAGTACACATTGGTACAAACAACTCCCTCCCCTTCCTCGACCTTTCTATTTCTATCTCAGGCGACCGAATCAACACGGACATCTACTACAAACCGACCGACTCCCACAGCTACCTGGACTACACCTCCTCCCACCCTGCCCCCTGTAAAAACGCCATCCCATTCTCCCAATTCCTTCGACTCCGCCGCATCTGCTCCCAGGAGGAACAGTTCCAAAAACGTACAACCCAGATGGCCTCCTTCTCCAAGGACCGGACAGTCTCAGATTCCTCCCTCCCCTTCCTCGACATTTCTATTTC
>NC_057715.1:42333539-42372530 GCF_004010195.1 Chiloscyllium plagiosum
AAGAAGGGCTTATGCCCGAAACGTCGATTCTCCTGTTCCCTGGATGCTGCCTGACCTGCTGCGCTTTACCAGCAACACATTTTCAGCTACAAACAACATAGGCAAGGCTAGGAAGAACGACCTGTTTGGGGCGTATCAAGCACTAGAAAGGAAATTGAAAAACAGGTCCTCAAGGGTCATAAATTCTGGATTACTGCCTGAGCCACATGCAAATTGGTATAGGGTTAAGAAAATTAGGGAAGAGATTGGTGTGGGAAAGAGGATTCCATATCATGGGACATTGGCATCAGTTTTGGAACCGGGGCAATCTGCACCAATGGGACGGGCTCCACCTGAGCCGATATGAACCAGTGTTCTGGCAAAAAGGATAAATAGGGTGGTCACTAGGACTTTAAACTTGTGAGTCGGGGGAAGGGAAATGGAAAGCAACAGGGAGTATGGACTCAAGTAGAAAGATATGCAGCAGGTTAGCATGTGTGCAGGATTTAAGATCAAAGCAGGCTAGGAATGAAGTAAAAAGGAAGGATACCTTGGGTAGAGGTGATGGAAATCATGAGGATAAGAAAATTAGCATTAAGGTGCTTTACCTGAATGCTCGAGGCATTCGTAACAAAGTAGATGAATTAGCAGCACAAATCATTGTGAATGATTATGATGTGGTAGGCATCACAGAGACGTGGTTCAAGGGGGTTCAGGACTGGCAGTTAAACATTCAGGGAATTACAACTTAGTGAAATGACACAGGGAGATGGGCAGAGGGAGCAGGGTTGCCTTGTTAGTTAAGAATGAAATGCACATACTTCCCAGCAGTGGTCAGGACCTGGGGCGCAAGATGTACTGGGAAATAGATCGGGCATATCAGAAAGGTAAGGTTACGGTGATCATGGGGGACTTCAACATGCAAATGAACTGGGTGAATTATGTTGCCGGTGAATCCAAAGAAAGGGAATTCATGGAACGTTTACAGGATGACTTTTGGGAACAGCTTGTGATGGAGCCCACAAGGGAGCAGGCTATTCTGGACTTAGTGCTATGTAATGAGCCAGACTTTATAAAAGATCTTAAAGTCAGGGAACACTTAGGAGGCAGAAATCATAATATGGTAGAGTTCAGTCTGCAGTTCCAAAGAGACAAGGCAAAATCAGATGTAATGGTGTAACAGTTAAATAAAGGTAATTACAGGGGCATGAGAGAGGAACTGATGAAAATCGACTGGAAACAGAGCCTAGTGGGGAAGACAGTAGATCAACAATGGCAGGAGTTTCTACTTGTAATTGAGGACACAGTACAGAGTACATCCCAAAGAAAAAAAAGATTACCTGGCCGGTGGGGGGAATGTTGGAGGGCATTAGACAATGTTGGCTGACAAAGAAGCTCAGGAAATATATTACAGAAAAAGAGAGAACCTATAAAGTGGCCAAGAGCACTGGGAAATCAGAAGATTGGGAAGACTACTAAAACAAACAGAGGATAACAAAGAGAGAAATAAGGAAGGAGAGAATCAAATATGAAGGTAAGCGAGCCAGTAATATTAGAAATGATAGTAAATGTTTCTTTCAATACATAAGAAACAAATGAGAGACAAAAGTAGAGATTAGGCCATTCCAAATTGATGCTGGAAGTCTAGTGATGGGAGATAAGGAAATAGCTGAAGAACTTAATAAGTACTTTTTGTCAGTCTTCACAGTGGAAGCCATGAATAATATCCCAACAATTAAGGAGAGTCAATGGGCAGAGTTGAGTATGGTAGTCATTACAAAGGTGAAAGTACTTGTAAAGCTAAAAAGTCTAAAAATTGGTAAATCTCCTGGCCCAGATGGGCTACATTCTAGAGTTCTGAGGGAGGTGGCTGAAGAAATAGCAGAGGCATTGGTTGTAATCTTTCAAAACTCACTGGAGTCAGGGAAAGTCCCACATGATTAGAAAATGGCTGTTGTAACTCCCTTGTTCAAGAAAGGATTAAGACAAAAGATGGAAAATTACAGGCCAATTAATCTAACCTCGGTTGTAGGTAAAATTCTAGAATCCATCGTTAAGGATGAGATTTCTAAATTCTTCGAAGTGCAGGGTCGAATTAGAACAAGTCAGCATCGATTTAATAAGGGGAGGTCATGCCTGACAAACCTGTCAGAATTCTTTGAAGAGGTAACAAGTAGGTTAGACCAAGGAAACCCAGAGGATGCTACCTACATAGATTTCGAAAAGGCCTTTGATAAGGTACCTCACGGGAGGCTGCTGAGTAAAGTGAGGGCCCATAGTATTCGAGGTGAGCTACTTGCATGGATTGAGGTTTGGCTGTCTGCCAGAAGGCAGAAAGTTGGGATAAAAGGTTCTTTTTCAGAATGGCAGCTGGTGACAAGTGTCCTGCAGGGTTCAGTGTTGGGGCCACAATTGTTCACTTTATATAAAAATGATCTGCACAAAGAGACCTGGGGCATTCTGGCAAAGGTTGTTGATTATACAAAGTTAGGTGGACAGGCAGGTAATTCTGAGGAGGTGGGCAGGCCACAGAAAGATTTAGACAGTTTAGGAGAATGGTCCAAGAAATGGCTGACGAAATTCAATGTAAACAAATGCGAGGACTTGCACTTTGGAAAAAAGAACACAGGCATGGACTATTTTATAAATGGTGAGAAAATTCATAAAGCTAAATTACAAAGGGATCTGGGAGTGCGAGCACAGGATTCTCCAAAGGTTGCCTTGCAGGTTGATTCTGTGGTTAAGAAAGCAAATGTAATGTTGTCATTTATCTCAAGATGATTGGAATGTAAAAGCAGTGATGTGCTACTGAGACTTTATAACACTCTGGTTAGGCCCCGTTTAGAATACTGTGTCCAGTGTTGGGCCCCACACCTCAGGAAGGACATCCTGCCACTGGAGCATGTCCAGCGGAGATTCACATGGATGATCCCTGGAATGGTAGGCCTAACATACAATGAACGGCTGAGGACCCTGGTATTGTATTCATTAGAGTTTAGAAGATTGAGAGGAGATCTAATAGAAACTTACAAGATAATGCATGGCTTAGAAAGAGTGGACACTGGGAAATTGTTACCGTCAGGTGGGGATACTAGGACTTGTGGGCACAGACTTAGAATTAGAGGAAGTCAATTTAGAACAAAAATGAGGAGACATTTCTTCAGCCAGAGAGTGGTGAGCCTGTGGAATTCATTGCCACGGAACACAGTGGAGGTCAGGACGTTAAATGTCTTCAAGGTAGAGATTGATAAATTCTTAATCTCACAAGGAATTAAAGGATACAGGGAGAGTGTGGGTAAGTGATGTTGAAATGCCCATTAGCCATGATTGAATGGCGGAGTGGACTCGATGGGCCAAATGGCCTTACTTCCACTCCTATTTCTTATGGTCTTATGGTTTTCAGGTCTTATCCAGAGCAAAAGACAAAAGCAGGTGTGGTGTATTTTCATGGCAGAGAACAAAATATAGAGATGTAAACAAGGTGTGAATCAAAGTGCCAAATGGAGGAAACATGCCCACTCTTCTGGGAGCAAAATCAACAAAAAAAAAGCATGATTTGTGTTTGTCTGATGAAGAGTAATTTCAGAGATCAAACATTAACTCTGTATCGCTCTCCACTAAGGCTACTAGACCTGCTGAGTTCCTCCAGCACTTGCTGTTTTTATTTCAGATTTCCAGCATCTGTAGTATTTTACTTTTATTTGCATAAGAATATAAGAACATAAGAATTAGGAGCAGGAGTAGACCATCTGACCCTTCGAGCCTGCTCCACCATTTAATAAGACCGTGGCTGATCTTTTCATGGACTCAGATCCACTTACCCGTGCTCTTACCATATCGCTTAATTCCTTTATTGTTCAAAAAAAAAATCTTAGCTTTAAAAATGTTTACTGAAGTAGAGTTAGCTATTTCACTGGGCAAGGAATTCCATAGATTAACAACCCACTGGGTAAAGAAGTTCCTTCTCAATTTAATCCTACATCTGCTCCTTCTAATCTTGAGGCTATGCCCTCTTGTTTTAGCTTCACCTGCCAGTGGAAACATCCTCTCTACTTCTATCTTAACTATTCCCTTCAGAATTTTATATGCTTCTACAAGATATCCCTCATTCTTCTGAATTCCAATGAGTATAATCCCAATCTATTCAGAAACCAACTCCCTCAATTCCCAAATCATCATAGTGAACCTCCTCTGCACCTCCTCCAGTGCCAGTACATCATTTCTCAAGTAAGGAGACCAAAACTGCACACAGTACTCCAAGTGTGACCTCACCAGCACCTTGTACAGCTGCAACATAACCTCTCTGCTTTTAAAGCCCATCCCTTTAGCAATGAAGGACAAAATTCCATTTGCCTTCCTAATTACTTGTTGTACCTGCAGACCAACCTTCTGGTTGATAAGGAACTGGTTAATCAACAGGAGACAGAGAGTAGTAGTTGAAGGGAGTTTCTCTAAATGGAGAAAGGTGACCAGTGGTGTTCCACAGGGATCAGTGCTGGGACCACTAATGTTTGTAATAAACTTCAATGATCTGGAAGAGGCCATTGTTGGTCAGATCAGTAAGTTTGCAGATGACGTGAAGATTGGAGTAGCAGAAAGCATAGGGGACTGTCAAAGAATACAGGAGGATAGAGATAGACTGAAGAGTTGGGCAGAAAAGTGGCAGATGGAGTTCAAACCAGGCAAATGCGAGGCGATGCATTTTGGAATGCCTAATTCTAGAGCAAACTATACCATAAATGGAAGAGCCTTGGGAAAAGTTGATGAGCAGAGAGATCTGGGAGTTCAGGTCCATTGTACCCTGAAGGTGACTACACAGGTGAATAGAGTGGTCAAGAAAGCATATGGTATACTTGCCTTCATCGAGCAGGATATTGAGTGTAAGAGTGGCAGGTCATGTTAAAATTGTACAAGACTTTGGTTCGGCCGCATTTAGAGTAATGTGTACAGTTCTGGTCGCCACATTACCAAAAGGATGTGGACACTTTGGATAGAGTGCAGAGAAGGTTTACGAGGATGTTGCCTGGTATGGAAGGTGTTAGCTATGAAGAGAGGTTGAATAGGTTAAGATTGTTTTCATTAGAAAAAAGGAGATTGAGGGGGGGGGTCCTGATTGAGGTCTACAAAATCATGAAGGGTATAGAGAGGGTAGATAGAGATAAGCTTTATCCCAGGGTGAGGGATTCAATAATGAGAGGTCACGTGTTCACGATGAGAGGTGAAAAGTTTAAAGGGAGTATACGTGGCAAGTACTTTACACAGAGGGTGGTAGGTGCCTGGAACATGTTGCCAGCAGAGGTAGTCGAGGCAGGCACGGTAGATTCATTTAAGGTGCGTCTGGACAGATGCATAAGTAGGTGGGGAGCAGAGGGATACAGATGCTTAGGAATTGGGCGATAGGTTTAGACATTGGATTTGGATCAGTTCAGGCTTGGAGGCCGAGGGGCCTATTCCTGGGCTGTAAATTTTCTTTCTTCTTTGTTCTTTGTTCTGTGATTCATGCACAAGAATTCATTCTGCATAGCAGCATGCTGTAACTTTTTACCATTTAAGTGATAATTCTTTCTACTGTTCCTCCAACCAAAATGGATGACTTCACATTTACCTACATTGTATTCCATCTGCCAGACCTTTGCCCACTCACTCAAGGTATCTATGTTCCTCAGCAAAGTTTCATAGTCATCTGCAGACTTTGCTCTGCCATTCATCTTAGTGTCACTTGCACGTGGTCCCCAACTCCAAATCATCCATATAAATTGTAAATATTTGTGGTGTCAACACTGATCCCTGAGACACACTACTAAACACTGATTGCCAGACAGAATAGCACTCATTTATCCACATTCTTTGCTTCCTGTTAGTCAACCAATCCACTATCCATGCTAATACTTTACCCCTAACACCATGCATCTTTAAGTTATGCAGCAGCCTCTTGTGCAGCACTTTGTGGAAGGCCTTTTGGAAATCTAGGTGCACCACATTCGCCCCCATTGTCCATCTTGCTTGTAATGTCTTCATAGAATTCCAAAAGATTTGTCAAGCATGACCTGCCCTTCATGAACAGATGCTGCATCTGCCCAATGGGACAACTTCTATTGAGATGGCTTGCTATACCTTCCTTGATAATAGACTCAAGCATCTTCCCCAATACAGAGGTTAAGCTAATCAGTCTATAATTCCCCATCTTTTGTCTACCTCCCTTTTTAAACAGTGGTGTCAATTTTGCTGTTTTCCAATCTGCTGGGACTGCCCCAGAGCTCAGTGAATTTTGGAAAATTACCGCCAGTGCACCTGTTATTTCTCCCGCCATCTCTTTTAGTACCCTGGGATGCATTCCATCAGGGCTAGGAGGTTTATCAATCCTTAGCTCCCTTAATTTGCCCAACACTCCTCTTTCGTCATAATGATTGTTTCCAGGTCCTCACCTACCTTTGAATCTTTGTTAATTACTGGCATGTTATTAGTGTCCTCCACTGTGAAGACTGATACAAAATACCTGTTCAATGCTCCAGCCATTTCATCATATCCCATTACTAAATTCCCCTTCTCATCCTCTAAAAGGTCAATGTTTACTCTAGCTACTCTTTTTCATTTTATATATTTATAGAAACATTTGCTATCAGTCTTCATATTCTGTGCTAGTTTTGTAAAAGATCTTATCATTTTCAAGAGTTTCAATTTAAAAAGTCACATGAATTTGGTTTTAGGTTATGCTGCAAGATAATAATTTTAAAAGTAGTAAATTTATTAGTTAAAATAAAAATGCAAAAAATTAAAGTAAAGATAAAAATTACCTATGAAGGTGAAATTGAGATCATTCTCTCATATTGTTGAGGATTTGGCTTCTGTCTTGATGTATTCTGGACAGCCAGTATATTTTGGCAATTCATTTCTCTTGTGCTTTCACAGAGTTATAAGATACCTGTTTTTCAAGTTAGATGTTGCATTAGGAACTTTTATACTAATTAAGGTAAATGAATGCGAGTTTTCCATCATACATGCAAAATATGCCATTAGCTCCAGATCACAACTGAGTCAAATGGAATTCCATAACGATGACGCACAATTTGTTTTTGACTATCACAATCTGTGACCAATGTTCTTCTGTACATACATCATCTTCGAGTAGAACAGCCATTAGTAATCCAAGTGGTCCAAGCCCTGCCTCTCGCTTCTCCTCATTAGCGATTTTCAGGACTCCCCCTAAGTTCAGCAGCAACTTGCACTAAAATATCATGTCCACTGATCGGCTCCAGCACCAGCTTTGACATCTTGGAAATGACTGCCCGACTACTCAGACCCCTTAGCATCATGGTAGCCCACAAACCCACTAAAACACTAACACTAACACACTAAAACAGCAGCTAATGAACTTGAAAGACCCTATACGGACAACAAGCAAAACTAATGTAATTTACAAAATACTGTGCAAGGACTGTAACAAACACTACATTGGATAAACAAGCAGAAAACTAGCCACCAGGATACATGAACACCAACTAGCCACAAAAAGACATGACCCTCTCTTACTAGTATCCTTACATATGGATGAGGAAGGACACCACTTCGACTGGGACAACATATCCATCCTAGGACAAGCCAAATAAAGACACACATGAGAATTCTTAGAAGCATGGCATTCCAACCGGAACGCTATCAACAAATGCATCGAGTTAGACCCCATTTACCACCCCCTGAGAAAGGAAACTGGAAGTGACTTCACCACAGGAAATGACATCATCAACCCAAAGAAACCCAAACATATAAATAGAAAGCAGGAATTATCAGCAGTGCTTCACCTGAGGCCCACTGAAGATGTTACCTAGTAGGGTGACGAAATATCAAGAAGTGAACCTTCCAGCTCAGTGAGCAAACTTACATCCAAAACCTCAACCTGAGCTACAAATCTTCTCAAAACTCACTAAGAATGACCTATGTTGTATTGTAAAGTATTATTTACTTAAAACATTTTGTTGTTGTACAATTTAAAGTAGAACTGTTTTATTTCCTAACGTTAAAAATCACACAACACCAGGTTATAGTCCAATGGGTTTATTTGGAGGCACTAGCTTTCAGAGCACTGCTGCATCAAAATAGAGTTCACACTCTCAGCTTGCGCTCAAGATACAGCAGTACAGTTACGCGACACTGCCAAGCAGACAAGGTGAGAAGAAGCAATGCTCCGAAAGCTAGTGTTTCCAAATAAACCTGTTAGACTATTACTTTGTGTTGTGATTTTTAACTTTGTCCACCCCAGTTCAACACCGGCACCTCCACATCATTATTTTTTAATGTGTGATTAGATGGTGCTTCACTGTGGTAATAGAGAATCTTACATTGCTCATCAGTTTAGTTTGCTTTCTTCAAGTTTTCATGTGTTTTGTGATGATTCTTTTCTGAGATGGTGATATTAGCACATTTGTGAAGATGAATGCAACATTAGTGACTGTCACTTTGATATGTTTAGTAGTGATTTATTTTCCCAATTTTTATTCTGTGTAACGTTTGATGAACAAGCAATGAATTTCTGAATGGACAATGCACTTCAATTTGAATTATACTTTACTGACAATTTGTGGAGACTGATCTTATACTGCAGGCAATAAAGCAATGTCTTTTCATTGGCAATGTCAATCATTACCTCCATTTGGAAATGTACATTTTAATATTACATTTCACAGAAGTTTAAACACAGCCTAATTTTAATATTCATCATAAATAACGTAAAAATGTGTCATGTGTGGGATCATTGGGCAGCACGGTGGCTCAGTGGTTAGCACTGCTGCCTCACAGCACCAGGGATCTGGATTGGTTTCCAGCCTCCAGTCTGTGTGGAATTTGCACATTCTCCCCGTGTCTACATCGGTTTCCTCCAGGTGCTCTGGTTTCCAAAAATATGCAGGTCAGGTGAATTGGCCATGCTAAATTGCCCATCCTGTTCAGGGATGTGTAGGTTAGGTCATTAGTCAAGGGAAATGTAAAATATTAGGATAGAGGAATGGGCCTGGGTGGGATACTCTTCGGAGGGTCGATGTGGACTTGTTGGGCCTAATGGCCTATTTCTATACTGTAGGGATTCTATGATTCTTTGCAACAATAACAGCTGCATACTTTGTTCCAAGTGCTTTATCTTCTAAATTGACCATTTGGAAACTATAGTTTGGCTTACCTTCCCACATACAGCACAAAGGAGATAGATAAATAATTTATATGCAATGTGACTAGGACTAGATGTATTGCAGTCATAATGTTAGTTACCATTCTCTCTGCAATGGATCAATGTACAGCAAGTCCTTGATCCAGAACTTTAAATATATCTCGAAGGTGGATTTTTCCATCCTTTTGATTGCCATTGTATCCATTTTGGGCACAGACTTGCTGTAAGGTTGTTTACACTTCCACACTCTTTGAGAATGAACACACTGACCTCTGTACTGATCATTCTCTCTGCTTAGACCTTGCATCTATAATTCTGTATGGTTGGTCTGAAATATTGTGAACTGAAAGAGGTGTTACATATTCTAATTTCAATGAGTTTCTAAAATCCAAACCTGTAAGCAACTCTGCATCTGTGCTGGTTGGTGACTTAACTGTTAGTAGGAGTGATGTGAACAGTCTATAGTAGTTATAAAAGTGTTTGTAGCCATAAGGCAATTGAATATAGGTGGGATCATTTTTCTAATCTTAATACTGACTACATTCTGACCCGCAATCTTCTTCCCGACCTCTCCGCCCCCACCCCCTCTCCGGCCTATCACCCTCACCTTAACCTCCTTCTACCTATCGTATTCCAAACACCCCTCCCCCAAGTCCCTCCTCCCTACCTTTTATCTTAGCCTGCTTGGCATACCCTCCTCATTCCTGAAGAAGGGCTTATGCCTGAAACGTCGATTCTCCTGTTCCTTTGATGCTGCCTGACCTGCTGTGCTTTTCCAGCAACACATGTTTAAGCTATAATAAAGCAAAATCAACTTGTGAATTTGACTTGTAAATATGACTTTTCTGAAAAATACAAGTGATATCTAAAATCCATTTCTACTATTATAAACACAATTCTAAAATAAATTTAATACAACACATCAGCAAACTTAAACCCATGGCAGCACAGTTGATGCAGAATTAGCTGAATGTTATGTAGACAACCCTGTGCTTGCACAGGGATCCCTGTTCAGCCTCTATTGCTCTCACAGGTCTCACTGATGGATTGCAATAATTTTCAAACCTCTATATGGGCTCACAATGGGAACAGCATTGAGAAGTATTGCTAAGGAGAGAACAATCATTGACATGCAATTCTCTTCTAGATAGCTTTTCCATTTTAAATTGAGGCTCTGGATTACAGACTCGTGAACAGTCAAATATCACTCCCTCCAGGCCAATATTTTCCAAGCTTCACTCCTGAGTGGAATATAATGTTTCAGTACATACTGGCATTATATACTGTCGTGACCTTTGAGACTGTGGACAGCTTTACTGTTTGTACTTCCCTCTTACAACATTCGTCAAATGAACTCCAGTACTTGCTGCACGTCACACTGTGATGTGGAAAAGAAGGATCTCATGCAAGGAAGATAATCAAAATATACATTTCAAGCATGTTACTCAGAGATCACAGATAAACATGATAGAATTTTCTTTTTCTTTTTATAAAACATGAAAAAAAATCTACATCCAATAAAAATGATTTAACTACACATTAAACTAAAGAACGTTTTAAAACAGAAATCTGAACAAAACAATTCCCAGAAAAGTGTTATCATGAAATTTTAATGATATATAAAAACCAAATGAAATACGTTATCTTAAAAAAAGTTGGAATTGTCAAATCCAGTGTTAGCAGTCATTTTATAATATATTTTCCAGTATTCTTCCTCTGAGCAATGAGTGTAATAGAAAAAGAGAAAACAAGTGAAAGTAGCACCCTCTATAGGTGGAGAGATACATCTTTTAAACAATTCATTGTGAAAGGAATGGCACAAGTGAATCAAGATTAACATTTAAATGATCCACTTTCAGGGAGGAGAAACATTAACTTACATTAAATACCTTTTCAACATAATTCTCTAATGTTAGGAATGGAAGATTACAAATAAAGTGATTTTCAACTTCATGATTCCTTATGACAGGAGTGTCAAAGCTTTTTCTGCAGCTGGGTTATATCATCTCAACTCACAAATTCCACATACAATATTTAAAATCAATGCCCAAATACTGTAGCTGCCGTACTTGCAAACCTTACTGACTATCACATTTTCAAATCCTGACTCAGGATTTATTAGTTAATGACACTACACTTCCAAAAACCGGCTAACACAGAATTCAACAGGAAACAACAGCAAGACATAATTAGAGGCAAATGAACACATTTTTATAGGAGACAGCCATCCAGTGTATCCAACTCTGCAAGCCTATAATATAAAACCATTAATTTTCCTAGTGCCCAAATCTATTCTAAATTGAGTTTGAAATTTTTGTTTTAAAACTGAGATAAATCTTTGAAAATTCTCGAGCACATATGAGATCTACAGCAGGTATTAATCATAGATTTGTCAGGACAGGCTAGTTTCCTGTTCCAGATGCTAAGCCTAATTAAAATTGATGATAAAGCAGCAATGCCTTTTTCGAGGGATCCTGCTTATGTGGAAAATGAGAAAGGTGTTTTGGGACCTTTTGATCAATGTCAGCCACAAAATGATTTTAATAATGCAAATATTGTAGTCCTCATATTTTCTATTTATTTCTTACCTAACATTAAATACTGATGGCCCTATTACTGAGATAACATTTGGGTAAATTTATCAATTATACATTTGAATCAGGAAGTCTAGTAATATTTTTCTATCTATTCTCTGATTCACCATAATCCCAAGGCAGTGCCTAACCTTACAGGGCAGCATCTATATTCTTTTACTTGGTTTGAACATTCTTTATTCAATATTTTATTGAACAAAAGGTTTGGCTACCCAGATACATAAAGCACAGCAAGCCAAAGCACAGGTATGAAAAGTAATCAAGAAGGCTAATGGAACTGTTAACCTTTTCCCACAATGGTTGACGCATAAAAGGTTCAGAGTTTTGCTTCAGTTCTCAAACAGAGCCTTGATCAGATCCCATCTGTGAAACTATATATCATTTCTTTACCACTTAGGAGAGAACTACTACCTTCAGAGTGGGCATAACATAAGTTCAGCAGAATGATACAGGAATTTAAAGAGTTAACTTATAGAACAGGTTTATAAACTTGGGTTATTTTCCTTTGAGATCAGATGCTTCATGGCTCATCTAAATTGTACAAATATTAAACAATGTAGGCATGGCCTAGCCTTTCCTCTGAAGAATGTAAATGCGAGTCAGGCCCATTTTTGAGACTTCTGAAGCAGATTCCTCATTGTCTAGGATTCACATTGTGTTTTCAACCAAGGGGCAAGTTCCACATGTTATGTGTGAGCTGCAATGCAATGCTTGAGAGAGCTTGCTTGAGAATGCCCTCCTCAGTTCTTGGGAAAGTACATCACCTTCCAAAATTGCTCTTGTGCCCTTAAATCTTACCCCTCACATCTATCTCCCCTCAAAGCCCAATCATAGTCTGCATGCCCCTCCATGTCCCTCATATCTCCAAAACATCAGATGTAACCTCCATACCCTCACAAATATCCCTTGTCCCTCCATTCTCATGATGTCTAGGAACGCTCTATATTCAATATCCACTATTTTCAGTCCTTAACCTTGCTCCAAACATGGACAAGAGCTGAATGCCAAGGATGAGGTGATGAGAAAGTGACCTCTCCTCCCCCGACATAAAGGAAGAATTTGATTGAATGTGTTATGAAGGAATCCTAGCAAAACTGTGGTAAATGGGAATCAAAGGAAAAACCATGCATTGATTGGAGTCATGTCTAGCAGAAAGAAAGATAGTTGTAATTATTCAAGATCAGTCATCTCAGGTCCCGGACATTTCTGCAAGAGTTCCTCAGGGTTGTGTCCTGGGCCCAATCATCTTCAGCTGCTTCATCAATGGCCTTTCCTCTACCTTAAGGTCAGAGTGGGGATTTTCCCTGGAGGTTGCACAATGTTCAACACTAATCCTGACACCACTAATATCGTAGCAGTCTGTATTCAAATGCATCAAGATCAGGACAACATCCAGATTTGGGCTGACAAGTGACAAGTAACAGTTGTGCTACAAACATGCCATCTAATAACTATCCCTAACAAGGGATATAACCATCACGCCTTGATATTCAACTGCATTAACATTGCTGATTTTGCCTGTCCTCGGATGCTGCCTGAATTGCTGTGCTCTTCCAGCACCACTGATCCAGAATCTGGTTTCCAGCATCTGCAGTCATTGTTTTTACCCCATTGCTGAATCTTACACTATCAACATCTTGGGGGTTACTATTGACCATAAATTGAAAGTACTATGGTTACAAGAGCAGGTCAGAAGCTGGGAATTCTCAGTGAGTACCTCACCTCCTCAAAGCCTGTCCACCATTTACATGTCACTCATCAAGAGTGTGATAATACTCCCCACTTGCTTCAAATTCAAGTCCAACAACACTCAAGAAAATTGACATGTGCTAGGCTAAAGCAGCCCACTTTGAATGATACTACATCCTTAACCACCAATGCAAAGGGAAACAATGTGTGTACAAGATGCGCTGCTGTAACTTACAGAGGCTCCTTCAATAGCACCTTCCAAACCGACAATGTCTATCACCATGGGAACATGAAGACCCGAAAGTTGCCTTCCAAGCCACAAAGCACTCTGACTTGCAATGACAGCTGTTGCTTCAATTTTGTTGCAACAATATTCTGGAACTTCATTCCTTACAGCACTGTTAATGTACTTAATCGCTGGAAGGCTGTAGCATTTCAAGAAGGCAGCTCATTACCAGCTTCGCCAGGGCAAATAGGGATGGGCAATAAGTTGTAGCCTGGCCAGCAATGCCAATATCCTATAAACAAAGGGAAAAAACTACCGATAAAAAGGACACAGTGTCAAGAGAGGAAGAAACAAGTTTAAAGAGAGCGCAGGGAGAGGTTTCATTCTGAACTCAGCACCAAGAGAGGAGGTAGCAAATTAAAAGTGTGTGGGGAGCAAGGATTAGCCTCATTCTGAACACACCACTGAGTAAACTTCAATGTGAAAAGAGTGACAGCACATGGAATCGAAAAGTTTCTCGATTGATGAGAAGCTACTGTTATGGAGTGAAACTTAACAGTAAAACTAAAAAAAAAGTATTGTTTATAAGGAGCAGCTAATTGGGATTTCAAGAAGGAACATGAGGCATAGGTGAGTATGAGCAGCTGCTGGAGTGAATGTTGTCCATGTGCAAGGCAGCAGACTACATGAATAGCACATACACTGCAGATTAGAAGCATTCAGGCAAAGAATAGGTAACTACCGGGCAGATTAATAAGAGGAGGCAGGTAGTGCAGGGATCCCATGAATCTATTGTGTTTGCCAAATAGTTTTCTTTTCTGGAAACTGGTGAAGGTGACAGTTCCTCAGGGGAATGTAGACAGAGACATGGCATCAGGAGTCACTCAACTCTGTGGATGTTGGAAAAGGAAGCAGAATGGAAGGACAAGAAATTTCACAGTCAGGGGATCAAACAGATATTTTTGCAGTGTAAACCATAACTTCAGGTTGGAGTTTTGATTCCCTGGTGCAAGATATCCTTTTGGGGGAGAGGGATCAGCACCAATGGCATTAGTATGAAGACAAGCAAATTCAGGAAGATAGGACAGAAATTAAAAAGAAATCTTAGGATCACTCCTTGTGTCATATGCTCGGGAGCATAAGAACAGGAGAATCTATTCAATGAGAGAACCAAAGAACTGATGTAGGAAGGAGGGCATCAGATTTCTCATGCATTTGGATTTATTCCAGGGTTGACTGGATCTGTAAAATGTCCATGGAACTGGGACTGGCATCCTTGCAGAGTTATTTACAAATGCTGTTGAGGCGAGTTTAAACTCGCTTGTCAGGGAATGTGAACCTGAGGGGTAATCCAAATTGAAAAGGAGTTAAACTGGTTAAAAAGGAAGTAGAAAAGCTGCGTGGAAGGATGGAAAAGAGCAAAACCAATGGCAAACAATGAGTATTCTTTGAATGAGAAATGAAGTAAAAAAGACAAACTTAAGAGCACTCTACCTGAATTACAAACACCTCAGCTAGATGTACTTTTGAAGACGTGACTACTAGATGTCACAAGACTCTGGAAGAGGTGAAGATGCGAAGCAGAAAATGAAAATTGAGCATTCACATTCTATACTGACTGATAATATTCCAATCACGTACGACATACATTGGAAATCAGAATGCATAAAACATCTAATTAATTTATGTAGCCAGTGCTATTCTTTAATCTAAGGAAAAATGAGGGCCATTTATTGCATGATTATACATCAACTTTCAAAAATAATTGCAACTACATTCAGCATGTATTACATTTCACCCCTACATGAAATGTTTGATATCATCTTGTGAAACATTTACTATTGTTTAATTTCTGCCCTGAGAGAACTATAAGCTTTTTATTGCTGAATCAATCAGCTTATGCACTTGACAATACACAGTTTTCTTTATATGGCAACCTTCGGGGTCAAGTTTCACAGAAAAATTATTTTGCCTCACTGCACTTTGTGTCCCCAGTACTTTTGTTCTTTATGGCACCAATTACATGCAAGTAGTTGTCAACTGTAAATAAAAACTGTGCCATATAGTTTTGAATTTAGTTCTGTAACCAACATTTCTCATTGTAAAGAAAAACAAAAAATAAAGTTTACCTAATGTTAAGACATACATTTGTTTTTGTTTAACCAAGAGTCTGACACACATGGAATTCATTAACATGCTTATGGAATGGCTAACATAGAAATTGGGAGAAATCTAAGTTGGGAGGGTAGAAGAAAGAAATGGTTGTGTTAATTTGAGGAGTCACTATTTGGAATTAGGCTGTGGCCATGGATTAACACACAGACCAAACCCAATTGTGGTGGCATTTGGACATTTCCATGATACTCATTAACTGCACTCATCAGAAGAGGAGTGATATTCCTAATCTGCAGGTAGCTGGAGGCCATCATCATGCATGTTCAGAAAGAGGTAGAAAGAAAAAGCAGAGAAGGATGCCAGAAGTGTAATCCCAAAACCTAATGCAATGCAAGACAAAGTTTAACCATCTTACATTTGTTTAGATTAGAGTGTGCTGGAAAAGCACAGCAGTTCAGGCAGCATCCAAGGAGCAGTAAAATCGACGTTTCGGGCAAAAGCCCTTCATCAGGAATACCTAGTTTTTACCTGATCTTACATTTGTTGTCAATCTCAGTGAGTACACTTTTATATTTCATGTCTGACCATTTGCAACACTCTTTCATTTACTATTCTATCCCCTCCATGCCTGTCACTCAACTACCAACGATGTCTATTAATCAGAAGCCAACCTAACCATTATTATATACCGCACACTCACACAATGAACAGTGTTGCAAGCATCAAACCTTACACATACCAGCAACTATTCACAGACAAACATATTGCATTGCACTGACAAGGAATACTTCCCTCATTCTTGCATGTGAAAGGGATGCATACCACTAGGCAGAAGGAATTTAACAGAGAAGGGGAGAGACAATTTGGCATGTTTTGATGAAGATTCCCATTGGAGGCTGAGGAGTGACTTTACAAAGGTTTATAAAATCATGAGGGGCATGGATTGGATAAATAGACAGTCTTTTCTCTGGGAATGAGGGAATCCGGAACTAGAGGGCATAGGTTTAGGGTGAGAGGAGAAAGATATAAAAGGGACCTAAGGAGCAACCTTTCCATGCAGAGGGTGGTGCGGGTGTGGAATGAGCTGCCAGAGGAAGTGATGGAGGCTGATACAATTGCAGCATTTAAAAGGCATCTGGATGGGGATATGAATAGGAAGGGTTTGGAGGGATATGGGCCAAGTCTGGCAAATGGGAATAGATTAGGTTAGGATATCTAGTCGGCATGGATGAGTTGGACCATGGTCTGTTTCCATGCTGTACATCTCTATGACTCTATACTGTCCAAAAGATATTCTTGGTTTTAACAGTGACAGCAAGCATCTCCATTTTCCTATAGGCTACCCACAGAAGTCCCCATCTAGGTCTTCTCTGAGAGAACTTGTCTACTAGGTACAATGAAAGAATATAAGACTAAAGAAAACGTAGGAGCTGAAGTAAGCTATTCAACCCATCATGTCTGCTCTGCTTTTCAATGAGATCATGGGTTAGGGCATCATCTGATAATACTGATAATTATCCACTGTCCTGCCTTTCATCCATACCCCTTGATTCCCTTACTGGTTAGAAAAGTCTACATTGGCCTTGAACAGATTTAATGACCGAGACTTGATAGCCCTGTATAATAAAGAATTCCACAGATTGACTCTCCGCAGAAAAGAAATCTTCCTCATCTGTTTTTTAATATACAACCCTTTACTCGGATTAAATTTTCTGGTCCTAGACTCTCTCACAAGAAAATCTATACACACTACACCTAATCTATCAAGGCCACTAATAATTTCACATCTTTAAGTAATGGTTTCCTCTCATTTTTCTAAACTACAATGAGTACTAACACAAATGTGGGTGAAAGTGAGGACTGCAGATACTGGAGATTAGAGCCAAGAGTGTTGTGCTGGAAAAGCACAGCAGGTGAGGCAGCATCCAAGGAACAGGAGAGTCGATCTTTTGGGCAAAAGCCCTGCATCAGGGATTGATGATGAAGGCCTTTTGCTCAAAGCATCGATTCTCCTGCATCTCGGATGCTGCCTAACCTGCTGTGCTTTTCCAGCACCACACTCTCGACACAAACCCAAATGTCTCAACCTCTTCTGATCAAAAGGATCTGGCACACAAGTCAACTTTACCCACTGATCAGGTAGCATTACCCTTATACCCAGCGACTCAGCATGTGCAATCCCAACTCCAGGTTTACTCTAAGGTATTTGTATTGCCAGTATATGAGCTCATGGGTATGAGTGTTGAATCAAGTGATGGAACCTCTTCATTGATGCGTTTTCTTCCTTAATCTGTTGTGGTTGGATAAGCAGCTTGGATGTCTAAAGGAAGAAATTTAGAAGGAAGTTGGAAGGGACGGTTGAACTGAGGGAAGTGGGATGGGGCTGAAAGCAAGGTGGGAAAGCAAGCAAGAGGTTCATGGACTCACCATCAATGGCTTGCTCATCGTGGCAGGCAAAAGAATGAGGATGAGCTAGGAGTTGAGAAAGGGCATACACAGTGACACAGCATCAACTACAATGTTCCCCCAGTGCTGGATGCCACATATTATGTTGTAGCTGGCAGCATGGTGCAGAGAACCAGCTCCTCTAATGTTCACTTACATTGCCCCAATTCACATCTACCCCATGCTCCAAACCAGGACAACCGTTGATTCATCTTTGCTCCCTTGAGTCTCACCTTGCCACTTAAGAAAGAGGTAAGAATGCAAGAGATGCTGTTCCTCTGTATATTGCTAATGAGAGTTAGCTGCAGTAGCATGTTTGTGAGTGTTAGGTGGACTATTTGAATGTTAAGCATCAGTTTAAGGTCTCTTGATTGCTGAATGATGGGAATTGTCATGCATTAAACTGAATGGCAGAGCAATGAGTAGGAGATTACATCTGTAGATAGATTCATTTACCTTAAACACAAACACACCCACACCCATGCGCGCACACACACATCCACACATGTACATACACACACGTGTTCATTAGACTTCTTCTGGCAGTTCTTTGCTTTCACCAACTGGGAATGGACCTTTTCAGTCAACTGATTGCAATTTCTCCCGAGGATCCCAATATCATATCAGTGACCATGAAGCTTTCTCTCTCTGCTTTGGTGTTTCATTTCTCTTCTTCAAAATAGTTGTAATAATATTCAGCAGCAGCCTCATGTCATTCCCTTTAAGAAGTTGCAATTGCTGCTCAGTTTCCTGCTTAGCATAGAGGAACGAATGGTGTGGCAGATGCTCTTAGTTACTATTCTAACAAAAAAATGAAGCACAGCGTTTGCTTGCTGCCTACTTCAATTTTCTTTTGTTTGCTCATTAGATAAGGGCACCTCTAGCTAGGTCAGCTTTTATTATTCATCCGGACTTGCCCAGAAAGCAGTCACTTACAGACCAGGTTTTTGCTTTCCCCTAAAGGGTGGTAATGAACCAAATAGGGTTTTAATAATAGTTATGCTGGCATGGTGGTTCAGTGATTAGCACTATTGCCTCATAGCACCAGGGACCTGGGTTCAATTCCACCCTGAGGTGACTCTCTGTGTGGAGTTTGCACATTCTCCCTGTATCTGCGTGAGTTTTCTCTGGGTGCTCCAGTTTCTTCCCACAGTCCAAAGATGTGCAGGTTAGGTGGATTGGCCATTCTAAATTGCCCCGCAAAGTGTAAGTTATATGGATTAGCCATAGGAAATGCAGGGATAGGGTAGGGGAATTGGTCTGCGTTGATAATCTTCAAAGGGTTGGTGTGACTCAATGGGCTGAATGGCCTGCTTCCAGACTGTAGGGATTCTATGATTCTATGAACAATGACTCCAGGTTACTGTCTACTGGGAGTCAGATCAGAACCCACATCCTCAGAACATTTGCCTGCAGTTTTGGATGACGAGCCAGTGAGTTTACCATTATACTACTGCCACCCCCATGCACAAGTTAGTTGTGCAATTTTTAGATCCACATTCAGTGCAGGGCCTGGATTCAGAGGTTCAAGACCCATTGATGGGTTTTTGATATGGTGGGGACAAATCAAGAGATTAGGAATTTGAGAACAGCAAATTAAAGATCTGGTTGGAGTCACACCTGGCACATGGGAAAATGGTTGTGTTTGTTAGAGGTCAGCCATTTAATTGGTCGGACATCTCTCCAGGAATTTCTTAGGGTAGTGTCTGAGGTTCAAGCATCTTTAACTGCTTAACTTATGACCTCTGTCCATCATAAGTTCAGAAGTGGGAATGTAGGCTGATGATTGTTCAATTTCCAGCACTAGCCTTGACTTCTCAAATATTGAAGACATTCATGTCCAAACACAACAGGACTTGTACAACATCCAGGTTTGGGCTGACAAGTGGCAAGTAACATTTGCACAATACAAATGTGAGAAAATAGCTATCAACATCTTAAGGATTACCATTAACCAGAAATACAGCTGGATTTGCCATCTAAATACAGTCACTATAAGAACATCAGAGGCTCGGAAATTGCCACGAGTAACTCACTTTCTGAGTCCCAAAGCCTGTCCACCATCTACAAGGAACAGATCAAGAGTGTAAAGGAAGACTCCCCACTTACTCCCCACAGCTCCAACAACACTCAAGAAGCTTGACAACATCCAGGACAAAGCAATCCACTTGACTAACCACAAAAAGCATCCACATCATGCACCACTGACACTTAGTAGCAGCGGTGTGTACCATTTACAAGACGAACAGCAAATATTTCCCAAAAGGTCCTTAAACAACACCTTTCAAACCCAAGAGCACTTCTTTCTAAAAGCAGGGAGAAGGGCAGCAGATCAATGGGAACATTGCCACCTGTAAGTTCCCCTTTAAGCCACTCATCATCCTGATTTTGAAATATATCGCCCTTCTTTCATTGCCATTGGGACAAAATCCTGCAATTCCTTCCCGACAGCACATGGATTGCAGCAGTTTAAGAATTCCACATTCTCAAGAACAACTAGAGATGAACAATAATGCTGGCCAGTCAGCAATACCCATTACCCAATGAAAATAAGCTTGTCAATTTGTATGAACAAGAATAGAGAAAAAGGGATAGACATTCAGCCTCTCTACCATTGAACGAAATCAAAATTTATCTTTATCTAGTTGCATTTATCTGCTACAACTCAATATCCCTTTAGACCCCTGATTAGCAATAATCTCAGATCTGCAGTGATTCATTCCATAAGCAGTCGTGTTTATGTGTGAAAAAGTTCCATGCTTAAAACACCAATTGCATGAACAGTGGTTGCAAACTTTACACCTGAATGACTTGGCTTTAATTTGAAGAATGATCTCTTTTCCTGGGGAGGTCTTGTGACAGAGTGGGTGGTATTCCTATCTCTGAGCCACAAGCTCAAAATCTGAGTCTCCCATCTCCTCAAAGATGATGACCAATGAACATGAGTGCATAATGCCAATGAATAGGTAAATTATCAGCCTGCAAATTCTTCCAACATGCATGAATGGCATGCAGCAAGAGCAGGAGAGATTTCTGCTCAGCAATGTAATGGAAAGAAAGCAGTGTATCTGTCAGCGTAGGTGCAGGCTAGAACATGCGTGAAAAATATATATTGTCAGGGCAACCTGCACCCATTGAACTCAAAATCTTTTCCTAGACACTCTATTCTGGTGAAGTGCACTCACTCCTTCCAGAGCATCCTTTCAAAAGTGAAATGTTCAGATTTGTGGACAGTACTCCGGATACAGACTAACTGAGGCATTGCATAGCTGGAACAAAATTGTTCTACTTTATTTCCAAGTCCTCCAGATATTAAAGTTAACCTGTCCTATTAATTGACATGTTTATCTAACCACTACATTTGAGTAACTTGAATGCAAGCACCCCTAAACTTCTTTCAATCTCCATTTTCCATAGCTTTTCACCATTTGATAAAAACTCAAATACAATTTTTAATCCAAAACTGATGACTTACCTGCACAGATATTCTTCATTTTAATGCATCATTGACAAACATGAATACATGACTTTCTATTGTGTTGTCTATGATATTAATAAATACAGTTGAGTCCCAGAGAACCATAGAAACGTTATGCCACAAAAAAAGTCCATTCAGCCCAGTGTCCATGCCATCTGAAAAAGTAGATTCTAATCCTATTTTTCAGCATTTTCCAAACACTCAGTTATTACATCCTTCATAATTGTATCCAGGGGATGGAGGTGTACAGGGACTGGATGTCCATGGTGAAGATGAGGCGTTGGGGACCGGGGAAGCGGAAATCCTGGAGGAGCAGCATTTTCCAAACACTCAGTTATTACATCCTTCATAATTGTATCCAGCATTTTTCCCCACCACTGATGTCAGGCCAACCGGCCTATAATTCCCTGTTTTCTTTCCCTCCTTTTTAATAAAGTAGGGTTACATTAGCTACCCTCCAGTCCATTGGAATTCTTCAAAGTCTATAGAATGCTGGAAAATGATCACCAATGCATCCACGATTTCTAGGGCCATTTCATTAAGTACTCTGGGATACAGAGCATCAGGCCCTGGGGACTTAATCAGGTCTTAATCTCATCAACTTCCCCAACACCATGTCCTGACTAATAAGGATTTCCTTCGGTTTGACATTTATGCTTGACCTTTTGTCCCCTAGCATTTCTAGAAATTTATTTGTGTCATCCTGTGAAGACAGAACCAAAGTACTTGTTCAACTGGCCTACCTGCTCTTTGTTGTCTATTATGAATTCACCTGATTCTTATTGTAAGAGACCTACATTTGTCTGTACCAGTTTTTTTCTCTTCACAAATCGGTAGAAGCTTTTGCAATCATATTTATGCTTTGTGCGAGCTTATTTTTATATTGTATTTTTTTCACTTCCAAATTAAACCCTTTGTCTTCCTCTGCTGAATTTTAAATTTCTCCCAGCCCTCAGGTTTTCTGCTTTGTCTGGCCAATTTAGATGCCTCCTCTTTGGCTTTAAGCTATCCCTGATTTCCCTTGTTAGCCAGGTTTGAGCCACCCTCCCTGTTCTATTCTTACACTGGACAAGGACGTACAATTGCTGAAGTTCATCCATGTATTTTTTAAATGTCTGTCATTATCTACACATCATCAACTCCTTAAGAATCCTTGGTCAGTTTATCCTAGCCAATATATGTCTCCAAATTTAGCTTTCTTTAAATTCATGACCCTAGTCTCAGATTTATCTGTGTCACTAATGAAGAATTCTACTGTAGTATGGTCACTCTTCCCCAAAGGATCTCGCACCACAAGATTGCTAATTCATCCTCTCTCATTACACAATACTCAGTATGGGATGGCCTGCTCCCCAGCTTGTTCCACGACATATTGGTTGAGGAAACTATCCCTCATATGTGGCAGGAAATCCTCCTCTATCGCATTGCTACCAGTTTGGTTAGTCAAGTCATTATGTGAATTGAAGTCACCCATAATAGCTGCTGTACCCTTAATACATACATCTCCAGTTTCCTTTTTGATGCCATCCCCAATTTCACAACTATTGTTTGGTCATCTGTACGCAACTTCCACTAATTTTCTTTTCCCTTTGGTATTCTGCAGCTCTACCCATACAGATTCCTTATTGTCTAGGCTAATGTCTTTCCTTATTACTGTGTTAATCTTCTCTTTAACCAGCCACACTACCTAACCTCACTTTTGTTTCTTTTCTGTCTCTCTTTCCTGAAGATTGAACCCCTAGATATTGACTTCTCACATTTGGTTGCTGTGATCCCAATTACATCATATCCATTAATAACTGTCTGCGCAGCTAATTCATCCACCTATTACAAATGCTCCTCACATCAAGACACAGAGCCTTCAGGCTTGTTTCATTTACATTTATTGCCCTTTTCAAATTCTTATATAACATGGCTCTTTTTGATTTTTGTAATTGGTTTCTCTGTTTTCCACTTTCACATTTCTCCTCACTGTCTTTTGTTTCTATCTCCCTCCAACTTCTCTCCACTTTCTGCATTGGTTCCCATCGCCCTGCTATATTAGTTTAAACCCTTGCCAACAGCACCCTCCCAGGACATTGTTTCCAGTCCTGCCGAGGTGTAGACCATCTGGTTTATATTGGTCCTATCTCCCCCAGAACCTGTTCTGATGTCCCAGGAATGTGAATCCCGCCCTCTTGCGCCATCCCTCAAGCCACATATTCTTCTTAGCTATCCTGCCATTCCTATTCTGACAAGCACGTGGCACTGGAAGTAATCCCAAGATTACTACCTTTGAGGTCCAATATTTTAACTTAACTCCTAACTCCCTGAACTAAAAAGTATCAATTGTATTATTCTCCATAATTCTGAAGGAAACTCATACCAGACCCAAAACATTAACACTATTTCTCTGTCCACAGATGCTGCCTGACTTGTTTACTTTCTCCAGGATTCTGTGTTTGCTTCAGATTTCCATCACCTGGTATTTTGCCTTTAATTAAATGAATTGATTTTTTTCAAGTAATGCAAGAAGACATTCCCACATAAATTCCATTATTACGACTCTAATTCTTTTACTTTAAAAAATAAATTTAGAACTTTTCTCTCCAATGCTACTTTGGTCATGTTGTGCCTTTAATCATATGACTCTCCTCATCTATTGTGAAGACTGACACAAAGTTATGGTTTGGGGGCGGGGGGGAGAACTTTTTAGCGAGAGATGGTTAAAAGAACTAAAACTGGAAATGTGTCTAAAATCTGAAAGGAATTTGTGCCTAAGCGCATATGTAGCATACAAGAAACCCTATAGAACAGGCGAACATGTGGCATTAACATAAAACCTGTATATTTTAACATTGAATTCCAACATTAATTCTGTATCCATCATGTTCTACAACTCACCTGTGAAGCTAAGATAATGGGACACTGAAATTTAAGGGGCAATCTAATTAACAGGCTAAAACTACCGAGCCACCGTGAGAGAATGTGCTTCCATTGCTTTAGAGATTGCTTTTAAGACTATTGTGGAGATTCCACTCATTTGTCTACCCTTCTCAAGTGTCAATCTAGAGATCAACATGGAAATCAATTGTGCAACATTACTCGGATATCAGACGAGAAACAAGTTGTGGAGTAGCAGGAAGAACAATGCAGCGGGAGCAGCAGATGCAACATCAGCAGTTACAATAGGAAGCCCTGTCCTCAACCACCTCCCACTCCTCTGAAGAGACGAATGAGCATTATTCTTACATGTGCATGTAGTGAAGTGATATCCCAACACAGTTATTGCAGGGAGATACTTCCTGGACATGACTGATCAGCAGTCTCTCAGGACACTCAGTTTCCAATCAGGTGGTTACTGACATTTACACAGGCTCCTCTGAGAAAATCTCCTGCCAAGTGGAGCAGGTAGTGCCTGTCAAATGGTTTTGTTATTATGCCTCTGACTCTTTCCATTTTCCAGGTAATATTGATAAAATCTGACAACATGCATCTCACAGCTGACTGCTGCCATGTTTGGATGGCAGGGTAAGGTGAATAATGCTCAACTGAAAAGTCCAACCACAATTAGAAACTGTTTGCTTTTGCTGCTGCAATTAGCTTCCTACATGCCAAGAACATCGAATACAGGCCTGAGAGAATCAGGGTACCATAAACTATCTTAGAATCATCATCAATTGAAGTGGAACTCCATTCCATCACAGGTCAGCTTGTTTGTAACTACTGAAATGCTATTATGCATGTGGAAACAACATTCTCAGGGAGCTGCTGGGATACTTTCACATTGCAGCAGTCAAACCTTTCTGAGACATTGGCCCCTACATAGAGAAATAGTAGATGTCACCATGTAAACAAAGCCTGCCGTTTTGAAGATTTTGCTGATAATACCTGTGGGTATCCAGAAAATGGAAGCTAGGAAAAGCACAACAGAACCACTGGAGTTGACATTAAACAATGACTGACAGTGAAGATCTGATTCAGATGCCGGGTATCACAGATGCCAGTCTTCGGCAATTCAATTCATGCCACGTGAAATCCAGAAACAGTCAGCAACACTGGACACTGCTAAGTCAAAGGACCCTGACAACATTCTGGGAACTGAAGGCACATTCTTCACAACTTGCTGTGCCTCTTGCCAAGCTGTTCCTGTACAGCTACAAGACTGGTATCCATGCTACAATGCGAAAATTTGCCCAGGTATGTCTGTATACAATTAAAGTAAAAATACAATCAAGCCATCTCGCCATGAACAGAAAAGTTGTGGAAGGTATGTTAACAGTGCTATCAAGCATCATTTGCTTAGCAACATCATTGATGTGCAATTGGACTCTACCAAGACTACACAACATGTCCCATTACAACGTTGGTTCAAATATGGATAAGACAGCTGACCTCCAGAGGCAATGTGAGAATGATTACTCTTGACATCAAGGCTGTTCTTGACTGAATGATGCATCAAGGAACTCTAGTAAACCTGGAGTCAATGTAAATTAGGGACAAATCTCGAATGTTTGGAGACATACCTGGCATGAATGATGACAGTTTTTGTTGCTTGGAGGTTTGCCATCTCAGCTCTGAGACAGCTCTGCATCTCAAACACCTTTGACTGTTTCATCAGTGACCTTCCTTCCATCATAAGGTCAAGAGTGGAGATGTTCACTAATCATAGCACAATGTTCAACACCATTCACAACTCTAGAAACACTGAAGCAGTCCATGTCCAAAGGTAAGACCAGGCTTAGGCTCACAAATGGCGAGTTAAATTCACACCAGACAAATGCCAGATAATGACCATCTCCAACAATCAAATCTAACCATCACATTTTGATAGCTTCATTGAATTCCCACACTATCAACATCTTATGGGTTATCATTGACAAGAAATTGAACTGGGTTCACTACATAAATGTGGTGAATACAAGAACATGTCAGAGGTTCAGAATTCTACATTGAGTAACTCACTTTCTGACTCCCTAAAGCCTGTCCACTATCAACAAGGCATAGGTTGAGGGTGATGAAATATACCTCATTTGCCTATTTGGGTGCAGCTCCAGTAACACTCAAAAAGCATGACGCAAGGACAAAATAGCTGCTTGACTTGCATCATATTCACATTGCCCTCACCATCAATGTTCAGTAGCAGAAGTATGTACCACCCACAAGATGCATGGCAGAAATGTATAAAAATTCCTTAGGCAGCACCTTTCAAAACCAAAAGGATTAGCCACTATCAGGCAAATAACATACATGTGACATAATTACCAGAAAATTATATGTCCAACAAGAGAAAACCTACCCAAATCTATTTACCATCTCCAAGGCAGGAATACTCTCCACTTGCCTTCTTGGATGCTACTCCAGCAACACTCAAGCTGCTAAACACATCTAGAACAAAGAAGCCCACTTGAATAGCACCTTAAAAACAACTTTCAACATTCATTCCCTTCACCACTGTGGCAGTAGTAGTCCCATCTATAAGGCACATGGCTGCAAATCACCAAGGGTCCTCTGGACAACACTTCCCATTTCCATGATCTTTACCACCTAGTAGGACATTGAAAGCAGAGTCAAGGGAACACCACAGCCCACAAATTCCCCTTGAAGCCACACACCATCTGGACTTGAAACTGCATCACCATTTCTTCACCGTCACTGCGTAAAAATCCTGGAACTCCTTCCCCAGCACAACTGTGAACAAACCTACACCACATGGTCAGCAGTGGTTCAATTAATAGGTTCTCAAGAGCAATTAGGGATGAGCAATAAATGCTAACCCAGCTGTTGAGGCCACATCCTGCAGAATAATAAATAAACTTAAAGTGTTTCTCTAAAAATGATTTGCTTCACTTGAAGAGTTTTGCTTCCTGCGCTAATGTATAATGTGACCCCCAGAGAACAGCAGCACACAGCCAAACCAAAAACTTTGAACTACCAATATTATCTTCAAATAAGTGTTATGGCTGCAGCAACAGTACCTTTTCCTGTTTTTAGCCTCTGTCTTCTTTCGCCTGCCTGTACAGTACTATTGGGATCACCATCTGAGCTCATGTTCTTTTGTAAATTCTCAGTCAGTTTCAGTTTCCCCAGAAATTTCCAATCTCTGCTTCAAGCTTAGTTTTCTAGAAATGGGGAAGTTCAGTTTCCTTTCTTAATTAAGGGATCTTTCTCAGAATATAAAAGCTTGAAACAACAAACCCCTCTAGTTGGATGATAGGGGGATCTGCAGACTGTTGGGAGAGTTGTCAGTTGTGCAATTAAATGAGAGAAAGTGGAAGAGAGGATCTTAGTGGGGAGTCAAGATATTTAGATTCCAACAGAGAGGAAGTCAGGAATGAGGAATCATGGGATAAATCATGAGATTAGCACTCAGTGAGTGTCAGGAGCTTGGGATTCATCAAGAAAGCCAAGGATTGGACTCAAAGGGCATAGAAAGATCCAATCTGAGTTGAAAGACAAGAGACAAGATTTAAAGAAGGGATTTCAGACAATTGCAACGAAGAGGACTCTGGTTTTGTATCATGGTTGAATTGGGAAGAATATACTAAGCATCAAGCCCCACAGCTCTAAATCACAAATATGTAAAACCTCAATTAAACCACCAAGGTGACCACATTACCTGATATGGTCCCAGCTGATGTTATTATGGACAAATCAGATTCTAGAATAATATGGCTTGATAGATTTATTTTTAAAAAACAAAGATACCTTCGACTTTACCACAACAATGTTTCAGATTTGGTTTGAACAATAAACCAACATTTTGTTATGCAAAAGAAAATAGAAAATAGAATAAACCAAGTTATTTACATATAGTATAATTTGAAAGATTTCAAAATACATTCAAATATATAATCTCATCTGTCCAACACCATCAATTTCCAATACTCAAACACCAAAGAGAATTCCTTCTCTATCACATCAATAAGTTTGACTGAACTATTCCTTTGAATTTCTCACCTTCAGATCTTGGTAGTCTCTTGTTTGATTAATCATACAATTGAACTTCGATTTTCTCAGCTTCAAATAAACCTTTCCAAGTTCTAAACAAGCTTCTGGTTTGCAACATTCATACTACTAACTTTATACAGAGGTAATCTATTACTAACAGTTCTAGGCCATATTCTTTCTTCAGGAAAATATGTTTATACATCTAAATTCCACATGGATCTTTGAAAACTGAAAATAAAAACTTTCCAAGTTATAGTATCTCTACCTGCATTCTTCTCTCCAGCACTCCCCACGCTACTGAGTAAAAAAAAATCTGATCTTTCTAAACTGAAAACAAGCTAATGCTTTAATATGTACTCTTTCTGCTTCTGAAACTTTCCTAGTGTAAATACATCCCCAATATCAGACCAGGGACCCTCTCTCATATGGCTTTAAATATCATAGCTCTAGAAATACTTACAAGTTAATCATTTATTACTCATATACACAAAAAGCAAAAGTCACTTGACACTTGTTAAAAAATCCAAATTCTAAAATAAATTGCATTACTACATATACATCAAGCACTTGCATCATATCAACTTTTTTTTTCATTTATTCATGGGATTTGGGTATCGCTAGCTAGACCCGCATTTATTGTCCATTCCTAATTGCCCAGGGGGTCACATTGCTATGGGTATAGAGTCACACGTAGGCAGATCAGGAAAGGATGACAGTTTCCTTCCCTAAAGAACATTAGTGATTCAGATGGATTTTTCCAAAAATTGACAATAGATTCATGGTCATCATTAGATTCTCGAGATTCTCATTGAATTCAAATTCCACCATCTTCCGTTTTGGGATTCAAACCCGGATCCCCAGAATGTTATCTGGGTCACTGGATTAACAGTCCAGCAACAAAACCATGGGCAATTGCCTACCCTATTCAAGACAAAACAATTCTCACCAGGTTTTGCCAACATCAGAAAATAAGTATTTATTATAGTTCCAACAAATGGCAGAGAAAGGAAGGATTACTAAATCTACTATTATGTAACTTTATTCCTTAAAAACCCCAAGTACACACATACAATCACAAATTGTACAAATTTGTGTGTTTCAATACAAATAACAACAGTTAGACAGGCTATTGGTTAGACTACATCTCAATTTCCATTTATAGTATTGATCACTGTATATTTGGAAGAATGCAAATGTGTTGGAAGCTTTTAAGAGGTTTATTAGGCTAATACGTGTAATGTGTATTCTTTGGAATTTAGAAGAGCCATAAGTGACTTAATTGAAACATAAAGCTCCTGAGTGGATTTGACTGGTTGTATGTTGGAAGCATATTTCCTCTTATGGGAGAACCTAAAACTAAGGATCATTATTTAAAACTTAAGGGAGTACCCATTTAAAACAGAGAGAAGAAAAGAATTGTTTTTCCCTCAGAGACTTGTGTTTCTTTAGAAATATGATTATCAAAAGGCACTGGATGCAGAATCTTTAACTGTTTTAAAGGAAAGATAGATAGATTCTAAGTTATGAAGGGGATGAAAGATTATTGGGGAAACGCAGGAATGTAGAGTTGAGATTAAAATCAGATCAGCCTAACTCTAAAACTCCTTGTGTCACTCAAATTCAATAATGTATCAATCTACTGCTCCAGAAGCCACATTGTTAGCGTATAAGACATTGTATAGCATTTGACTTATCTTTCCCAAAACACTCCTGGTAAAAATAGCAGAGTCCAACTTCCAGCCCAGCTTATAGTTGAAAAAGAAAACAATACGTGGTCCTCTACAACTGGGATTTGAGGAAGAGAAGTCTAAATTATGATTTGTGTCAGTGTAGTTGGGAGATTTGAATATGTAGGAGGTTGCAAATCCAATTACAAGCCAGCTCATGAAGGATGAAACTGGACACTTAATTTATTTTTGCATAGGTTTAATCACAGAATTAAACACGTCCCCTCTCTGTTTCCTAGCAACGAAACATCTCATGCAACTACATCAAAAAATCCAAGAAAACTGAAAACATAAATTTTCAATCCTTTATAATATACTTATTTATTAATCAGAAGTCATTTCGCTACATAAGTGGTTTGCGATGCAGTGATATCAACAGTCTAGGTTCAGTTCCCAAATTAGCTGAGGTTACCATGAAGATCCTACCTTCATAATGCCACTGAGTGTATTTTAGAGATAGACAGGTTCTTGATTAGCAAGGAAATCAAAGGTTATAGGGAGAAGGCAGGAGAATGGGCTTGAGAAACATACCAGCCATGATTGAATGGCAGAGAGATTTGATTGGCCAAATAGCCTAATTCTGCTCCTCCATCTCATGGTCTACCAATTGAACCTCACCCCATGTCTGAGGCATGAGGATTCTCAGGTGAAACTCACCATTTGTTGACTCTCTGAGAGCAGCCCTATAGCCCTCTAGCACTTTAGTGACTTTAACTTTTATCAGATATGATTAATAACCCTTAGCAAATTTTAGGAAATTAAACTTGAAGTTGCAATTGGCACATAATGGTAACTGTCTGTCCTTTTATTCACTGGGTTTCTGATAAAAAGGAAATCAAACCTAATTTCTACAACTACTTTATAAATGTTTTTTGTGAAGAAATTTAATTCTTATAAGACCCAGGTAACAACACCAACACCAATAACCAAACAGTTTTAATCCCTTAATTTACAGCAGAAATCTCATTCAGTCAAAATGTGATCATTTGAATAGATTGCTTGTCGGGCACAGCCTGCTCGGTGAGATTATTGAGATAATAGGACAATTATGTGAAACAGTGTGATTAATTAAAGATTTCAGAGGATGACTTCTAGTCATGAATTATTCAATTAATTCTGACTTATGTAACATGAAAACCTCTTAATGACAATTGGAGTCACTAACGTATTGATTTACGAGGTAATACTGTTCAAACCCACAAATCAGCAATCCCAATGCCACACTAGTCTATAGACCAACCATGTCAGTTAATTCCCTCAATCAAATAATCTTTAAGATATCACATAGTAATCAGAATAGAGGAAATCAGAACAGGAAATGTTGAGATGAGCGAAGAAAACAAAATATTAATGGCCACACTAGCAGAAGTATGATGACCATGCAGGATAAGCATTGGCTGAAAGTAGGAGCAGGTAGCATAAACATCAAAGAACATGGAACATAGAACAGTACAGCACAGTACAGACCATTTGGCCCTCGATGTTGTGCCAGCCTTTTATTCTACTCTAAGATAAAACTAACCTACATACCATTCATCATACTATCTTCCATTTGCCTATCCAAGAGTTGCTTAATGTCCCTAATTTATCTGACTCGACTACCACTGCTGGCAGTGCACTCCACACACCCACCACTCTCCGTGTCAGCCTACTTTAATGTTTCCTTGAAGTTGGATGCCATGGTCTCAGCTGCAGCTCCACCAGAGCAGAGAACTAACCCTTTGAAGGGTTCAAAAGATATAGTTTTTATCATTCTCAACTGGTTCAGATTTTCTTCCTTCTTTCATGGTTCACCTTGTCCTGCAAAGAGAGTAGAATATCAGAGATAGTGTTACAAGATGTTTGATTGATATACCTGACACAGCTGAACAGCTGAAAGTATGTAAGCTGAAAGCAGAGGGACCTGGATATGAAGCAAGAATTTTTAGAGTATATGCGAGAGTGAGCTGGAGGTTTTGGATATAAAGCAGGAGTCCTAGTTATACAGATTTGCTAATAACTCAATAATAGAGATGTGATGCATTCTCTGACCTTGACAAGACATGTGAGATCATTAGAACGTTTGTGGCACTGCCAGGTTCTGAGAGTCAAATTCCTGGAATTGAATTCACTGGAAACCTGCTCTTAATCCATTCTTGAGAGTTTTCAGAACTTCTGCAGAACAATAACACCTCTCCTTCTGCACTTCACTCCTCTGTGACTAAATCCTCCTTTCATATTTGAAAGGCTTCTCTCAAATCTCATTTTCCATTTCTCTTCCTCAGAATTGGAGCAATAGCATTGAGCAACAGCTTCCTGTGAAACGATGTCACTGAATTTTAAGAGGAGCAGGGAAGAGGTTTGGTCACTGAGTCACCTGCTGAATGTTCAGCCAGCCTGCAACATAATCCTCTCTTGGATGAATATTACAAAACAAGCATCAAATTTGCATGCTGCCTCACTCTATGGAAATGGACAGAGGTTACAACTTCCATTGCCACCCCCTCCTAAAACAAAAAGGTTTAGCCCAGTATTCTTTTGAAAACAGGCGTTTTTTTACAGTAGAGAAGGTGCAAAGCAATTATTGCAATGTAGATAAGAACTTAGGCTTCTTCTACTGTAGAGATTGTGAGTTATAAGATGGCTAATGATTGTCAACCAAGAATATAATTCAGATATATCAAAGGTACAAAAAGAAAGCACAATTTAATAGAAGACAAAACCCCTATAATTGCCCAGTTTTTTGTTTAATGATCAATAAGACATACAGCTAAGTTAATTACAGACTTTGGAAATAAAATGAAATATAAATAGATACAAAGTTTCATCTAGTAGGAGTTCTGATGATCTTCAAAACAAGGCGTGAACAGATCTGATTTCAAATAATACTCACAATTACCATTAAGTTCTCTGAATATTTGCTTTCTATGCAACCCTAAAGTACACTGAACTGTACAAAATTATTGATTAATGTTTAAAACAATGACAAACAAAGTTCATTGCAATATATATTACATCTCAAGTTTTTCGAGTCATAGAGTTATAGAGATGTACAGAACGGAAACAGACCCTTCGGTCCAACACGTCCGTGCTGACCAGATATTCTAAACTAATCTATTCCCATTTGGCCTATATCCCTCGAAACTCTTCCAATCATATCTCCATTCAAATGCCTTTTAAATATTGTAATTGTACCAGCCTTCACCACCTCCTTTGGCAGCTCATTCCATAGACACAACACCCTTTGTATGAAAAAGTTGCCCCTTCAATCCCTTTAAAGATTTCCCCTCTCACACTAAACCTATGCCCTCTAGTTCTGGATTCCTCCATTCCTTGTCTATTTACCCTATCCATGCCCCTCATGATTTTATAAACTTCTATAAGGTCACCCCCCAAGCCTCGAATGCTCCAAGAAAAACAGCCACAGCCTCTTAAACCTCACCCTATAGCTCAAACCCTCCAATGTTGGTAATTTGTTTGTAAATCTTTTCTAACCTTTTCAAGTTTCACAACATCTTTGCTAGAGGAGGGAGACCAGAATTGCACACAATATTCCAAAAGTGGCCGAATCAATATCTCATACAACCACAACATGACCTCCCAACTCCTATACTCAATGCACTGACCAATAAAGGAAAGCATATCAATGCCTTCCTCACTATCCTATTTACTTGCGACTCCACTTTCAAGGAGCGATGAACCTGCACTCCAAGGTCTCTTTGTTCAGCAACATTCCCCAGGACCTTACAATTATGTGAGAAAGTCCTGCCCTAATTGCCTTTCCAAAATGCAGCAACTCACATTTATCTAAATTAGACTCCATCTGCCACTCCTCAATCTTTTGGCCTATCCAATCAAAGATCCTGCTGTACTCTGAGGTAACCTTCTTTGCAGAGGTAAAAACAATGATTGCAGATGCTGGAAACCAGATTCTGGATCAGTGGTGCTGGAAGAGCACAGCAATTCAGGCAGCATCCGAGGACAGGCAAAATCGACGTTTCGGGCAAAAGCCCTTCATCTAACCTTCTTTGCAGTCCACCACACCTCCAATGTTGGTGTCATCTGCAAACTTACTAACTGTACCTTCATGTCAAATGATGAAAATCATGTATAAATGATGAAAAGCAGTGGGCCCAGCACCAATCCTTGTGGCCTGGTCACAGATCTCCAGTCTGAAAAGCAACCCTCCACCATTACCCTCTGGCTTCTACCTTTGAGTCAGTTCATGTGATCTATCTTTGCTAACTAATCAGAACCTTGTTGTGAACCTTGAGGAAACTTATCAAATGTCTTACTGAAGTCAATATAGATCACGTCCACTACTCTGCCCTCATCGATCGTCTTCATTACTTCTTCAAAAAACTCAATCAAGTTAATGAGACATGATTTTCCATGCACAAAGCCATGTTGACTGTTTTTACCTTATATCCCTGATCAGTCCTTGCCTTTCCAAATAGATATAAATCCTGTCCGCTAGGATTCCCTCCAAAACCTTGCCCATCACCAAGGTCAGTCTCCCTGGTCTGTAGTCCCCTGGCTTTTCCTTACTGCCAATCTTAAATAGTGGCACCATGTTAGCCAACTTCCAGTCTTCTGGCATCTCACCTGTGGCTATCGATGATATTATCAGCAAAGGGCCCAGCAATCACATTCGTAGCTTCCCACAGAATTCTAGGGTACACCTGATCAAGTCTTGGGGATTCACCCACCTTTATGTATTTTAAGATATCCAGCACCTCCTCCTCTGTAATTTGGACATTTTTTCAAGATGTCACCATCTATTTCCCCACATTCTATAACTTCCATGTCCTTCATCACAGTAAACACTGATGCAAAATACTCATTCAGTATCTCCCCCACCTCCTACGGTTTCACATATAGGCTCCCTTGTTGACCTTTGAGGGGCCCTATTCTCTCCCTAATTACCCTTTTGTCCTTAACGTATTTTAGATTCAAGTGTAAGGATAAAGAAAGAATTATCCAGCCTGCTGTGTGTCAACTATGAGAACTCAAGTTGTATTGCCCAACTGAGAATGGGATAAGTAGTGAGGGCTTTTATCTGTAGAAATAATTACCAATTCATCAAAGTCTACAACCATTGAAAGCATGTGTGCCTGGTACCTGATTATGCGAATACCCTGTCCCAGGTGCCAAAAATGTTCCAGTCATGTAGGCCGCACAAAAGTTGGATTTGTACTGCCACGGGTTTTCAATTGAAGAGGAAACCTCATATTTCAAGATAAGAAGTGTAATGTCCGAGACAGATTCACTATGATGACTATCAAGCAGGCTATTGAACTGCTGAAGATGAGATTCCATTGTCTAGATAGTTTAGTGGGGCTCAAAAGAGTGCCATTATCAAAATATGTGAGGTTCTCACATATTTTGATAATCTGATGTGCTCTTCACAGTTTAGGACTGCAGAGGGAGGAAGCATTGAATCATGAGTTTTGCATTAATCAACTTTCAACAGGTAGGAGGTCGAACAGGCTGCCAAGCAGGTAGCACAGGATGAGGAACACCTTGCACCTGAGACAAGAAGAAATAATTACATGAATGGGAGCCTCAGGTTGTTCTGTACATACCATTTCTAGCAATCATGAAACTCTTTCATAATCACTTCATCTTTATGAGGTCCTACTGCCACCTCCCCTACCTTCCACTCCATCACTCAGCATTCAAGTTCACAGTTCGCTTTCGCACATGTGACGAGGTGACATGAAATGGCCTACATCAACATTCAGTCCATTGACAGAGCAAAGTATATGGCATTAAGCAATACAGCAAGAATGGCTCACAGCAGTGAGTCTAACATTTATTAAGCTGTGCAAGATGATCAAGCCTTCACAGGTACAAAACCTAAACATGTGGACCCACATGCAGCCAGGTACTCAAATAAAAGCAAAATACTGTGAATGCCAGAAATCTGAAACAAATACAACTAACTCTGGAGAAACTCAGCAATCTGGCAACATGTATTGAGGGGTAAAAAGAGTTAACATTGAGTCTGCATGACTTTTCTTTAGAACTGAAGTTAAAATATAAAATTATCAATTGTGAAAATAAGTACAAACAAAAATCTGTTTATTAATTTGAGCCAGTCCCGCTTTCATTAATCATTATACTTACACTTCATCCATAATTGCTAAAGCATTCAGGTCTAATAATGGCATGCATATGAGTTGACATTGGCTTTTCATTTGGATTGACTCACTACTGGGATGATATTTTCTGAGGAGTGTTGTGCTCATGGTGATGTTTTATTGGAGCAAAAGGATTGTTTTAAAATTAAATGCTTCTGCTGGGTTGATGACTTCCAAAGACTTCAAGCTGTTATTTATCATTGAATTGGAGAGATTTCACATTGTGTCTTAGAATCCTCAACTTTCTTCACAACTCTTGTCAACATGTCTGCAAATTACATCCAATTCCCTGCTTGTGCATTACTTCCAAATAATACCACTATAAATAAAGTTACATTCTTTGGAGCATATAGTGGTTTGAAAAAAATGTTCTGAATTGGATTGTGATCCATTGTCACTTAACATTAAGATAAGAACTTCACCAGGTAGTTCATGAATCCAAAAAATTGTTATATCTCTTTCACATGGCAGTGATCCTCTGGATATGGATGCTGGTGGGATGGTAAGTAAGGACAAAGGGGACCCTATCACTGTTGTTGGAGAGAATAGAGGGGATGAGTGCCGAGTGCAGGAGATGGATCGGACCCTGCTGTGGACCCTCTCAACAACATTGCTGGGGAATCCACGATTGAGGAAGAAGATGGACATTTCAGAGGCTCCCTTGTTGAAGTCGGGAACGGTCTGGGCCACTGTTTCTTCACTCGCAATACTACAACCCCCACAACCTCATGGTACCTTTCTCTGCAACAGCAAAAGGTGTAACACCTGTCCATTTACTTCCTCCCTCCTCAGTATTCAAGGGCCCACATGCACCTTCCTGGTAAAACAGTGATTTACCTGCAATTCACACAATCTAGTCTACTTGATTCAGTGCTCACAATGTCATCTCCACTACATTGGGGAAATGAAATGTAGACTGGGTGACCACTTTGCAGAACACTCTGTACACAAAAAAGACCTTGAACTTCCAGTTACCTGCCACTTCAACACACCATCATGTTCCCTGTCCAACATCTCTGTCTCAGAGATTTGCTGCAGTTCTCCAGTAAAGCTCAGTGCAAACTGGAAGAACAGCACCTCATTTTCCACTGAGCGACTCTGCAGCCTTCTGGACTCAATGTTGAGTTAAATACCATGAGGGCTTGAGCTTTCCCATGTCCTTAACCCAACCCTCAAACACCAAGCCTTGATATCACATAGTCTGCTATTACACACAACTCATTGTTAGCCATTAACAGTCCACATTATTACCTATTAACCCTCATATCCAGATCATTATCCATTCCTTTGTCTATCCAATATTTTTCTCTCTCTCTTTGGGCTCTATCATTCACTTCATACCCCCCTCCCCCCACCCTATCTTCTGCACATAAACTAATACTTTCCTAGCTACCATTAGTTCTGAGGAAGGGTCACTTGACCCAAACCATTAACTCTAATTTCTGCCCACATCTGCTGAGCTTATCCAGCAATTTCTGCTTTGGTTTCTGATTTACAGCATCTGCAGTTCTTTTAGCTCACTCTCAACCTTTCCTATTCACGTCTCCATCCAGATGCCTTTTAAATGTTGCAATTATACCCACCTCCACCATTTTCTCTGGCAGTTCATTCCATATACATAGCACCTTCTGCATGAAAAAGTTACCCCTCAGCTCCTTTTTAAATTCTTTCCTCTCCCACCTTAAACCAATGCCCCCTAGTTTTGGATTCCGCCACCCTATGAAAAATTACCTTCCCGTAGAAGGGCAACTAGAATTGTGCACAATATTATAAATGTGGCCTCACCAATATCACTAAAAGAAAAGAATAAATGCTTTAATCCACACTTGCCTGACCCTCACTAAACTTGCATCAATTCCACCAAATACACATCACATTCAAATCAGTTGATAACAAAAATGCTAGAGATCGCAGCAGGTCAGGCAGCAACCATGGAGAAAGAGCAAGCTAACATTTTGAGTCTAGGTGACTGTTCATCAGAGCTTGATATTCAATTTCAATTTATAATTATGTGTTTTCCATTATGATTTATCTTCACTTACCCTTTCCAAAGAAATTTGCACAACCTACTAGTTATTATACTAGCTGATTTATAAGCATTGAAGAAACATTACTATCTACTGTAAAATTTATTTATTTCAAGGATCAAACATTTCACCTACTCCAGACCTTAACATACGCTCTTAATTACGAAAAAAAAGTCACTTTAGTGTAATTGTACTATAGACCCCCTCAACAGTCAGCTGGAAATTGAGAAACAAGTTTGTAAGATAGAACATAGAACATAGAACATAGAACATAGAACATAGAAGAATACTGCGCAGTACAGGCCCTTCGGCCCTCAATGTTGCGCCGATCCAAGCCCACCTAACCTACACTAGCCCATTATCCTCCATATGCCTATCCAATGCCCGCTTAAATGCCCATAATGAGGGAGAGTCCACCACTGCTACTGGCAGGGCATTCCATGAACTCACGACTCGCTGAGTAAAGAACCTACCCCTAACATCTGTCCTATACCTACCCCAC
>NC_057715.1:42373670-42394161 GCF_004010195.1 Chiloscyllium plagiosum
TGAATACTGACGAAAAGTATTCGTTCAGTGTCTCCCCAATCTCTTCAGCCTCCACACGCAACTTCCCACTACTATCCTTGACTGGACCTATTCCTACCCTAGTCATTCTTTTATTCCTGACATACCTATAGAAAGCCTTAGGGCTTTCCCTAATCCTACCAACTAAGGACCTTTCATGACCCCTCCTTGCTGCTCTTAGCTCTCAGTTATCTGTAAGAATAATAGAGTGGTTATGGTAGAAGATCTTCACTTTCCAAACATAGACTGGGACTGTCATAGTGTTAAGGGTTTACATGCAGAGGAATTTGTTAAGTGTGTACAGGAACATTTTCTGATTCAGTATGTGGATATACCTACGACAGAAGGTGCAAATCTTAACGTACTCTTGGGAAATAAGGGAGGTGACTAAGGTGTCAGTTGGGGAGCACTTTGGGATCAATGACATAATTCTATTAGTTTTGAAATAGTGATGGAAAAGGATAGATAAGGTCTAAAAGGTAAAATTCTAAATTCAAGGAAGGCCAATTTTGACAGTACTAGGCAAGAATGGCTGGGAAATGGGGAGTTTTCAAAAACAAAATAACGAGAGTTCAGAGACAGATATTCCTGTTAGGGTGAAAGGCAAGGCTGGCAGGTGTAGGGAATGCTGAATGACTAGAGAAATTGAGGTTTTGGTCAAGAAAAAGAAGGCAGCATATGTCAGATATAGAAGCAGAGATTGAGTGAATACTTAGAAGAGCATAAAAGTAGTAGGAGTATACTTAAGAGGGAAATCATCAGGGCAAAAAAGGGGACATGAGATAGCTTTGGCAAATAGGTTAAGAAGAATCTAAAGGGATTTTATAAATATATTAAGGACTAAAGGGTGACAAGGGAGAAAATAGGGCCCCTCAAAGATCAATAAGGCGGCCTATGTGTAGAACTGCAAGAGATGAAGAGATACAAAATGAGTATTTGGCATCAGTGTTCACTGTGGAGAAGGACAAGGAAGATATAGCATTTAGAAAATAAATGGTGACATCTTGAAAAATGTCCATATTACAGAGGAGGAGATGCTGCATGTCTTAAAATATATAAAGGTGAATAAATCCGCAGGACCTGATCAGGTGTACACCAGAATCCTATGGGAAGTTAGTGAAGTGATTGCTGGGCCCCTTGCTGACATATATGTATCATCAATAATTACAAGTGAGGTGCTGGAAGACTGGGGTGACTAATGTGGTGCCACTATTTAAGAAAGGTAGTAAGAAAAAGCCAGGAAACTATAAACTAGTGAAACTGACATCAGTGGTGAGCAAGTAGTTGTAGTGACAATGAAGATTACCTCAGAGTACAACAGGATCTTGATCAGATGAGTCAAGGAGCCGAGGAGTGGCAGATGGAGTTTAATTTAGATAAATGTGAGGTACTGCATTTTGGAAGGCAATTCAGGGCAGGGCTTATACACTTAATGGTTATGTCATGGGGAGTGTTGCTGAACAAAGAGACCTTGGAGTTCAGATTCATAATTGCTTGAAAGTGGAGTTGCAGGTAAGTAGGATGGTGAAGAAGACATTTAGTATGCTTTCCTTTATTGGTCAAAGCATTGAGTACAGAAGTTGGGAGGTCGTGTTGCGATTGTACAGGACATTCGTGAGGCCACTTTTGGAATATTTCATGCAATGCTGGAATCCCTCTTTTCGGAAGAATGTGGTGAAACTTGAAAGGGTTCAGAAAGGATTTACAAGCATGTTGCCAATGTTGGAGGCTTTGAGCAATAGGGAGTGCTGAATAGGCTGTGGCTGTTTTCCCTGGAGCGTCAGAGGTTAAAGGGTGAACTTATAGAGGTTTATAAAATCATGAGGGGTATGGACAGGGTAAATAGACAAGGTCTTTTTCCTGGGGTGGGTGAGTCTAGAACTAGAGGTCATAGGTTTAGTGTAAGGAGGAAAGATTTAAGAGACCTAAGGGAAAACTTTTTCATGCAGAGAGTGGTGTGTGCATGGAATGTGCTTCCTGAGGAAGTGGTGGAGGCTGTTACAATTACAATATTTAAAAGCATCTTGAAGGGTTTAGAGGGATATGGGCCAATTGCTGACAAATGAGACTTGATTAACTTAGGATATCTGGTTGGGATGGATGAATTGGACTAAAGGATCTGTGGAGTACATCTCTATGACTCTGTGAGTCTAAGTGAAATAATCGTTGCATCGCAGGTTTTTGGATCAAAATTAGTTTAAAATAAAAGCTAGTTTTCTTTATAACTCAAATAACTCTTACCCCACCTTTGCACATTCATACTATAAAGGAATGTTTAACTGTTAAGGATTACTTAAATCATTTACACATAAAAATTTCGAACTCCTAGTTTCCCAAAGGACAAAAGCTTACTCTTTCATTATTTCATCATTTAATCTCTTTATCTCTGTTTGCAAATCCACGAGTTCCTAAGTTCCTAGGGATCTGCATATCCCTAAAATTTTGATCTACGTTCCATAATCCCAAATGATCAGCAATAATAAAAAAAAAATTATAACTTCATGGCAAATCACCTTGCACAAAGCGTTCCTTGTCCAGAAGAGAATCTGTGTCAATTCCCAAGCCATTAGCAGAAAAACCCACCTAATTAAAATAAACTGGATACTTGCTTCCTTTTGATCTTAAATAACAATTTACTGGGTAACTTGCCAAATCATATTAATTCTGTTTCCATATATTGCTGCTGTATAAATTGTCCTAGCTTCAAGCAATAATATTGTTGCTTAACAATATGTTCCATTTGTTTTCCTTCAATAATCAGAATTTATAAACTATCTAGATTATTTATCATGAAACTTTTCATTATAAGTAAAATTTCAATGTAGCCTTCTTAAATTTAGATAATTATCATTCCTTTTATTGCCCAAAATAAAATAACAAATCAATTTCATTCATATCAGATCATTAATTTACATGTCAAAAATAGTTATATCCTGTCTTCTTAAAGACAGAGTTATAGGAAATTCAACTCCAATGGATTTACAAAAACTTTAAATCTCAGAAGATAACAAACAAATCTGAATGAGTATAGGCAAATTATTTTTAGAGTCCAAATATCATATTATTGTGATAAAGTTCTTTGACTCAATGTTGTTCGAAATTACTTACTGTGTTGTGTTTACATCTTCACCTATTGATAAAAACAAAATCCATTTGGCTTAAAACCAAATCAATTAGTTTAGTCATGAAAATGGTTGTTTTTCAGACTGGAGACCTGTAACCAGCAGTGTTCCACAGACATCACTGCTGGGCTCACTTTTGTTTGTCATTTATATAAATGATTACATGAGAGTATAGAATGCATGGTTAGTAAGTTTGCGGAAGGCAGCAAGATTGTATAGCAGACAGTGAAGAAAGTTATCTAAGATTATAAAGAGATCTTGATCAATTGAGTCAATGGACTGAAGAGTGGCAAATGCAGTTTAATTTGGATAAATGTGAGATATCATGTTTGGGCAGCACGATGTCTCAGTGGTTAGCACTGCTGCCTCACAGCGCCACACAGCAACATTCCAGAGATAGTTAATTGCAAATGAAGCTGGATGAAAGCAATAGAGTCATACAGCATAGGCACAGACCCTTAGATCCAACCAGTCCATGCTGACCAAAACCCTAAACTAAACTTATCCTATCTGCCAGCACTTGGGCCATATCCTTCCAAACATTTCCTATTCATGTCCTTATTTAAATGTCTTTTAAACATTCTAACTTTAGCTGCATCCACTATTTCCTTGAAAGTTCATTCCACACATAATGTGTGTGAAACAATTTCCCAAAAAGTAAGCTATAATTAGTTTTTTAAATCTTCTTTAAATCTTTCTCCTCTCACCTTAAAAATGGTAACAAGGTTTGAAATCCTCTACCCTAGGGAAAGGACGCCTGTTCAATTCCCACCTTGGGCGACTGTCTGTGTGGAGTTGCACCTTCTCCCCGTGTCTGCGTGGGTTTCCTCCAGATGCTCCGGTTTCCTCCCACAGTCCAAAAGATGTGCAGGTTAGGTAAATTGCCCATAGTGTTAGGTTTCAGGGAATGGGTCTAGGTGGGTTGCTCTTCAGAGGGTTGGTGTGGACTTAGTGGACCGAAGGGCCTGTTTCCACACTGTAAGTAATCTAAAAAAAAAGACAAGACTTATACAATTAAAAGTCGGGACTTGGGGAGTATTGAAGAACAGAACGACCTAAGGGTTCAGGTACATAATTCTTTGAAGTTTGCATCACATATAGGTAAGGTGGTTAAGAAGGCATTTAGCTTGCCTTCACAGCTCAGGCCTTTGAATATAAGAGTTGAGACGTTATGTTGAGGTTATACAGGACATTGGTGAGGCCTCTTCTAGAATAATGTGTCCAGTTCTAGTGACCCACTTATAAGAAGAATATCAGTAAATTAGAGAGGATTCAGAACAGATTTACCAGGTTGTTGCTGGGAACGGAGGGTTTGAGTTATAAGGAGAGGTTGGATAGGCCAGGATTTTTTTCACTGGAGTGGAGGAATTGAGAGGTGACATTACAGAGGTTTATAAAATCATGAGAGGTATAGATAAGGAGAATGGCAGGTGTCTTTTCCCTAGGGTAGAGGATTTCAAACCTTGTTACCATTTTTAAGGTGAGAGGAGAAAGATTTAAAGAAGATTTAAAAAACTAATTATAGCTTACTTTTTGGGAAATTGTTTCACACAGATTATGTGTGGAATGAACTTTCAAGGAAATAGTGGATGCAGCTACAGTTAGAATGTTTAAAAGACATTTAAATAAGGACATGAATAGGAAATGTTTGGAAGGATATGGCCCAAGTGCTGGCAGATAGGATAAGTTTAGTTTAGGGTTTTGGTCAGCATGGACTGGTTGGATCTAAGAAGAGAAAATGAGGTCTGCAGATGCTGGAGATCAGAGATGGAAATGTGTTGCTGGAGAAGCGCAGCAGGTCAGGCAGCATCTAGGGAACAGGAGAAGCCCTGAAGAAGGGCTAATGCCCGAAACGTCGATTCTCCTGTTCCCTAGATGCTGCCTGACCTGCTGCGCTTCTCCAGCAACACATTTCCATCCATGGTTGGATCTAAGGGTCTGTGCCTATGCTGTATGACTCTATTGCTTTCATCCAGCTTCATTTGCAATTAACTATCTCTGGAATGTTGCTTAGTAAAGACTTTTACCTAGGCATGTTACAGCAAATTTTTGTCAATGGTCCATTCGGAATAGTGAGATATCTTCGAAGCTTTACTGCAATCCTTTGGTTCTCTGCATTTTCTCATACTTCCAGATTTTTAACTGCTACTAATCTGTAATTCCAGTCTGTCAGAGATGCCACTTTCTTAATTGCTCCCTTTTTTCCAATTTCTCTATTTTGTCTTTCTGGTTGCTCAGCAGATGTTGAATTGGCATCACAATCTTATTTACTATAAGTTGCTATTTATAGGGAAGCCATTCAAGTTTTGTAAAAACATCTTTGCCATCATTTGGGATTTTTAGATTAGATTAGATTAGGTACCCTACAGTGTGGAAACAGGCCCTTTGGCCCAACCAGTCCACTCCAACCTTCTGAAGAGAAACCCACCCAGACCCATTTCCCTCTGAATGATGCACCTAACACTACGGGCAATTTAGTCTGGCCAATTGTAACATATCCAATGGCTTAGTGGATTATAGAATATTGTGAATCTTCTTTGGCAATTGCAAGGCTACCATTTCAGGCTTTAGCTGAGTTGGATGGATTTCGTGCCCACTATCTAGAAGAGTAGGTCTCCTTTCTTTCCATTGCATTGAGAATGAGTTCTCAGCTTAATTTATTCTATTTGTAAGAATATTATTCCACTCCAATAAACTCAACTTTATTTTTGATGGCTTCATTTTGAGGCCATCATCTTGAAACCACTTCACGCAAGTTTAAAAAGTTCATATGTTGCACAAAGCATCAATGTCAATCTGACACTTCATGCTCACTTAACACACCTTTATTAATTCATTCACAGGAAATAGCAAGCATTTATTTGCTCTAATTGCCCAGAGAGCAGTTAAGAGTTCGCAATTTTCGAGAAGATTTGTAGCAGAGGTTAATGACAAGAGTGTAAGTTGGCTTGCTGAACTGAAGGGTTTATTTTCAGATGTTTTGTCACCATGACTAGGTAACATCATCAGTGAGAGTCTCCAGTGAAGTACTGATGGTATGTCCCACCTCTCTATTTATAGTGTTGTTTTCTTAGGGTGGGTGATGCCATTTCTAGTTCTTTGTTTCAACGGAAGATAAGTGGGATCTAAGTCAATGTGTTTATAGATGGAGTTCTGGTTAGAATGCCATGCCTCGAAGAATTCTCATGTGTGTCTTTGTTTTGCCTGTCTGAGGATGGATGTGTTATCCCAGTCAAAGTGGTGTCCTTCTTTGTCTCTATGTATGGAAACTAGTGATAGTGGGTCATGTCTTTTGGTGACACACAAGAAGTCCTGCCCACAGGAGGGGAGAGACTTTCCAGTGGCACACTGGCAGTGCAGTCCCTCCCCAATGGATGAGCCCACATCGTCTCCCGCCTGTCCCACAGCGCGGCCTAATCTGCCTGAACCCCCGGAAACTGCAGTGGATTCGGGTTCATTGTTAGGCATTGGGGGTGACACGGAGTCTACCACTAGCAAAGTTTTTGACTCGCAGGTGCCCCCCACCAAGCTCCCCTTCATCCCCCCCAGGGAACTTTGGGAATTTGTTGAGGAAACTTGAAGTTGCCGGGCTAGAGCCCACTGGCACTTGCCTGCTGGAGCTCCTTCAAGCTGGTTTATTGGTCGGCTCAGGCTGTTTGCCAAGCATCAGGGCTGGACACCAACGAGCGAAAGAGCATCAGAAACCTCCTTGGTGCACACCTGGATGAGGGACTTTTGTGCCCCTGCCATGTCCTCCCAGTAAAGGTGTGTAGTTTGAATTGTATTGGTGGTAGATGCACAATACTGCTGACATGAAGATGACTTTCGCCAGCCTCAACATCAACGGCAGCAGGGAGTCACAGTGCAGATTCCAGACCTTCTCAGTTCTTTGGGACAGGAACCCACACCACCCCGGGAGATGAAGCCACTTGGCTCCTGGAGTGACAAGGGGGGGGGGAATCTACATGAGTTACCTCACCCGCAGATCTGGTGGGGTGGCTAACTTGTTGGCCCCGCATTTTCAGCCGGAGATCTTGGGGGTCAGGGAGCATGTGCCAGGCTGTTTGCTTCACCTGACGGCTTGCCTGGGGAGTGGCAAGCTTCACTTTGTGAATGTCTACGCTCCCACAGTTGGACCGAGGCAAATTGGCTTCTACGAAGAAATCTCCGCTCATCTCACCTCCTTTTGCTGCTGGTCAACGACAGGTCCCTCGTCTCGGATCTGGAGGGTATCAGGCCCAAATTCGTTCCTATTACACAGCTCTGTTCTCTCCGGATCCGTCCAGTGAGGATGCTCGTAGAGTTCTGTGGAAGGACCTGCCGCAGCTCAGCCTGGAGGATGCCAGAAGACTTGACGCTCCCGTCACTTTAGAGGAGCTGACCGGTGCCCTCGGCCGGCTCTCGAGGGACAAGTCTCCGGGGCTGGATGGGCTGACTGTGGAGTTCTTCAGGCATTCTGGGACATCCTGGGGAGTGACCACGCACAGATCCTGGGGGAGTGTCTTACTGCTGGATAGCTGCCCCTTTGTTGTTGCAAGGTGGTCATCGTCCTGTTGCCAAAGAAGGGGGACCTGCGTTCTTTGAAGAACTGGCATCTAGTCTCCCTTCTCGGCACGGATTACAGAATTTTCGCCAGGGTGTTGGCTTCTCGTCTGGTTTCTGTGCTGGTCCACATGATTCACCCAGAGCAGTTCTACACAGGCTTGGGCCAGAGGATACATGACAACATCCACCTGGTCCGGGACCTGATCCATTTCTGTTGACAGGCTGGTCTGCCCGAGCGCCTTCCTGTCTCTTGATCAGGAGAAGATGTTCGACAGGCTCAGGCATTCTGGTTCGGGACACAGTTCGTCGCCCGGATCCGAATTTTGTACACTGCCGCAGAGTGTCTGGTTAAAGTTAGCGGGTCCCTGACGGCATCCCTTCACTTTGGGAGAGGATTATGTCAAGGCTGCCCCCTGTCCGGCCAGCTGTATTCCCTGCGTGTGGAGCCTTTCCTGTGCCTCTTGTGGAGGAGGTTGTCAGAGCTGGTTCTGCGTGGCGCGGGCATGGGGCTAGTCCTCTCGGCTTACACTGAAGACATGCTCTTCACTTTCACTGACCCAGCTGACCTGGAGAGGATGCACGAGTGCCAGGCTGCGTACTCGGCAGTGTCTTCCGCCAGGATCAACTGGGCCAAATGTTCCGGACTACTGGTCGGTCCGTGGCGGGTGAACTCTCTGCCGGAGGAGTTACGGAGGTTCAGCTGGAGTACCACCCATCTCCTCTACCTGGGGGTCTACCTCAGCTCAGCTGAGGAATCCTGGCCTGTGAACTGGCAGGAGCTGGAGGCCAAGGTCTCAGCTCACCTAGGTCGCTGGTTAGGACTGCTCCGTGTACTATCTTACAGGAGTCGAGTGCTGGTCATAAAACAGCTGGTGGCCACCATGCTGTGGTATTGGCTGGTCCCTTTAGTCCCTCCTCCTGGTTTTGTTGCTGATATCCAGAGAAAATTGGTTGACTTCTTCTGGGACAAAAAGATGCACTGGGTCACTGCACAGGTCCTGAGTCTCCCTATTGAGGAGGGCGATCAGTCACTGGTGTGCGAACACACCCAGGTGGCAACTTTCCACCCTCAGACCTTGCAGCGAAACCTTTACGTAGAGCTTCCTTCTAGGTGATGCACCCTGGTGATGTATTTTTTCCTCCAGGTGCTTAAGCTCAACTACGATATGCAGCTCCTGTTCATCGACCGTGATGGTTTGGAGGTCACCCTCAGGACGCTGCCAGTCTTTTACTAGGACCTGATCACTGTCTGGAACATGGTCGAATCGCGTCGCGCCTACCCTCTGGCAGGAGTAGCGGCTGTCGTCAGGAAGTCATTGCTCAGGAATCCACACCTCCGTACTCTTGGGTTCAGGTGGCTGTTGGAGGGGAGGGCCGTGGCAGCAAGGGTGACGTGCTGGGTGGCAGGGGTCTGGGCTGGATGCTGCCGCAGGATATAATAATGAGCAGGGCAGTGGTAGCCATCCAGTTCGTGGCCATTGCCATTCGACGCCTTAAAACGGCAGTGCTCGGACCTGACGTAGTGCACCAGTTGGAGGATGCTCAGGTATGCGGTGGAATCCCGTCTGCGCTCACCCCTGCCCGGACGCAATTTCACATTGGCCCCAAGATCCCATACTTCCCACAACCTGAGCTGCCTCCAGAATGTTAGTTTTGTAACTCTCGGGCACATGACACAGCGGGCCCTGTATTGACTGCTGCTGCACACTATCCACCTCTTTTCCCTCATCCACCGCCTGGACATGCCTTGTGGTGTTTCACAGACTCCCAGCCCAACTGCTTGTTCTGTGATGGTGTGGACCATGTATATATTGGGTGTGGGCATTTGCACTTTTTAGTTTTCTGGAAAACCTTCTCCTCTGCTTTTGGTTGCACTTCAGTTCCATGCTCCTGATCTTTGGACATCCAGTGAGGAGGAGGGATAATAGGTCAGAGGACCTCCTCGTGGGTCTGCTCCTGTGCCTGGCCAAACCGGCCATAAACAGGTCCAGGCAGCGGGCTGTGGAGGGGGTCATTATGGCCGATTGCCTGCCCCTCTTCTGCGGTTCCATTTCAGCCCAGATGTCCCTGAAGAAGGAGCATGCGGTGTCTACCAAGACCCTTGAACTGTTCAGGGAGAGGTGGGCACCACAGAGAGAAGAGTGCTTTATTTCCCCCTCAACTCTATTTGCATTTAGTCCCCACCCTCCCCTTCACTGTTTGATGAGGCTGCATTGCTCTCTGAGAAGGGCAGTGCTCGTCGCTGGCCAGTCGGATGTTTCCTTTCTTCCTGGTGGTGGAATATCAATAAAGATTTATACGCCTGTTCTTCTCCATTGGGTTCTACACCTGCACATACACGACATGTGTGCTGTGGAAAAAATACGAAAGAAAAGAAAAACTCCGTGCTGGCTGGGCCACAGTCAGTGTGTTCCTAAAAAAATCACTGGGAGTGAAGAGGCGGGCTGTGTGCAGCAGCAGTCTGTACAGACCCGCCATGATACATCACTGAAGGGGACAAAACCAAAATTCCAGAGGCAGCTCAGGTTATGGGGCACAGGCTCCCGTAGGAAGTACGGGACCTTGGGGACAACGTGAAATTCCATCCAGGCAGGGGTAAGCGCAGACAGGATTTCACCGCACATCTGAGCATCCTCCAACTGGTGCACTACGTTGGGTCAGAGTACCGCCATCTTAAGGTGTTGAATGGTAGTGGCCACAAACCAGACGCTGAACTGGCTGATTAACAAAGCCAGTTTTTTTTATTTTTCTGAACTGAAGGGATTCTGAATCTCCTGTGAATATTTTTTCTTTTTTCCCCTTTTTTTTATTTTTTTCTCTTTCTTTTCCATGCTACCGCCTAACTGCGGTAGTGCATATATTTTCCCCAGCACTCATGTTTTGTGTGTGCAGGTGAGAGACACAGTGAAGGACAACAAATATACAAATCTTTATTCAATTTCCATCACCAGGAAGAAAGGAAACACCCAAGTGGCCAATGACAAGCAGTGCCCTTCACATCAAAGGGCAATGATGCATGATCAAACAGTGAAGGGGAGGGCAGGGATTAAATCAAAATAGAATTGGAGGGGGTAATAATACATTCCACTCCTTGCAGCGCCCACCTCTCCCTGAAAGTCTCGAGGGTGTTAGTGGACATTGTGTGCTCCTTCTCCAGAGACACCCAGGCTCTGACATAACCGCGGAAGAGGGGCAGGCAATTGGCCATAACGACTCTCTCCACGGCCTGCTGCCTCAACTTGTTTATGGCCAGTTTGGTCAGGCCTAGGAGCAGACCCACGAGGAGGTCCTCTGACCTGCCCTCCCTCCTCGGCACAGGGCACCCAAAGATCAGGAGCGTGGGACTGAAGTGCAACCAAAACAAAGGAGAAGGTCTTTAAGATAATCAAAAAGAGTGTGCAAGCTCTGACACCCAATATATTAATGGTCCATGGACTCCACAGCACCTCAGAACAAGCAGTTCGGCTGGGAGTCCGTGAACTACCGCAATCTGTGGTTGCATGGGACTGCTGCGTGCAGCACCCTCCACCCCAGCTCCCCGAGAGAAAAGGGGAAGGACTCCCAAGTAGAGCGCTCTCCACTGGGGATCCCCACTGCCCCATGGCAAATGAGCATGACAAGGCGTTTCCGGGCAGTGGATGAGGGAAAAGAGGTGGACGGAATGCAGCAGCAGTCGATACTGTACCCGTCGATTTATGTCCCGAAAAGGGGCAAAACTAAAATTCCGGAGGCGCCTCAGGTTGTGGGGCACGGGCTCTCGAAGGAAGTACGGGACCTTGGGACCAATCTGAAGTTCCGTCCGGGCAGGGGTGAGCACAGATGGGACTCCACCGCACACCTGAGCATCCTCCAACTGGTGCACTATGTCGGGTCCGAGCACTGCATTTTTAAGATGTTGAATGGCAGTGGCCACAAACTGCACGCTGGACTGGCTGATTTACAAAACCAGTATGTTTGTTTTTTTTCATTTTTTTAAAAACCCCCACTCTACCGCCTAACTGCGGTAGTGCTTATATTTTCCCCAGCACTCATGTTGTGTGTGTGCAGGTGTGAGACATAGTGAAAGACACAAGGTCTACAAATCTTTGTTCAATTTCCCCCACCAGAAAGAAAGGAAACACCCAAGTGGCCAATGACAAGCAGTGCCCTTCACATCAAAGGGCAATGATGCATGATCAGTGAAGGGGAGGGCAGAGATTAAATCAAAATGGAATTGGACGGTGAAATAATACACTCCATTCCTTGCAGTGCCCACCTCTCCCTGCAAATTTCAAGGGTATTAGTGGACACTGCATGCTCCTTCTCCAGGGACAGCCGGGCTGTAACATAACAGCGGAAGAGGGGCAGGCAGTCGGCCCTAACGACCCCCTCCACGGCCCGCTGCCTGGACCTGTTTATGGCCAGTTTGGCCAGGCCTAGAAGCAGACCCACGAGGAGGTCCTCTGATCTGCCCTCCCCCCTCCGCACCGGGTGCCTGAAGATCAGAAGCGTGGGACTGAAGAGCAACCAGAAACAGAGAAGAAGGTTTTTAAGAATATCATAAAGGGAGTGCAAGCAGCCCTGCTACCTGGACCTGCTTATGGCCAGTTTGGTCAGGCCCAGGAGTAGACCCATGAGGAGGTCCTTTGACCTGCCCTCTCTCCTTGGCACAGGGCACCCAAAGATCAGGAGCGTTCGACTGAAGTGCAACCAAAAACAAAGGAGAAGGCCTTTAAGAAAATCAAAAATAGTTTGCAAGCGCTGACACCCAATATGTACATGGTCCACGGACTCCACAGCACCACAGAACAAGCAATTGGGCTGGGAGTCCGTGAACTACCGCAATCTGCGGTTGCAGTGGACTGCTGCACACAGCACCCTCCACCCCAGCTCCCCGAGAGAAAGGAGGAGGAATCCACTGGGGGTCGCCACTGCCCGGTGGCAAATGGGCATGACAAGGTGTGTCCAGGCAGTGGCTGAGGGAGAAGAGGTGGATGGTGTGCAGCAGCAGGCGATACAGGACCCACTGTTTTATGTCCTGAAAAGGGGCAAAACTAAAATTCCAGAGGCGGCTTAGGTTGTGGGGCACAGGTTCCGCGGGAAGTACGGGACCTTAGGGCCAATGTGAAATTCTGTCCGGGCTGGGGTGAGCGCAGATGGAATTCCACCGCACACCTGAGCGTCCTCCAACTGGTGCACTATGTCGGGTCTGAGACCTGCCGTCTTGAGGCGTCAAATGGCAGTGGCCAGCTTTTGCAAAGCCAGCTTTTTTTTTAAATCAAACAGTGAAGGGGAGGGCAGGGATTAAATCAAAATAGAATTGGAGGGGGAAATAATGCACTCCACTCCCTGCGGTGTCCACCTCTCCCTGAACAACTCCAGGGTGGACACCGCGTGCTCCTTCTCCGACATTCCTGTTTCTGTTTTTTTAGAGTGAAGACACTTGTGTTTAATTTTTTTTTAAACCCCCACACTACCGCCTAACTGCGGTAGTGCTTCTTCTTTCCCTAGCCCCCGTGTGTGTGTGCAGGTGTGAGACACAGTGAAAGACACAAGGTGCATGAATCTTTATTCAGTATCTACCACCAGCAAGAAAGAAAGTACCTGAGTGGCCAGTGACAAGCAGTGCCCTTCACAACAAAGGGCAATGCTGTGTGATCAAAACAGTGAAGGGGAGGGTAGGGACTAAATCAAAATAGAATTGGAGGGGGAAATAATGCACTCCACTCCCAGCGGCGCCCACCTCTCCCTGAACAACTCCAGGGTGTTGGTGGACACCACGTCCTCCTTCTCCAAGGACACCCGGGCTCTAATGTAACCGCGGAAGAGGGGCAGGCAATCGGCCCTAACGACCCCCTCCATGGCCCGCTGCCTGGATCTGTTGATGGCCAGTTTGGCCAGGCCCAGGAGCAGACCCACAAGGAGGTCTTCAGACCTGCCCTCCCTCCTCCGTACCGGGTGCCCGAAGATCAGGAGCGTGAGACTGAAGTGCAACCAAAAGTATAGGAGGAGGTTTTTGAGAAAATCAAAAAGGGAGTGCAAACGCCCACACCCAATATATACGTGGTCCACGGACTCCACAGCGCCACAGAACAAGCAGTTGGGCTGGGAGTCCGTGAACCACCGCAATCTGCGGTTGCAGGGGACTGCTGCGTGCAGCACCCTCCACCCCGAGAGAAAGGGGGAGGACTCCCGCGTAGAGAGCCCTCCAGGAAGGCCTACCCATCCGGTGGCAAATGGGCACGCCAAGGCGTGTCTGGACGGTGGATGAGGGAGAAGAGGTGGACCGTGTGCAGCAGCAGTCGATACAGGGCCCGCCTTTTTACGTCCTTAAAAGGGACAAAATTAAAATTCCGGAGGTGACTCAGGTTGTGGGGCACAGGCTCCCGCGGGAAGTACGGGACCTTGGGGCCAATGTGAAATTCCATCCGGGCAGGGGTGAGCGCAGATGGTATTCCACCGCACACCTGAGCATCCTCCAACTGGTGCACTATGTCGGGTCTGAGCCCTGCCGTCTTGAGGTGTCAAATGGCAGTGGCCACAAATCGGACAGTGAACTGGCTAATTTACAAAGCCAGCTTGTTAACTGGTATTCCTTTTTTGTTGAGGACTGATTTCTCAACCAGCTGATCTTCACAGTCAATGTGTTTCAGATGTATTTCAATTCTCATTAGGGAACTATTGTTTCACTGTCTGAACAGTCTGTGTGTTAGTCTTTTCCCTTGTAGTTTGAGAAAAAGACAATGTTGATTTTGTGGCAGGACTCAGCCTTGCATTTTGGTTTTCTTTGTTTTTTTTTGCATGTGTTTCACTTTTTATGGTGTTGAACTGTTCCTCTGTGGGTAGACACGGCCCTCAGTGGGTTGACTAGGCCTCCATAAAGACTGAACACTTCTGTGTGTGCTGTGGGCTGTGCATTTGCTGCCTTCAGCAGTAGACTCTACTTTCGGTTATGGACTCTGCATACTGGAGTGGACTCTATTGTTGACAATGCACTTTGTGTACTGGAATGGAATCTGTTCCTGGGAAAGGACTCGGCATTCTGAAGAGAATTGTTTATAGTATTGGACTCTGTGTATCAGAAAGGACGCTGTTCGTTGGTAATTGACTCTGTTGCTTGTTGGGTTTATCACCTGCACTGTCTTGTGTGTCCCTGGGTCTGGCAGGCCGTACTGTGAGCTGGGAGGGTCAAAGGTCACTCCGAAAGCTGTCAGCCTGAGAGCCAGAGGGTGGGTGGCCCATCCTGTAAATCAGGAGGTGGGTAGGTTGCCCTAAGAGCCAGAAGATGGGTAGGCCTTCCTGATCGCTGTCATGCTGGGGGAGGCGGGGGGGGAGGAAACAGAACAGGCTGTACTAGAAGTGGCCAGAAGGTGTGTCAGCGCAGACCAAGAGCCGGAAGGGACATGGGGCAGACCGATAACTGGAAAGTCGTGGGGACGGCTGCCTTTGAGTGGCCAGAAGGTGGGAGGAACAGGTGGTTTGCTGGGTTGGCAGGGGTGTCTGTGCTATATGCATTGTTTATTGTTCAGTTTATCAGACTGTCTATATGTGATTGTGTTTCCTGTTTCCTTTTTGAAATAATAAGGTGGGATTTGAGGTTCGTCCTGCTTTCCCTGTGAACTGGTTCTACAGTAGGGTTCAGGGGTCTGGTTTTGCTGTTCCTTTCCCCTGTAAATTACTGTTTCTTGTAAACTACTGTTCATTGTTTAACTGTTTGTTTGTAATTTGTACTGGTTAATAAAATTTTTTTAAAAACTGTATTCCTGTCTGTGGGCCTGTTTCTCTGTAGATAGACCAAGTTCTGTGTAGACTGAACACGTGTGTGTGCTATGGGAGTATGCATTTGCTGCCTTCAGGAGTGGAATATGTATACCGGAGTGGACTCTGCCTTTGGTTGTGGACTCTATCTTTGACAATGCACTCTGCATATTGGAGTGGATTCTGATCCTGGGAATGGATTCTGCATTCTGAAGAGAACTGTTTATGGTAATGGACTCTATGTACCAGAAGGGACTCTGATGGTTGGTAATTGACTCTGTCTTGTTGCTTGTTGGTTTATCACCTGCATTGTCTTGTGTGTCCCTGGGTCTGGCAGGTCTTACTGTGAGCTGGAAGACTCAGAGGTCATCCCAAAAGCTGTCACCCCGAGAGCCAGAGGGTGGGTAGTCCGTCCTGTGAACTGGAAGGTGGGTAGGTTGCCCCGAAAGGTTAGGCCACCCTGATGCGGTGTGGTGAAAGGGTTAAAATTATGTCCTAATACATGTGTGAATCTAACCGGAATGGAGGTGTTGCTTAGTCCCGTGTGAATCTTATTACACACCTCCCCGTGTGAATCTTCTTATCTGTATGTAACCAGAATGGAATGTGTTTTATAGCCTTGCTCTGCTGTTCACATGAATGTTTATATCTGGAAAAGAATAACAATGTACTCTGCATATTGGAGTGGATTCTGATCCTGGGAATGGATTCTGCATTCTGAAGAGAACTGTTTATGGTAATGGACTCTATGTACCAGAAGGGACTCTGATGGTTGGTAATTGACTCTGTCTTGTTGCTTGTTGGGTTTATCACCTGCACTGTCTTGTGTGTCCCTGGGTCTGGCAGGCTTTACTGTGAGCTGGAAGGCTCAGAGGTCATCCCAAAAGCTGTCACCCTGAGAGCCAGAGGGTGGGTAGTCCGTCCTGTGAACTGGAAGGTGGGTAGGTTGCCCCGAAAGGTTAGGCCACCCTGATGCGGGTTGCTCCAAGACCGGAAGGTGGGGGTAGGCCATTCTGAGCGCTGTCGTCTTGAGAAAGAGTAATTGGGATGGGCTGTCCTAGAGGTGGCTGGAAGGTGTGTCGGAATGGCTGAGAGCCAGAAGATGCATAGGGCAAGCAGAGATCCAGGGGCTTGTGGGTTACCTGTGCTCTGTCATCCCAGGGAAGGGGACAGGCTGTCCTAGAGATGGCCAGAGGGTGTGTCAGGGCAGTCCATGGCCGGATAGTGCGTTGGGGTGGGCGAGAGCCAAATGCTATGTCTAGGCAGACCGAGAGCCAGAAGGTGGGTAGGCCGTCCTCAGCACTGTCACCCAGGAAGGTGAGGTCAGTCCTAGAGGTTGTCGAAAGGGAATCTGGAAGGCGGGTACGCTGTCCTGATTGCTGTCATCCTGGGGAGGGTGGGGAAACAGGACGGGCTGTCCTAGAGGCGGCTGGAAGGTGTGTCAGGGTGGACCGAGTGCTGGAGGTGGCCTAGGGGTGGGGTGCCTTTGAGTGGCCAGAAGATGGGAAGGATATGTGGTTGCTGAGTTGCCAGGGATTTCTGTGTTATATGCACTGCCTTATTCTTTGGTTTATCAGACTGTCTGTATGTGATTGTGTTCACTGTCTTCTTCTTGATAATGTTAAGGTGGAATCCAAGGTTCATCCTCGTTTCCCTGCGACTGGTTATATGGTGGGATTTGGGGTCTGGCTTTGCTGCCCCTTTCCCCTGTAAATTGCTGTTTCTTTTATATGGCTGTTCATGTTAACTGTTTGTAATTTGTACTGTTCAATAAAATAAAAAAATCAAGAGATTAGAACCTCCTCAGGTGAGGACTGACTCAGAGCTAGTTGACCACACAGACAGTGTCCTCCTGCGAGGAGAACTTCCAGCCAGTATGTACTGCTGTTTGTTAGAACTGGTTCCTGAAATAGCTGGCTAATTGGCCAGTGGTACTGTTGGAAAAACTTGTGAGTTCCAGGATGACTCAATGATGTGACCCAGCCTTGTGTTGTTCATTTGGGGATTAGGCGCTTATGGGTAGGCCCATCTCCTGTGTGTGGACCATGCTTTCACAGGTGGAATCTGTTCTTGGGAGTGAACTTTGCTTGTGTGTGAACTTGCTTTCGTGTGGGGAACCAGCTCTTAGATGTGGACTCTGCTCTTGTTTGTGGACTCTACCTTTGGGTGTGGACTCTGCCTGGGTGTTGAGAATTTCTATTGTGTGAGGATTTTGTCAACTCTTTTACTGTATGTGGGTCTTATAATTGTGTTTGGGGTTTTTATGTGTGTAGTTGGGTAGTTAGGGGTTAGAAAGTTGCCAGGGGACCATGAGGCGCCAGAGCCTCCATGGCCCTTAGCTGACCTTCACAATGGAAAGCAAGGTACGGGCGAGTTAGTGTGCGGCACAGACTGGGTCCGGGTGGCCAGCAATTAACACAGAGAAACATAGGCTGGATAGTGTTGTCAGTACGTAGAGAAACCGGGAGCTGAAGGACTGACGACCGGCGTGAGGGAGAGCGGGCTGGGGGGATCTTGTAGTACGCCAGGTGGCTGGGTGCCAGGCAGCTGACAGCATGCCTATAGAAAAGCCAACCAGAGGAGGACCAGCCAATACGCAAGCTGGTTGAGGGCTGGAGGGTCGATGACCAACCTGGAGGAAAGTGGTCCGGTAGGGGCCTGTCAGTATACGGGCAAGTGAGACCAGGCAACCAATAGCATGATAACAGGAAAGCTGATATGGGGAGGCCTGTCAGTACATGGGGAGGCTGAACTAGGCAGCAGACGGCAAGCCATAGGAAGGCTGATCGGGGGAGGACCAGGGAGCTAGGGAGCCAGACAGCCAATAGCCAGTCCGTAGGAACGGTGGCCAGAAGTGAGGGTCAGTCAGTATTAGGGGCAGCCAGGTGCTGGAAGGCTGACAGCCTGCCTGTACGAAAGCAGGTCAGGGGTAGTTTGGTTAGTCGGCAGGGTGACCGGGAGCCAGGAGACCAATGACCGGCCCGGAGGAAAGTGGCTCTGGGGAGGGTCGGTCTGTACGGAGGATGGCCAAAGACCAGAAGGCCGATGACTGTCCTGCAGGAAGGCTAGTCGATGACGGTCTGATCAGTACGTGTATGGACTGGGGTCAGGACATTTATAGGGTACCGGGAACCAGAGGGTGTTGGGGTGAGTTGAGTTATGTAATCAGCGGTTTTCATTGTTGAATGTTGTTTTCGGCTAGTTTGTGTTTTGCAGACTGTTTTCATTTGTGCCTGAGTACAGGCGATGTATAAAGTGTTTGCAGTTGTGTATTGTGGGCTTTTGTTTGCTGTACATTTTGCCTGTTAAGGCTCAAATGGACTCTTCTCTGGACTTCTGTCATTGTGGTCCTTTTAAAAGGCCAATTACCTGTGTGAAAACTCTGTATGTTTCATGTAATGTTGTTTTGTGAGATTTCAGGCACCTTGTGGTTGCGCCCTATTTCTCGTGTGTGTTTGTTACTGTTGTATTGTATTTTGTATAACTACCATATAAAAAACAGGATATTAGAACCTCTTCAGGTGAGGTCTGACTCAAAGCTGGCTGGCCACAGCCAGTGTACTGTGCACAAGTAAGTTAAAGGTGATTTGGTGACGGGACACTGGCCTCTATGCAATTATATCAGTGACCAAGTACGTAATGACTAATTACATCGCATCTGAGTTCTTTAGCCTCTTGTGAAATATCAGGCTGGATTTTGGAATAACTGGGCTTCGCGTTAGAATAACGATTGCAATGTTCAACACACACACTCACTCACATATTAACTCCTCTGGTAACGGTCCTTTAAATTCTGACAGGCAGAGATATCTCATGATCTCCATAAGACCATATGACATAGCAGCAGATGTAGGCCATTCAGCCCATTTAGTCTGCTCCCCAATAGAGTCATAGAGATGTACACTATGGAAACAGATCCTTCAGTCCAACTCGTCCATGCCGACCAGGTTTCTCAACCTAATCTAGTCCCACCAGCCAGCTCCCGGTCCATATCCCTCCAATCCCTTCCTATTCATATACTCATCCACGTGCCTTTTAAATGTTGCAACTTTACTAGCCTCCACCACTTCCTCTGGCAGCTCATTCCATACACACCACCACCCTCTGTGTGAAAATGTTGCTCCTTAGGTCTCTTTTATATCTTTCCCCTCTTTGTCTATTTATCCTATCCATACCCCTCATGATTTTATACACTTCTGTAAGGTCACCCCTAGGTCTCTTTTATATCTTTCCCCTCTTTGTCTATTTGTCTATTTATCCTATCCATACCCTTCATGATTTTATACACTTCTATAAGGTCACCCCTCAGTCTCCCACCCTCGCAGGGAAAACAGTCCCAGCCTATTCAACCTCTCCCTATAACTCAAATCTTCCAACCCTGGCAACATCCTTGTAAATCTTTTCTGTACCCTTTCATGTTGCACAACATCTTTCCGATAGGAAGGAGACCAGAACTGCACACAATATTCCAAATGTGGCCTAACCAATGTCCTGTACAGGCACAACATGACCTCCCAACGTCTATACTCAGTACTCTGACCAACAAAGGAAAGCATCGCAAATGGTTTCTTCACTATCCTGTCTACCTGCAACTCTACTTTCTTCAAAGATCTGCACTCCAAGGTCTCTTTGTTCAGCAACATGCCCGAGTACCTTACCATTAAGTGTATAAGTCCTGCTAAGATTTGCATTCCCAAAATGCAACACCTCGCATTTATCTAAATTAAACTCCATCTGCCTCTCCTCAGCCTCTTGGCCCATTTGATCAAGATCCCATTGTAGTCTGAGGTAACTTTCTTCACTGTCCACTACACCTCCAATTTTGGTGTCATCTGCAAACTTACTAATTATACCTCCTATGTTCACATCAAAATCATTTATACAAATAACAACAAGTAGTGGACCCAGCACCGATCCTTGTGGCACTCCACTGGTCACAGGCCTCCAGTCTGAAAAACAACCCTCCATCACCACCCTCTGTCTTCTACCTTCAAACCAGTTCTGTATCCAAATGGCGAGTTCTCCCTGTATTCCATGAGATCTAACCTTGCTAACCAGTCTCCCATGGG
>NC_057715.1:42394243-42404424 GCF_004010195.1 Chiloscyllium plagiosum
CAGGGAAAACAGTCCCAGCCTATTCAACCTCTCCCTATAACTCAAATCTTCCAACCCTGGCAACATCCTTGTAAATCTTTTCTGTACCCTTTCATGTTGCACAACATCTTTGCGATAGGAAGGAGACCAGAACTGCACACAATATTCCAAATGTGGCCTAACCAATGTCCTGTACAGCCACAACATGACCTCCCAACGTCTATACTCAGTAGTCTGACCAACAAAGGAAAGCATCGCAAATAGTTTCTTCACTATCTTGTCTACCTGCAACTCTACTTTCTTCAAAGATCTGCACTCCAAGGTCTCTTTGTTCAGCAACATGCCCGAATACCTTACCATTAAGTGTATAAGTCCTGCTAAGATTTGCTTTCCCAAAATGCAACACCTCGCATTTATCTAAATTAAACTCCATCTGCCTCTCCTCAGCCCCTTGGCCCATTTGATCAAGATCCCATTGTAGTCTGAGGTAACTTTCTTCACTGTCCACTACACCTCCAATTTTGGTGTCATCTGCAAACTTACTAATTATACCTCCGATGTTCACATCAAAATCAGTTATATAAATAACAACAAGTAGAGGACCCAGCACCGATCCTTGTGGCACTCCACTGGTCACAGGCCTCCAGTCTGAAAAACAACCCTCCATCACCACCCTGTCTTCTACCTTCAAACCAGTTCTGTATCCAAATGGCTAGTCCTCCCTGTATTCCATGAGATCTAACCTTGCTAACCAGTCTCCCATGGGGAACCTTGTCAAATGCCTTACTGAGGTCTATATAGATCACGTTCACCACTCTGCCCTCATCAATCCTCTTTGTTACTTCTTCAAAAAGCTCAATCAAGTTTGTGAGACATGATTTCCCATGCACAAAGCCATGTTGACTATCCCTAATCAGTCCTTGCCTTTCCAAATACGTGTAAATCCTGTCGCTCAGGATTCTCTCCAACAACTTGTCCACCACTGACGTCAGTCTCACCGGTCTATTGTTCCCTGGCTTGTCCTTACCATCTTTCTTCTTCATTGCTGTCATTTGGGCCCCCTGTCACTGGTTAAGCCCCTCAGACATCACTCCGGAGCTCAAGGTCACCAACCACTGATATGTTTCTGCCAGGGCACTACACACACATGGACCCACAAAAACATTTCCTTGCATGACACAGCAGGCAGCTTGTTGCTAAATGGTTAGCTGAGGGTGGTACAGTGGCTCAGTGGCTAGCATTACTGCTTCACAGCACCAGGGACCTGGGTTCACCTCCAGCTCCAGGCGACTGTGCACATGGAGTCCACAGACACGTGGAGTCCACAGACTCTTCCTGTGTTGGTTTCCTCTGGGTGCTCCAATTTCCTCCCACAGTCCAAAGTCATAGAGGTTTAGTGGATTGGCTATGTTGAATTGTCCAGGAATGTTCAGGATAGGTGGGCTCGCCATGGGAAATGCAGTGTTACAAGGATGGGGTGGGTATAGATGGCTTGCTGTTCTGAGCATTGGTCTGACTCAATGGGCTGAATGGCCTGCTTCCAATCTGTCAGGATCCTATCATTCTTGTGGCTCTGAACTGAAAGCTGAAATTCTCTGTGACTCTGTTTGTTGTTCAGTGAGATGGAAGGGGCAGCAGCTTGTTATTGTCGAGAGTGTGGTGCTGGAAAAGTACAGCAGGCCAGGCAGCACCCGAGGAGCAGGAGAACCGACGCCAAGGCAAGAAAATCCCACCAGGAATCATCATTCCTGATGATGGACTCCCATCCGAAACGCTGACCACCCCGCACCTCCCAGACACCACCCTACCCGCTGTGCGCCCCCACGCATACCCCCTCCCCAGCACCACATTCCCAACCCTGATCTCCAGCATCTGCAGTCCTCACTTTCGCCTAACAGCTTAATATAGTTCAGTATGTAATGGAGTGGATATGGCTTTGTATGACACCAGCACTCAGTCTGCTCCAGCTTTGAGCAAATGGACACATTTGCAGGTCAACTGGGACCAGTTCCTATTGAGCTCCATGGGCACATGGTCTTGACACAGTCTGGGAGGATGGGTAGGCAGTGGTCAATCCATCAGGTTGAGTGTGACTGATCTGAGGATCGCAGACACTCTTTAAAAACCTACCTCTGACCATAATATCTGCTTTAATATCTCCTTGTGTGAATTAATGTCAGGATTTGGTAGATAATATCCCTGTGAAGTGCCACAGGTCAGAAGATGTGAGTTGCAGCATACAGAAGAATGCAGCACACTTTTATGACAACATTCAGTATCCACATATGTACATTACAATCACAGGCACTGGTGCTGAGAGGCAGCAGTGCTGACCACTGAGCCACTGTGCTGCCCTGAGAAGACGTTAGCTGGATCCAATGTTTGGGAATGGATTTGTTCAAGTAGGCAGGTGGGACTAGATTGGGTTGGGATATCTGGTCGGCATGGACATGTTGGACCGAAGGGTCTGTTTCCATGCTCAACATCTCTATGACTCTTAGTGGATCAAACTTCAGTCAGGGGAACACTTAAGGGCCAGTAATTGTTGAATCTAACAGTTTAGGTCAGGTATTAATAAAAAAAAAGGATGACGCACAGAGTAATAATAATTGATTGAAAGAGAACTAATTTTAATAGGGTGATGTGGAGGAGCTGGTGTTGGACTGGGGTGGACAACGTTAAAAATCGCACAACACTAGGTTACAGACCAACAGGTTTATTTGGAACCACTAGCTTTCAGAGTGCTGCTCCTTCATCAGATAGCTGTGTAACAGGATCATACAACACAGAATTTATAGCAGAAGATTACAGTGTCACACAACTGAAATGCTACATTGAACAAACCTAGATTTCTGTTAAGTCTTTCATCTTTTAGATTGCGTTGCAGGCTTCAGTTCATTAATATGTAAATCCCAGAACTTAAAAGAAGTTAATGAACCCAATGAACTAGTGTATAGTGTAGTGGGGGAGCCTGTAGTATGACATGAACTGAAGGTCCTGGTTGAGGCCCTCCTCATGGGTTCCAAACTTAGCTATCAGCCTCTGCTCGGCCACTCTACGTTGTTGTGTATTCTGAAGTCCGCATTGGAGGATGGTCCGCCGAAGATCCGAATCTGAATGTTCCTGACCGCTGAAGTGTTCCCCGACTGGGAGGGAACACCCCTGTCTGGCATTGTTGTGCGGTGTCCATTCATCCATTGTTGTAGTGTCTGCTTGGTCTCACCAATGTACCATACCTTGGGGCATCCTAATCTACACTACACACATACACACACCCACACACACACACCCTCTCACAGGCTGATACTCCGTTATACTCGCGCACAATTACCAAGCATGCAAACACACACTCTCTCACATGCACTCACACTCACATGCACACACTCACTTTCTCTCTCTCTCACACGCACTGATACTCCGTTATATTCGCACACACATTACCAAGCATGCAAACACACACTCTCTCACATGCACTCACACTCACATGCACACACTCACTTTCTCTCTCTCTCACACGCATGCACACACACTTATAAGTCTGTACTATTCCCAGCTAGGAGCTGTGTCCCAGCAAGAACCTCCAACATCTAAGAGACCCAAATGGTATGTTTGAGCTAGGATAAGAATTGTGTGATTCTTTTCGAGAGTTCTCATTAGAATCAAAAGGGGTGACTGTGAGATATTGTATTCTACGTCCCTTCATTAAGCGACTCACAATCACTTTACATTCCCCACTTATAGGCACTTTAGTTTATTCATTCATAACTCCTTTACTAACCCATTCACAACTGAACATCATATTCCCATTTCATTCATTCTCTACTTTAACATGGTTTCATTCACTCATTCATAAAACAGTTCTGTAGTATATTTTACTATTATAAGATATACCAAATTAAAACAACCCTTTCTAATCAAAACAACCCTTCCAAACCCATTGCTACACTCTCACACTTTATCAGCCCTTGCTACAAGCAACGTTTAGGCCTATTTACCTCTGAAAAGGTGTGGCATATTCAGAATAATACCATCAAGTCACCATGTCTGCATGAAAGATTACAATATTAATCAGCCCTTAACAATTGTCTCTCAGACCTGAAACACCAAACAGTTCCCACATTTAGTACATAGAACAGTACGGCACAGTACAGGCCCTTTGACCCTTGATATTGTGCTGACCTTTTACCCTACTCTATGATTAAACTGACCTACATACCCTACATTTACTATCATCCACAACCCTATCCAAGAGTTGCTTAAATGTCCCTAATGTATCTGACTCTACCACCACAGTTGGCAGTGCATTCCATGCACCCACCACTCTCTGTCTAAAAAAACTTTTTCTGACATCTCCTCTAAACCTTTGCCCAATCACCTTAAAATTATGCTCCCTTGTGATAGCTATTGCTGCCCTGGGAAAAGGTCTTTGGCTATCCACTCTACCTATGCCTCTCATCATCTTGTACACCTCTATCATGTCACCTCTCATCATTTGTTGCTCCAATGAGAAAATCCCAAGCTCCCTTAACCTTTCTCCAGTCCAGGCAGCATCCTGGTAAATATCCTCTGTACCCTCTCTAAAGCATTTACATTCTTCCTTTAATGAGGCAACCAGAACTGAACTCAATACTCCAAGTGTGGTCTAACTGGGGCTTTAGAGAGCTGCAGCAGAACCTCACGGCTCTTAAACTCAATCCCCCTGCTAATAAAAGTTAACACACCATAAGCCTCTTATCAACCCTATCAACTTGGGTGGCAACTTTGAGGGATCTATGGATGTGCACCTCAAGATCCCTCTGTTCCTCCACACTGTCAAGAATCCAGCCTTTAACCTTGTTATCTGCTTTCAAATTCAACCTTCCAAATGAATCGCTTCACACTTTTCCAGGTTGAATTCCATCCGTCACTTCTCAGCCCAGGTCTGTATCCTGTCAAGGGCCTACTGCAACCTACAACAGCCATCCACACTATCCACAACGCCAGCAATGGAGCGGCACGGTGGTTTAGTGGTTAGAACTGCTGCCTCACAGCAACAGGGTCTCAGGTTCGATTCCAACCTTGGGCGACTGTCTGTGTGGAGTTTGCACAATCTCCCTGCATCTGAGCAGGTTTGCTCTGGTTTCCTCCCACAGTCCAAAGATGTGCAGATGAATTGGCTATGCTAAATTGCCCATACTGTTAGGTGCATTAGTCAGAGGGAGATGGGTTACTCTTCGGAGGGTTGCTTGTTGCGCCGAAGGGCCTGTTTCCACACTGTAGGGAATCTAATCTAATCAACCTTCATGTCATTGGCAAACAAACTAACCCATCCTTCCATTTCCTCATCCATGTAATTTATAAAAATTACCAAAGAGCAGAGGTCCCAGAACAGATCCCTACGGTACACCACTGATCACCGAGCTCCAGGCTAAATACTTTTCATCTATTACCACCCTCTGTCTTCTATGGGCCAGCCAATTCTGTATCCAGATTGCCAAATTTCTCGGTATCCCAAGCCCCCTTATTTTCTGAACGAGCCTACCATGGGGAAACTTATTAAATGTCTTGCTAAAATATTTATATACCACATCCACTGCTCTACATCATCAATGTAATTTGTCACATCCTAAAAGAATTCAATAAAGCTAGTGAGGCATGACCAGCCACTCAGAAAGCCATGCTGACTATCTCTAATTAAGCTATGCTTTTTCAAATAATCATAAATCATGTATCTCAGAATCCTCTCCAATAATTTGCTCACCATCAATGTAAGACTGACTAATCTGTAATTCCCAGGGTTATCCCTATTCCCTTTTTTGAACAAGGAATAACATTTTCCACCCTCCAATCGTCTGGTACCACTTCAGTGGCCAGTGAGGATGCAAAGATCATTGTCAAAGGTGCAGCAATCTCTTCCCTCACTTCCTGTAGTAACCTTGGGTATATCCCATCTGGCCCAGGGGACATAACTATCCTCATGTTTTTCAAAATTTCCAGCATATCCTCCTTCTTTACATCAACCTCTTCGAGTATATTAGCCTGTTTCAAGCTGTCCTCACAAATGACAAGGTCCCTTTTACTGGTGAATACTGAAGCAAAGTATTCATTTAGGACCTCCCCTACCTCCTCCAACTCCAGGCACAAGTTCCCTCCACTGTCCCTGTTCAGCCCTACCCTCAATCTGGTCATCCTCTTGTTTCTGACATAAGTGTAGAACACCTTGAGATTTTCCTTCCTCCTACCCGTGAAGGCTTTTCCATGACCCCTTCGTGCTCTCCTAAGTCCATTCTTCATTATCTTCCTGTGTACCTTGTAACCCTCTAGAACCCTGTCTGTTCCTTGCTTCCTCGACCTTAAGTAAGCTTTCTTCTTCCTCTTGACTAGATGTTCCACATCTCTTCAAGATTAGAGTGGTGCTGGAAAAGCACAGCAGGTCAGGCAGCATCTGAGGAGCAGGAAAATTGACGATTCGGGCAAAAGCCCTTCATCATTCCTGAGGAAGAGTTTTTGTTCGAAACGTCAATTTTCCTGTTCCTCGGATGCTGCCTGACCTGGTGTGCTTTTCCAGCACCACTCTAATCTTGACTCTGATCTCCAACATCTGCAGTCCTCATGTTCGCCTAGTTCCACATCTCTTGTCATCCAAGGTTCCTTCACCCTACCATCCCTTCCTTGCCTCAGTAGGACAAACCTATCCAGTACTTGCAGCAAGTGCTCCCTAAACACCCTCCACATTTCTGTTGTGCATTTCCCTCAGAATATCTGCTCCCAACTTATGCTCCACAGTTCTTACCTAAGAGTATTGCAATTGCCGTTCCCCCAATTAAATACTTTACCATACCGTTAGTATGTACTTGTTAAATACCTTTTATCTGGGATGCTATACCTTTAAGAAACTGTCAAAACAGTGCTTATGTGAAATTGCATGAATGAATGAAATTCACACTGGCAAATAGTAAACAAATCTCACAACCCAGCTACAGTAGTCTGTTTAATATCCTTTATTGTTCTATTACATACAGGTCAAACTTCTAACTTATTTAGAGCATATACGCCAAATATTATTTTTACTAACATTTACTAACTGAAAAGATAAAAGGACTAACATCTCTTAATTATACAAACAGATTGGACGGACACTCTTAATCTTATCAGGAGTTGCAGCCAGCACTTAGCACATAGAGTCATAGAGATGCACAGCATGGAAACAGACCCTTCGGTCCAACCCATCCATGCCAACCAGATATCCCAAACTAATCTCATCCCACCTGCTAGCACTCAGCCCATTTCCCTCCAAACCCTTCCTGTTCATATACTCATCCAAATGCCTCTAAAATGTTGCAATTGTACCAGCCTCCACCACTTCCTCTGGCAGCTCATTCCAAACCTGTACCACCCTCTGTGTGAAAAAGTTGCCCCGTAGGTCTCTTTGATATCTTTCCCCTCTCACCCTAAACCTATGCCCTCTAGTTCTGGACTCCCTGACCCTAGGGAAAAGACTTTGCCTATTTACACTCTCCATGCCCTTCATAATTCTGTAAACCTCTATGAGGTCACCCCTCAGCCTTAGATGCTCCAGGGAAAACAGACCCAGCTTGTTCAGCCTCTCCCTATAGTTCAAATCGTCCAACCCTGGCAACATCCTTGTAAATCTTTTCTGAACCCTTTCAAGTTTCAAAATTGGACACAATATTCCAACAATGGCCTAACCAATGCCCTGTACAGCAGCAACATCACCTCCAACTCCTGTACTCTGACCATTAAAAGAAAGCATACCAAATGCATTCTTCACTATCCTATCTACCTGTGACTCCACTTTCAAGGAGCTATGAACCTGCACTCCAAGGTCTCTTTGTTCAGCAAAACTCCATAGGACCTTACCATTAAGTGTATAAGTCCTGCTAAGATTTGCTTTCCCAAAATGCAGCACCTCACATTTATCTGAATTAAACTTCTCAGGCTATTGGCCCGTCTGGTCCAGATCCTGTTGTAATCTGAGGTAACTCTCTTCGCTGTCAACTACACCTCCAATTTTGGTGTCATCTGCAAACTTACTAACTGTACTTCTTATGCTCGCATCCAATCATTTATGTAAATGACAAAAAGTAGAGGACCCAGCATCGATCCTTGTGGCACTCCACTGATCACAGGCCTCCAGTCTGAAAAACAACTCTCCACCAACACCCTCTGTCTTCTACCTTTGAGCCAGTACTGTATCCAAATGGCTAGTTTTCCCTGTATTCCATGAGATCTAACCTTGCTAATCAGTCTCCTATGGGGAACCTTGTCGAACGCCTTACTAAAGTCCAGATAGATCACAACTACTGCTCTGCCCTCACGAATCCTCTGTATTACTTCCTCAAAAAACTCAATCAAGTTTGTGAGACATGATTTCCCATACACAAAGCCACGCACATGTTTTAATCTATCTCCTGTCTCTCAGGACAGCAGCCCCTCAGACCTTTGTGTACTAGAGATAAAACAATGTAACACCATAGTATTAGAATTTTAATATATGTAAGAACTGTGACTATTGTAAGAACTATATTTCAAGATACTATTGCTGCCTTGAACTTGTGCTGGTCCGGTTGCTGAATAAAGAGGCTATTTTCACCACTCACCGATTTTGGTCGTATATTCAACACAATCCCACATGTTCTTTACAAACAGTGCTTAAAGTATTGACGATGTAATCACATTACAACCAATACGTTTTAAAAGTTTGCGCTTCGAAACAGCATTGCCAATTCATCAATTGCATTACAGTGAATTAGCATTGACAAATGTGCCTTATAACAGAATGGCCTTTAGTGTCATGGTCCCATGGCTTCCAAACATTTATTAAAATGCTAGATCAAGATAGGCAAACTTACATTTTCTAATTCATACTAATCAGCTCCATTGTTTAACTTTTTGGACCCCAACATCTGCATTATATTGGATTTCTATTATTGTTGTGATCAAGTCCAGACAGATGATCAAATTCCAGTCTTTCCACACTTGAGATTGCAATAACAGAGTTTGAATGTTAATGAAGTTATGATTTTCAATGCAATTTGTTCTTGATAATTTGGGATTAGTTGATTGTAAACTCACTCAAGTATAAAACTTAATAAAATTAACCAAATTCCTTGACATGCACACACACATATTAGATGTAAACTAACAGAGCTTGGTTATTTTAAGGTCAGGTGACTTTGGCAGCCATGTTAATAACTCCCAGTTCATTTTTAATTATTTTCTCTCGAACCAACATCCAAAGCTTTTAAGTTAATGATTGTGATTTCAAGATTTGTAGTCTACATATGATATCACCCTTATTGCATAGATATACAAGTAGACCTTTTAGTTTCATACACACACACACTACACAACATGTGCATATCAACCAACTACATATAATAACTGCTGTGTTATTACATAGATTCCAGATCAGAAAGGCACAGCATCTCTAAGACAGTTAGATGACTTTATGACATGTGATGGATGTGCTGCTATAAAGATACCTGTTTCAGTACAGAGCCAGTCAGATGTAATGTTACAGCCATGTAATGCAGATGTAAATGCAATAAAGATAGACCTTAGTCTAGATGTTGTCCATAACAGTGCTTTAAATAAACTGTATGACATCTGTATCGACAAGAAGCTAATCTTCCTGATATGTGTTACAAGGGCTAATGGAAGCACTCAAATATATCATACCGGTAGTGGTATTGACCCAAAGGTGAAATCTTATATGGATGAATGATGTGGCCTACACTGAAAAATGTGGCAAAATCATGTGTGAAGCTCGAAGAGCCTATCTTGATGTTAGGAGCAAACTCACTGCATCTTTAAACTAAACTCCAGGCATCAGTAAGTCCTTCACTCAGCAATGGTGAGTACCTGTTCAGGGAGATTCTTACTTGTTAAAGGTAAAGGTAAAGGTAAAGCCACCATTGTCCTACTCTCTCATTAGAGAGAGATGACTGGTGGTGGTTTCTATCAACGAGGCAAAAACAATGACTGCAGATGCTGGAAACCAGATTCTGGATTAGTGGTGCTGGAAGAGCACAGCAGTTCAGGCAGCATCCAAGGAGCAGCGAAATCGACGTTTCGGGCAAAAGCCCTTCATAAAGGCAGTGAGTCTGAAGCGTGGAGAGATAAGCTAGAGGAGGGTGGGGGTGGGGAGAAAGTAGCATAGAGTACAATGGGTGAGTGGGGGAGGGGATGAAGGTGATAGG
>NC_057715.1:42405370-42411408 GCF_004010195.1 Chiloscyllium plagiosum
GAAGGCGGAAAGGGGTGGGGAGGGAAATATATCCCTGGTGGTGGGGTCTTTTTGGAGGTGGCGGAAATGTCGGCGGATGATTTGGTTTATGCAAAAGTTGGTAGGGTGGAAGGTGAGCACCAGGGGCATTCTATCCTTGCTATGGTTGGAGGGGTGGGGTCTGAGGGCAGCGGTGCGGGATGTGGACGAGATGCATTGGAGGGCATCTTTAACCATGTGGGAAGGGAAATTGCGGTCTCTAAAGAAGGAGGCCATCCGGTGTGTTCTGTGGTGAGCAGGGTCAGGCTCCCAGCTCACAGACTGGACCAGGCTGCATATCAGAACTGCTCGCTTGCTCACTGAACACCTACATGCATGCTCACAGCATTATGCCATGCCTTGTTTTGCCAATTTGTGCTTTTTAGTGTGTTAGCACTTAAGCCAGAACATAAATTTTATTAGAATTACCACACTGATGTACTCCTTTGTACATACACACAGACAGGCTGCTTGTCATATGTATCATCAGGGATCTGTCCAGGAAAGACGATATCTTGCAACTGACACACACTGAGATGCCAATCTAATACCCACAGCATGTGCCAGTTTCCTACACAGCAAACACACTGTATATTCATTCAAATAAATGGGCACTTTGTAAAGTGGATGGATGCTGGACCCTAGTCCAATCAAGTGGAGAACCATCGTCAGTCAGGGGTCTCAGTGTCAGTCACAGACACAATCCACATTGAATCCAGGGATTTAGCCACAGATAATCATCCAACTGGGCTGGTCATGGTCAGGAGAAATGTCTGACTATGATCTGGGGAGTGGATAGTGGTCAGTTCTGCAGCGCAAGCACTAACAGTCAGGCGAATTGCATGGATCTGCAAAGGCAACTGCATGGAGTCTGGTCAGTCATGTCTAGGGGCTGCTCTCAAAGTTGGTCAAAGGTCTAGGGCAAATACAATCTTGGAGGTCAGTCAACTGAATATTAAGGGGAATCCTGGAGGGGAAAGGGGAGTTGTTTTTACCAAAGGGTTATTTTTAACCAAATCAGTCAAAATTAGTGAGATATGTGTTGAGATGGGGACATGAACAATGAAGAGGGGACCCTCAAGGTATTAGAGGGGATATGCAGCCTAGCATGAAATGGCACAGTGCTCTGTATGAGGGTGGGCTTTTGGCAGTGACCATCACTGTGGCCTCCACGGGGCAACGTACAGGACCAAGATAGACATCTGTAAGGCGTAATTATAGTGGGCAGACAGGACAGTTAGAAATGAACTTTAATGTGGTGAGTCTCCACATGGAGATAGGTGATAATGAGCTGTCTGGGTCGAGTGAAGCGAAAGGGGACACGAGGACTCTGGGGTAACTGGTGACCAGGTGGAGCCCAGCGCTGACAGTCTCCATCACGAGCTGCTTTCCCTGCTATTATTGGATGCTAACTGCGACTGAAAAATGGCTGGAATAACACCTGGGGGGGGAGGCAATTTGTTGAGCAAAAGTGTAATCTAATGGGGGAATGACGGATGTGGCTCCTTTTTAGGGTACAGAATACTAGATAGAATATCAGGCTTATATGATTTCCCCAAATACAAATTATATGTGTACGTTATAAAAGCAGAGGGGGTAGTAAACTGATTACCGCAGCTGGGTCTTGAGATTTCACTCACCATTGCCGGTTTACTCATTCATTCATTCAATTTCACGGAAGCGCTATTATTAATAGCAACTTTCTTAAAGGGGACAGAGGCCCGATTCAATTTGTACCTAACAGGTACGTCCTGATGGAGAAAACTTGTTTGATGTCCTGCAAGTCCCGACAGACGATTCTGAGAGGGGATTCGTATCATAACTTTTTCATAGTTTCGGGTGACGTAGGGCGCTGGGGTGGGGAGAGACCACAGTTTTATGAATGAATGAATGAAATGTAGTAGTAATAAACATAGGGCGCTTGTGATTGGATTTGTTTTTTTAAAAAAGTACCTTAATACAAAAATAAACTTACAATACAATATGTCACAAAACCATAGAATAAGATGTTTAAAGGCGATTGACTCTGCATCATTAAAGACACGCTACCTGACCATGGATTGGATAAACCCGAGAATGCGACTTTTAAAAAGATTTTGTGATTTACACGTGAAAGAAGTGAAACTATCACTGTATTCTAACAGATGAAAGGCTTAACAGACAATCAATTTTCTCAATGTATAATTTCAGTTACATCACACTGTAAATTTTTGCTATAAATTCTGTGTGTTAGGATTGAGCCCTCCATTACCACCTGATGAAGGAGCGATGCTCCGAAAGCTAGTGTGCTTCCAATTAAACCTGTTGGACTATAACCTGGTGTTGTGTGATTTTTAACTTCGACCACGGAAGCATTGTTAATTGCTGACCGATATGAGTAAGCAGGGCAGAACCTTAGCAGATCACAGGATATTCAGAGGCAAAGGTGACAAGTTAAGCAAGTGACCTCATAAGCGAACGGGCACAAAGTGTTTGAATCCGACTAGTAGGTATGTAATTCACAACGATTTGATGTATTCAAAATGTCTAGTTAACTGAATCATAAATTGATGTAAGCAACTGCTTAGTCAATTGATTTACAGACTTAATGTAATCATCGCCCAGTTGATTGACGTATGGACTTGATATGATCAACTGCACAATAACAGTTAATTTGTAGACTTACATAATTTTGATGTAAGGACATATAAAATAGTCCTGCGTGACGATCTTGAGTTCCTCTCCTTGCTGTAATTGATTATCACTCGAATAAACTGCTGTTCCTGCTAAATTCACAACGCCTTCAGAGACTTCTTGTCTTAGAAACCAAAGTTACCCCTACACGTACAAGCCACATCTGCTGGATGATAGGACATTGAAAAGACAAATAAATGAAACGTGTGCAAACTACAGTTACATTTAAGTTGCAATAATGTACTTGTCCATTTGCAGTACATGCAGAGTGAAGTATTTAAGTTTCAAATGCTGGTCATTGTGCAAATAGCACTGTACCTTACAAACAGAAAGTAGGGCCAAAGACTTAAAAAGAAGCAAATGATAGCCTACAAAGGCCCATATCCTTTGAAACTTCTAAGAGTGCTGCAGTAGCTTGATTATCAATCATTTAACTATTCAGGTGGATTCTACTAAATACAATGATAAGTTGAATGGTTCATATAGGCCTGAGATGGAAAGGGGATTTGAGCACAGCTGGCATTCCTTTTTTGATACAATGTGCTGGTCTTCAGCTAGCACGGCACTTTCACCAAACACTGAGGCTGAAGCTGAATGAATGACAGAGTTATAGATATCATTATCAGGGTGTAGCTTAGCTCACTGTCAGGAGCATTGTGTGCAGTTCTCATTGACAAGGTGTGCTAACATTGATTCTTTTGGGATCAAGAACTTGTTTTACTTCTATGTTCTCAACATCGGAGCAAAACAATTTCCACCAAGATTCATGGGCACTTTCGTTGATGGAATGCTGGTCACTGTGGCTGCTTCCTAAAAAGATGAAGGTGAATGCAGGAGAAACATGTCTGATGGTAACCCAGGAATAATAGCAAGTCACTGTGGAGACCAAGGAGCACTCATCTAAAGAGTGGATGCAGGCATAGAATAGATTGGGCCTGTGGGAGGACCAGAGGTTTTTGTTCCCAGTTCCATTTATGGTGATGAAGAAGACATGATGTCAATACAGGTTCTGCCTGTCCTTGAAAACAGTGACAGAACTGTGTTGGATGCTAGAGCAGGACCTGAGGACTGCAGGAGTGGGACACAATCCAATTCAGGTGTCATTCTGAACTTCTAAGTGACTGGTTCTTTCCAGAGAATGATGAATGACATGCATGGGATTGCTCAGTCAAGCTCCCACAAATGCATCACTGCAGTGACTGATGCCATCTATGAAAGGTCACACCAGTTCATTTTGTTTCCCAATGACATAGTCAATAATGCAGCCGAGACAGAGGGATTTTAGGATGATGGTTAGTTTTCCAGCTGCACACTTGTGGCACTGAGAGGGGGCTCCATTCCATGAATGTTCAGGTTATCTGTGGTCACCATTACTACTTAATGGGGACAGGGACTACCCACTATGGCCATGGCTCATGACACCGTTGCACAACCCCTTAACTGACACAGAGTGCATATACAATGTTGCCCATGCTTCAACAAAGCCATTGTTGAGCAGATAATGGGTCTTCTGAAGATGTGGTTCTTTAGTTTGGACCAGTCTGGGGTGACGTCCAATCTAATCTGGCCAGAATGTGCCATATTATCCTGGCATGCTTCAGTCTGCACAATTGGAGCAGGCAATGAGATGGTGTGATAAACATTAAGGAACTGAGGTAATGAGAAGAGTTTTCTGATGAAGAGGATGAGAAGTTTGGGGAGGTGGAAGCTTTCCTTGTCGATGATGGAGTTCATCTGTATGGGCACTGCAAGCCAGACAAGACCTGATTCACGTCCGGTTCCAGTAGACGAGAGTTGAGTATAGCCTGTAAATAAAAACTCAGATTTGGAATTGTCTGATTGCTCATCTCTGTGTGATGTTTCTCTCCTGGACAATGACAAGATGTTGGTCTCCAGTGGACAATGGGGACAGAGTAATGTTGACTTAAAGAGAAGGTTTAGACAGGATCTAGCTAATGGCAGATAAAATGTCCATTCTGTGGTCAAAATTTTGCCACAGTGACAGATTGGGGTTGTATGTATGAGTGAGTGTCAGCCATGTGCCAAGAGATGTGCAACCTTATGTTTGCTGTTCTCTTAGGAAATCCTTGAAGCTGTTAACTTCTCAGAAAATAAATAATTCCAGTATTCTCTCACATTTAACTTTGATCCATTTTACTCTGGGTTACCAACTCTCCCCAGTTGTCCAGGGTCTTCTGCCAAAGACTTTCAGCTAGGAGATCTTCTTACATTCAAATTCCTGTAGCAGTTGTACTGAGATTAACCATTGTTAGCCAATGTTGGATGTTGGGGGGTTCGGTGGGCTAGGATTGCTGGTGGATAGAAATCAGAAGATTGCAGTTGTTAAGGATGAACACTCAGAAGTTAAAGGAGCACTCAGTAGTCAGGGAAAGTTTTGAAGTCAGGAATCAGGATAGGACAGAAAAATAGGAATTGGGAAATAGAGTGAAATAGCATTGGAGAAATTGGAGGGTAGAGATGGAGAGAAAAAGTAAGGCTGGATTATGGCAGTCAAGGACAAATTGAAGCAGGTTGGGATATCCAGTGAGAGGATGAGACTGGGGATTGGGGCTTAGGAACCCTTTCCAATTCTGGTGAAAGGTCACCCACCTGAAACATTGAGCAGAATACCACCTGCCCTGGATGACGTTGACATTGGGAAGTATTTTGGGAAAAATATGTGAGAACAATAATAACAAGATTCTCAATGGAGAAAGCAGAACATTCTATTCTCTAACCAAGTGTTGAACAGTAATAAGGGATTTTTGTTTGTGAGTGGTGAGATGTTTATTTGTATGCATTAAAATTTCATTGTTACTTAATCCCACCTAATTACTATGCAGTTTCCCATTCTCCCAAACATCAAATAGAAACTAACCAGTGACAATTTCCAACATGAAAGTCAGGGCAGGGATCTGACAACTCCAAGTCACTAGATGCTCCTCTGGCCCTCCAACTTGCACATCAGTCTCCAATGATAGACCTCAGTCAATATGCAGCAACTGCATGCATCTCTTCCATCCATCACACATATCCCAGCTTCACCACAACTTCATGGCACATCTTCTATCCACTTGCAAGGTGGTCCTGCACTCGATGCTGCACCTCAAAGTGCACTAGCACCTTTCATTTAAAGATGCTACCAGGACACTATGCACACAGGGATAGGCACCTAGCATATGGATTTGATCAGGCTGAATCTCAAGGTTCCTTACTTGCTGCCTTAGTACTCACTCACTTTGTATCTGCTTGGATGTTCACAGAACCCTAGCACACCTTGTCTTTTTGTGTGTTACTGCTTAAAAATGTGTTGCTGGAAAAGCGCAGCAGGTCAGGCAACATCAAAG
>NC_057715.1:42411854-42426429 GCF_004010195.1 Chiloscyllium plagiosum
GGGTGGGGGCGGAGAGGTCGGGAAGAAGATTGCAGGTCAAGAAGGCGGTGCTGAGTCTGAGGGTTGGGACTGAGAAAAGGTGGGGGGAGGGGAAATGAGAAAGCTGGAGAAATCTGCATTCATCCCTTGTGGTTGGAGGGTTCCTAGGCGGAAGATGAGACGCTCTTCCTCCAGGCATCGTGTTGCTATGGTTTGTGCACAAAGTCAAAACATTTGCCATGGTTATCAATTGTCATCAGACAAGGGACTGACATGTTCCTGTATAGCGCCCATACTACATCAATTTCACACCTACAGCATGTGACAGCAGCATATTCAGCAAATACACTGCATATGCATGGCCATGTCTCAAAGTCTAAAGGGTGTAGTCATCATTCAGAACTAGGAAGACACTTTCATCAAGGGGTCCAAGCACAGAAAGGCAATGGCAGTGTTTGCTCTCAGTCCAAACATTTGAACATGACCCACCAGCTGCTTGGGCCAATCTAGATCAGAAGTATATATCAGGGAGTTCATCAGATTCAGTCTTGCAGATCCAGTGCAAACATTCAGGATATCACATAAATCAGTCATGGAGTTCAAAAGAGATCAGTCAGGGTCTGATCACTCATCAGTCCCTAGGGCTATTTTCTATGGAGCATCAGATCTGTGAGGTGGCCTTATAGAGATTTATGAAGTCATGAGGAGTTTGGATAGTGTGAATAGTCAATGTTTTTCCCCAGGGTAGGGGAGTCCAAAACCAGAGGATATAGGTTTAAGGTGAGAGGAGAAAGACTTAAAAGGGACCTAAGGGCAATGTTTTCACATAGAGGGTGTACATGTTTGGAATAAGCTGCCAGAGGAAGTGGTGGATGTTGGTACAATTACAACAATTAAGAGGCATCTGGATAGGTATATGAATAGGAAAGGTTACGAGGGATATGGACCAAATGCTTGCAAATGGGACCAGATTAATTTAGTATATCTGGTCAGCATGGATGAGCTGGACCAAAGGGTCTGCTGCCATGCTGTACATCTTTATGACACTATGACTTTATGAGGCCTGAAGGAGCCTTGTAGCACACTCCAAGCAGAGTGAGAATGCTATATCTGCATTACTGGAGTAGGCAATAAGGAAATATGATGGATTGTGAAGAGCTGGGATACCAGCATTAATCACCCAAGAAGTAAGATGAAGACATTGAGTAGAAGTAATATCACCTTCAGTATGATAAAGCACTGCAATGTCAGGCACAACAAACCAGACAGAACTTAATTAATACTGGGTTCCAGTGGATGTGAGCTCTGTCCAGTGATAACTCATTGAGTGCAGATCTGTTAGTGTTTGAAAGGCAAGTGATCCTTTTCTGTTCCCAGGGACAAATGCAGCATATGTGTTTCCTTATTGTTCACTTTTGCTGTTGTGTATAAAATTGAATATGTTGAATCACTTGAATGTTTCCCAGTATATGATGGCTCCAAACTGAACAATGATGATTTGCCAGGCCATGCATGGCATTGTGAAAGGGATAGCACTCCCTTAAACAGGAATTGAAAATGGAATGAGAATAAGGATGATAAGCTGTGTCGATTGTTTCTTAAATAGCAATACATTTATGAATATACACTTGTATTTGAAATGAAGTGTTGTCAAGATACCGTGTCTTTAAGAGCTGGGTTCTGTCCTTGCAGATGGGTATTGTGACGTGGTGCCAAAATGTTTCCTTCAGACAGGCAGTTGGCAAACAGGTTTGAGTTCTTCCTAGGTCTTTTTTTCAAAGTGTCAATGGTAGCCATGATGTGGATGTGCTGGTGTTGGACTGGAGTGGACAAAGTCAGAAATCACAATGACATCAAGTTATAATTCAACAGGTTTATTTGAAATCACAAGCTTTCATGGTGCTGCCATTTCACTTGATGAAGTTGCAACACTCTGAAAGCTTGTGATTTCAAATAAACCTGTTGGACTATAACTTGATGCTGTGTGACGTTTTTTTAAGTCAAAAGAATAATGAGTGGTCAGGGTCAGACTCACACAGCGACTGAGAGGATTTCAGTTAGTTGATGGTTTTTACTAGTTGCTGGAGCTGAAAGCTTGAGTTCTCTATTGCTGGAGTGAAAACTTAGACACAGGGTTTTCCTTTTAGAAAGCAGAAGGGGCAAATTGCTTTTTTGGTGTGTCTGTCTACTGGACTGGACAGAGACAGCATGTGAGAATAATGACTGGTTTGCTGAATTGCATTTTTGCCAAAGGATGTGTTTATGGGATGCTGCCTATATTGGAACAGTTGATGATTAGTGGTTAAATAATACATTATATTTCAAAAGAGTGAAGTTATGCAATTCTTCTTTTTGTTGTATTTAAACTGTGATATAAGAATAAGGCTTAGTTTGATTAATGCTTAGTGATGGACCAATTGAATCATATCTGGAACACAGCACCTTACACTTGCCTTTTAAACAAAACAAAGAAGTTAGAATCTAGGCTGATATACTAATATACTTTACAAAGTATAATATACTTTGAAGGGTCTAGAAAATATAGAAAATAGGTGCAGAATTAAGCCATTCGGCCCTTCGAGCCTGCATCACCATTCAATATAATCGTAGCTGATCATGCAATGTCAGTATCCCAGTCCCGCTTTCTCTCCATACCCCTTGATCCCTTTAGCCACAAGGGCCAAGTCCAGCTCATGCTTGAAAATATCTAACAAACTGGCCCCAACAGGTTTCTGTGGTAGACAGTTCCACGGGTACACAACTCTCTGAGTGAAGAAATTCTTTCTCATCTTTGTCATGAATAGCTTACCCCTTATTCTTAAACTGTGATTCCTAGTTCTGGACTTTCCCAATATTGGGAACATTCTTCCCGTATCTAGTCTGTCCGGTCCCATCAGGATTTTATATGTTTCTTTGAGATCCCCTCTCATTCTTCTGAATTCCAGTGAGTACAAGCCCAGTCGATCCAGTTTTTTTTTGCATATGTCAGTCCTGCAATAAGGCCCCAAGAAGTGTTTTGTTTCTGGTTCCCCTACCACTATGTGGATGGTGAAGGGTGACCCCTGCCTGACAGCACTTAACTGGATTGACAGCTAAGCTTTCAGGATTGCTGCCAGTGCCTGTAAGGTCATAACAATGATGAATAATGCCACCTGCTGTGAGAAGGAAGGTAGGAAAGATGAATGAAGTGGTCATAGGGGCACGGTGTATAGCTAATGAGGAGAGTTTCAGAAAATAGCATGAGAAACCTACCTGGACCTTTCGGAGAGAAACCCTTCTTTACTAAAATGGCCAGCCCTCATAGATGTTATCTTGAACTGCTGTATTTTTCCAGCATTTTCTGTTTGTATTTCAGTTACCAGTGTCTAAAGTATTTTTGATTGTGTTTAGCTGCACATTGATGGTGTTGTAGACACTCCTGGATGACAGGAAGGTGTCTTAATTGCCTGATGTGTTGGTCAATGTTCCACAAAAATAGAACCTCAGCCAGAACAATAAATTCAAACACCTACCCATTCTGACTGAATTTGCCATAGGCCCAAACTGAATGGGATCACATTTTGCAGAATTAGGATCTTCACTTCTGGGCCAGATGGCCCCAGTTCAAATCCCACCTGCCACAGAGGTTTCTCAAACCATGTCTGAGTCAGTTGAATAACAATACTGTTTATGTTTGGGCTAAACAGACTCAGAAGAAGACCTGGAAAACAAGCCATTGTGCACTTCTCAGAGGCAAAGAAATCAAGGACTGTACTGACTTTGGCAGCCACTGATGCAGTATGGTCAACTTGAAACTGAAGCTATTTCACCAGACTACAGATCTCTGCCAATATTTCACCTATGACAATGACCCAGATCTCTCCAATCTCTTGGAGTTAAATCTTCAATCCTCAATGGACGAAAGAATAATCGCTTACCATTTGAGTAGTTCTCCTCTCGAACTTCTGGCTACGAGTCTTCCTAGTTGTAGTATTCTAAATTAGTCTCAAAAACCACAGAACCAGCAGCAGAGTGAATCAACAGTGATGTTTGCCCCTTTTTATAACAAAAGCCTGTCACGTTTGCTTAAAGGTCATAAAGCCAAATTTTCAGCTGCTGAGAGAAGATAAATGTCAAAGATATGTGAAAGAAGGAGTAGGATGTCATGTGGATGAGTGAATGGGGTGGCCAGATAGGTGGAAAAGTATTGTGACAGGTCAGCACAGGTGGTATAAATGATAGATTGATGGGGGTATGCAGGTGGCAGATTGGTGAAGGGAGGGTGGCAGTTAAGTATAAGAGTTCTTAAATAGGGTAGTTTAACAGTAACACAGCAGTTAGAGTGGGTTTAATCCTTTCTGAAAATCCCCACTGTTGTGACAATCCCAAACAAATAACAGTCTCAGTTATTGTGTAACATTCAGCATGTGAGTGATACAGTGGTTAGCACTGCTACCTCAGAATGTCAGGGACAGGGTTTGATTCCAGCCTTGGATGATTATCTGTGTGGAGTTGTCCCATTCTCCCATGTCTGTTGTGGATTTCTGCTGGACGTTCCATTTTCCTCACACAGTCCAAAGGTGTGCAAGCTAGGTGGATTGACCATGATAAAATTGCCCTGTAGCATCCAGGGACATGCAGGTTAGGTAGATCAGACATGGTAAAATTCGGGGACAGGGTGGGTTGGTCTTCGGAGGGTCAGAGCTGATTTGAATGGCTCCTTTCTGCACTTTAAGGATTTTATGGTGATAATTATAAGAATGGAGGGTAATTTTAACCAAAATAACTGAATGGGTTGGATCAACCATTAAATCCTACTTGACTTTACTCTCAATGGATATAACGTTGTGTGAGCTAAAAACAGTTAGTCCTGTTGAATTGATTAAATTAAAATTCTCCACCCATATTTGCTAAACAGAATACAATCAATTAACAAAACACAGACCAAGGAGTGAACCTAAAATTGTACTAACATACAAAAATCAAGACCATAGCATAGGACACATTAACCCATAGGGATACTTGCTGAATGTTCATTATTTGGACAATTACATTAAACACTGGGATGTGAAAATTGTGAGAGTTGTCTTACTGACTAGACAAGCAGCAGCCTGAAACAGTCATACTTGTAGAGTCATACCTTATAGACAATGTACCAGACAATATCAATACCAAAAATAGAAATTGCTGAATAAACTCTGCAAATCTGGCACCATGTTTAGAAAGAGAGTCAACAGTAACCCTTCTTTGGACTGATTATAGATATGCATGCTGAAGGCAGGTGGAGGGATGAGTGGGGGTCGGGGGGTTGTACTGAAGGAGTTAACAATAGGTGGAGCCCAGAGGGTGAGAAAACAGCAGTGGGACAGAAAAAGGGATGGATGGCAGTGAGTCAAGGAGAAAGAACTGAATGCAATTGAATAGCTTTTATTGATACATGTAGCTGCCTAATGGGGGCCACTACTGGGTGAAAATGGACGGGCTGTGATGAAAGCAGCCATGCAATAATAAGGCCTGGGATGTAGAGGTGGATAACAGGCATGGCAAGCAGCAGCAGAATTATATTCAACCACAACATACCACCTTATGACCTGGTAATCTTCCATTCTACTATTGCAATCAGGCTGGGGGCTGAATCCTTGTGTAATGAAGAGTGCAGGAGGGAATGCCAGGAGCAGCACCAGGCGTACCTTAAAAAAAGGTTGTTAACCTGTCTACAACAAGTGAAGATCAAACACTTTGAAACTACAACACTGCCAAACAGTGGGAGCAGTATGCAATTGACAGAACTAACCAATTACACAATAAGCAGTCCAGATTCAAGCTTTATATTCCTGTCACATCCAATCATTCTGGTTGTGAGCAACTAAACACGGACAGGTGGAGAAGGTTCTACAAATATCCCCATTCTCAATCATAGCAGAACCACCAGCGTAAAAGACAGAGTTGAAGTATTTGCAATCATCTTCAGCCTGAAGTACTGAATAAATGGTCAATTTCAGCTTCCTCCTGATGTCCCTAGTGTAATATGTGTACCTTGCCTTTGAAAAGATCTACCTTTAAGGTATCGATGTGCTGTATGTAAACAATGCTGAAGCTCTTCCTGGCAGTTAGTCTGATTTTAGCTTGCAGGTTGTCCAGCTGGACTTAATCAATCCTTGACTAGCAATTGATTAATAAACTATTATGATTAACTAAATACGGTGAACAGTAGTGGAAAACATTGTGCTGATGAGGGTTATCATGTCTGAACAATCAGCAAGTAAAGTTAATCGACAGGTAGAGAATATGGTGGCCATTTTTAAATTGTGCTAAAGAGCATCAAACAACTCTTCATATCTTTGTTTCTTACAGCATTTGGAGGTTTTGAAAACACAGCTTATTGGTAAGCAGACGCATTGAGAGGCCACGCAAATGCAATAGAGAAAGGCAAGTTTGAAGTCCTTTCTGTCTGATTAGTTGCTGAATGGCAAATGCTAATAGGTGAAGCATACACACACAAGCTGCCCATTGGTACTTCATAACCACATTAATTTTGTAAGACATAAATTTTCATAAACCATTTAAGGCTTTGATTTGTTTCAGGCAAGTATCAATCCATGCATTTCTAATCCCAACCAAAGTGATGGAAATACAGATATCTCTGAGAAAGACATGTTAAGTTCTCTAATATTTTTTAAACCACGCTATCAGCTCTTTGATGTTTCAAGAAAATGCAAATTTGTCCCAGTTTATGAGAAATGAAATCTTTACCAGCTTACACTTAACAACCAGACCTAACAGAATAAACTGTGGTGACATGCAGTAAGCATGGTGAAAACTCATGTGAAACTTCTTTAGATATGGATGTACAGGCGACATACAGTTGAGAGCATTGCTGATGATAATTCCATCACTAGAAAAAAAAACAAATATTACAGCCAATGGCCCACACATCAAAGTTTTACAAAATCAATAATAATGAAATTGAATGCTTCCGAAAATAGTGTGTTACTGCGCTTCATTTTTTAGACGAGACAATGAATCAATAAAACTGTTTATCTGCAAAGCTAAAAGTAATCTATTTAATTTTGTGGTGTGATTAGAAATTGGAACTATGTGTTGCAAAGACTATTATGAAGTCTCAGTGCAGTTACAAGTCTCATTAAAGAAATACTAATATTATAGCTGCTCTATTAAAAAGGCTTTAGAGTTTCATTAAACTTTCTAGAAATGTTTACATTAAGAAGAAAGACATGCCAATGTATGTGAAAGCTATTCCATTCATTTTATAACAAAGTCTTTGAAAAAGTCCTGCAGATTCCTTATTAGTAGCTATACACTACAATTATATGGTCAGCAGCAAGATATGAATAGAACATAGAACATAGAAAAGTACAGCACAGAACAGGCCCTTAGGTCCACAATGTTATGCTGAGGATTAAGCCTAATGTAAAATAAAATAACCTAACCTATGCACCCCTCAATTCATTGCTTCCACGTGCATGTCCAGAAGTTCCTTAAATGTCCCTAATGACTCTGCTTCCACTACCACCACTGGCAATGCATTCCATGCATTCACGAATGTCTGTGTAAAGAACCTACCTCTGATGTCTCCTCTATACCTTCCTCCTAATATTTTAAAACTATGACCCCTCGTGCCAGTCAGGTCTGCCCTGGGAAAAGTCTCTGGCTATTGACTCAATCCATGCCTCTCATTACCCTGTATTCCTTGATCAGGTCACCTCTCTTCCTCCTTCTCTCCAGAGAGAAGAGTCCAAGCTTAGTCAACCTCTCTTCATAAGACAAGCCCTCCAGTCTAGGCAGCATCCTGGTAAACCTTCTTTGCACCATCTCCAAAGCATCTGTACCTTTCCTATAGTAGGGTGACCAGAACTTGACTCAATATTCCAAGAGTGGTCTCATCAGGGATTTGTAGAGCTGTAGCAAAACCTTGCAGCTCTTAAATTCGATCCCCCGTTAATGAAAGCCAAAACATATATGCTTTCTTAACAACCGTATCTACTTGGGTGGCAACTTTGAGGGATTTATGTACTTAAACACCAAGATACCTCTGTTCCTCCACACTGCCAAGAATCCTGTCTTTAATCTTATATTCAGCATTCAAGTTCAACCTTCCAAAATGCATCACTTTGCATTTATCCATGTTGAACTCCATCTGACATTTCTCAGCTCAGCTCTGCATCCTGTCCATGTCACGCTGCAGCCTGCAATAACCCTCAATACTATTAATGGCACCTCCAACCTATGTGTCATCTGCAAATTTACTAACCCACCCCTCAACCTCCTCATCCAAGTCATTTATAAAAACTACAAAGAGCAGAGGCCCAAGAACAGAGCCCTGCGGGACACCACTCAGCACTGACCTCCAGGTAGAATACTTTCCATCTACAACCACTCTGCTTTCTGTCAGCCAACCAATTCTGAGTCCAGATAGCCAAATCTCCCTGTATCCCATACCTCCTGATTTTATGAATAAGCCTACCATGAAGAACCTTATCAAATGCCTTGCTGAAGTCCACATACACCACATCCACTGCTCGACCTTCATCGACCTGTCTTGTCACCTCCTCAAAGAACTCAATAAGATTAGTTTAGCATGACCTGCCCCTCACAAAGCCATGCTGACTGCCTTTAATCATGCCATGCTTTTCCAAATAGTCATAAATCCTATCCCTCAGAATTATTTTCAAAACCTTGCTGACCACAGACGTAAGACTGCCTGATCTGTAATTGCCAGGGATTTCCCTATTACCTTTCTTGAAAAGAGAAACAACATTTGCCTCCTTCCAATCCTCCAGCACTACTCTATAGAGATTGAGGAAGCAAAGATCTTTGCCAGCAGCTTAGCAACCTTCTTTCTTGCTTCCTGGAGCAGCCTGGGATAAATCTGGTCTGGCACTGGGGACTTATTAGTTTTAATGTTTGCCAAAATTTCCAGTACATCAACTTCATCAATCTTGATCTGTTCAAGCCTGTATACCAGCTCCCCAAAATTCTCATTCATAACAAGGTCCCTTTCCTTTCGGTAAAAACCGAAGCAAAAAATTCATTTAGGGTTGACCCTATCTGCTCAGACTCCACGCACAAGTTCCCTACGCTATCCCTGATCAGCCCTAACTTCTCACTGATCATTCTCTTATTCCTCACATATGAGTAAAATGCCTTCAGGTTCTCCCTAGTCCTTCCAGCCATGCCTTTCTCGTGCCCTCTCCTGCCTCTCCTCAGTCCATTTCTGAGCTCCTTTCTAGCAAGCCTGTAATCCTCTAAAGCTGTGCTAGATCCTTGTTTTCTCCACCTTACGTAAGCTGCCTTCTTCCTTTTGTCGAGAAGCTCATCTGTTCTCGCCATCCAAGACTCCTTCATCTTACCTCTTCTTACCTGTCTCAGAGGGACAAATTCATGAATCACTCGCAACAACTGCTCCTTAAACAGTCTCCACATGTCTGCTGTGCCCTTCCTGTGGAACAATTGCTCCCAGTCTGTATTTCCCAATTCCTGTCTGATAGCTTTATAGTTTCCTTTTCCCCAATTAAATATCTTCCCTTGGTAACTGCTCCTTTCCCTCGCCAAGGCTATGGTAGATGTGAGGACATTGTGGTCACTGTCACCAAAGTGTTCTCCCACCGTGAGATCTAACACCTGTACTGGCTCATTGCCAAACAACAAATCCAAAATGACCTCTCCCTTCATCGGCCTGTCTACACACTAAGTAAGGAAACCCTCCTGAACACACCTGACAAAAATGGCTCCATCCAAACCATCTGCACTAAGGGGGATCTAGCCGATATTGGGAAAGTTGAAGTCACCCATAACAACAACTCTGCTACATCTATATTTTTCCAAAACCTGCCAGCATATGAGTTCTTCAATCTCCCTACTGCGAAAAGGGGGTCTGTAGAAAACCCCCAATGAGGTGGCTCCCTTGCTTTTCCTAACTTCCACCTATACTGACTCAGTAGACAAACCTTCCTCAACAACCTTCATTTCTGTGGCTGTGATGCAGTCTCTACTGCTCCCACATTGTTTCCCTGTGCTATTATCATCTTGAGACTTAATTTCTTTAATGCAATCCTAAGCCTTCACATGAACAACAGGTCATTCAAAAAGCTGCAGCTTCTGTTCGGAGTTACTGCATAAGGGAATGGTTCTGAATTTGTGAATATTCATGTTACATTGGCTGCACCCATTGCACTAATGTCACACACAGTCTGGCGTGAAGACAAGAAGTTCTACTCTAGCTTTCAGAGGGAGAGGGTGTCCCTGCATCAGCTCCCCAAAGTCCTAGTGATTATGCCTCAAAACTGCAGTTTTACTTAATTGCTATCATTCAAGAAACCTTCTTGTTATCTAACAACAGTGCCTATGCTAGGCAAATCAGACAGCTAAAGTAAATTTCCAGAAATCTACAGTGCTCAGGATGAAAGGTTAGAGATCAAGAATAAACATATAGAATAGAAATTGAAAGCTGTACAGTTAGCAGAGGAAGCACCCAAAAGACAACCTCAGGATAAATATGGATTTCAGTAAGGTATTTAATAAGGTTACCCACGGGAGGCTCATTCAGAAAGTTAGGGGATATGGGATACAGGGGCAAGTTTAAATTGTGAAAATTGGGTGGCAAGGACAAGTTGGGCCAAAGGGTCTGTTCTGAAACTTTATTGCTGGAACAGCACAGCAGGTCAGGCAGCATCTAGGGAACAGAAGATAAATTGTGAAAATTGGGTGGCAAGGACAAGTTGGGCCAAAGGGTCTGTTTTCATGCAGTAGATCTCAATGACTCTATGGACACCCTCGCCGGTCCAACTGAACTTGGGGAACACCGCTTGAGTAAAGGCAATTGCATAACATCACTCAGGACATATCCTGAACACAGGGACTTGAGGTCAGGGACTCAAGAAAACCCCAAAATAAAGCCAAGCCTCAGCAAAATGGTTTAAATTTTCTTCAAGATCTGGGACGGCAAGCCATTGTAGTTGCTGCTGATATGTGGATTTGAGACAACAAGAGTCCTACTAGACTTAAATGTGTTAAGAGAACTCATAGCCTGATATCCAGGAGAGTGCACATGCTGGAAAGTACACACACATCTGACTTCTTAGCAACATCCAAATCAGAAATTCTATTAAATGGTCACCTGGTTCTAATTTATCTCTCAGCTCCCTGGCCCACAAGCCTCATTTCTGATGAAGGGCTTATGCCAAAACCGTTTATTCTCCTGCTCCTCAGCTGCTGTCTGACCTGCTGTATTTTTCCAGCACCACACTCTTGAATCTGATCTCCAGCATCTGCAGTTCTCACTTTCTCCACCCGACGCCTGGAGAAGAACACTTCATCTTCCGTCTTGGGACCCTACAACCACACAGGATTAATGTGGATTTCACCAGTTTCTTCATTTCCCCTCCCCCCACTTCATCCCAGTTCCAAGCCTCCAAATCCGCACCACCCTATTGACCTGTCCATCGTCTTTCCCATCTATCTGCTCCACGATCCTCTCCAACCTTATCCCCAACCCTATCGCCCTCTCAGCATTCCCCCCCCCACCCCGGCCAAGAAGCCTCATCCCTTATGCCCAGAACTTCAATTCTCTTGGTCCTCAGATGCTGCCTGACCTACTGTGCCTTTTCCAGCATCACACTCTTGACTCTGATCTCCAGCATCTGCAGTCCTCACTTTCTCCTGGTTCTAGTGGAACTCAATGCCAGTGTGGCTGTTTCAGTGATCGCAGAACCAGTTTTTAACAAAACTCACTCTGGACACTGTAGGAGCGTATCCCCTAACATGAGGCAAAGACTCAGGAGGCAGGCAGGATTCAGGCAAGTGGCAGACATTTATTCAAGTAGAAACTAGTTGATGCAGGGAGAATGCCAAAGGATCTTCCCCAAATCTGGCCTTGACGTGAGAAAGCAATTTTTCCCTTAATCCTTGACTCAGATCGGAATAGAGATCAATGACTTTGAAGTTTACAGGAAAATCCATTGTTTATACATTTTCAGTTACAATAATCACATACAATGTATTCATAATGTTCTTCTCTCTTCCTTCGTACACCCAATCCGAAGAGACACCTGATCAATGATCATGTCTATGGACAACCCCAGGTTCCCATGATCTTATGGTGTTTACCAGACACTATAATCACTCGGCCTTGGGATCACTCTATGAGTCCTATTAATTTGCATTCCAAAGTTACCGGCTGTACTCCTTCAAATCTGTCCCAGCTTTGCTTATCAAGGAAGTCTGCTTGATCTCTGTTATTCATTGTATTCATCACTGTCCTCATTAAAAATGTAAAAATACACAAGACAGTTTTAACTACTTGCTATAAGATTGTAATATTGATTTCTGTAAAGTATAGTTATAAAGTATAGTTACATAGCTACTTCTACGGTTAGCACTTTGTGATTAATAAGTTGTGACTGATCTATTTCATACTGCCATTTTTTAGATATAGGAGAAAGTGTTTCTTGAGGTTAATTAACTTTTACATCTATGTTTAACTGTTTATTCCATGATGCTTCTAACATACCTTGGTTGTATGTATAACTATCCTTATCTACGATTATCTGAAGTACCTTTAACTAGAACCTATTTCTTAATCAAAGAATAAACTATTCACTGCAAAATAACTTCAGCTGTTGTCTTTGCAGCTACTTAATCTAGTTCATGGTCTGAGTCTCACACTTGGTGTTATTCATTTGCTGGGGCAATCATCCTTTCATTAATGAGGTTGGGATCAATTACTTGTTTGTGCTTAGGCATCCTCTTATCAAAACTGTCTCAGATGGATGCTTGCAAAGCCCCTTCTTTGGCCTTGGAATTGCTCTGTTTAAAGGTCTGTTTCACTTAAAGGCTGGAATAGGCTATTTGTTCTGTTTATCTCTTGACAGCCATTTTGTATCTTAATGCTGGGATAGGCTACCTCATTTTATTTAATCCTTGTCAGCCATTTTGTGTAAGCAGACTTGGCCATTTTGGTATAAGCAGATACAGGCCACCCTACAGACCCTAACCCTTAAGTCTGTGCAAGATTTCTGCCAGACTGAGAACTTTTATTCAGATATCTTTACAGATTATGGGTTTCTTATGAGAAGAAACCAATTCAGTTACCATTGATTGTAGTAAAAGGATCAGGCCTAAGCTTGATGGGGTGAAATTGCTTGGGAAGGATTCATCTAGATTGGCACAACATTTTTCAATCAGAACACGCTGCCTGAGTGAAGTCCTAATTAAATACATGGAGGTTTATCAGGAAGGTCTAGGGACTATCAAAGGAGCCAAAATCACCTTGCATATTGATCTGGAAGCAATCTCGCAATTTTGCAAGGCCCGCCGAGTACCACTTGCCATATGGGCAGAAATAGAGGCAGAAGTGAGAAGGTTGGAAAGTGAAGAAATCATCAAACAGCCTAGTTTGCCAAATGGGCAGCACCAGTCATATCAACTGTGAAACCCAATCTGTCAGTTCACCTTTGTGGAGATTTTAAACTAACAGTGAACTGCTTTTTGCAACTGGGTAAATAGCTAATCCCTCATACACAGGACCCATATGGGAGAAAGTGAGGACTGCAGATGCTGGAGATCAGAATCAAAACTTATGGTGCTGGAAAAGCACAGCCGGCCAGGCAGCATCTGAGAAGCAGGAGAGTCAATGTTTCGTGCATAAGCTCTTCATCAGGAATGAAGAGCTTATGCTTGAAACATTAACTCACCTGCTCCTCGGATGCTGCCTGACCGGCTGTGCTTTTCCAGCACCACACCTTTTGACTACAGGACTCATATGCAAAGCTATTGGAGGGTTGTCTTCCTTGACATGAGTCTTCCTTGCAATTGCCGATAGATGAGGATTCCCAGAAGTATGCTACAATTAATATGCATAAGGGTTTGTACTAATATACAAGACTGCCATTTTGGGGTATCATCAGCCGGTGCAATTTTTCAGTGGCTGATGGAGAACTTTTTACAAGGTTGACATTTATCTGGATGATCTATTGACAACAGGATGACCAATAGGAGCACTTAGATAACTTGGACATTGTCCTTAGATGGTTCTCCCAGACAGGTGTACTTCTTGGGTTACAGAGTCAACAAGACTAGGTTACACCCATTGGAAGATAAAGATTGAATGATCAAAGGTGCCCCAGCTCCCATGTCTGTACTGCAGCTTACATCTTTCCTTGAGCTAGTGAATTATTACGGAAGATAATTACATAACCTAGTCTCTATCCTTGCAAGTTTTCATCAACTCTTTAAAAAGGATCAACCTTGCAAATGGTGGGTACCCAACCACAGCCTCTGTAAAGTAAAGAAATAGCTATCATTGTCTAAGGTATTGGCACACTATGATCATGCAAGCGGGCATCAGAGCCGCCCTGCTTTTGCCACGGGACTATGCCTACATCAGGAAACTATAAGAATTCATTTTGTGTTTTAAACAGCAGTCGCAGCTTTAAACCCACAGAACTCAGCAGCTGCCGGTCCGCCCACGTGACCGGGAGATAGGAGACAGAGGACAGATCAAATCCACACTAGACCAACACTACCCATGACTCATAGACCAAAACTCCGGAATTAATTAAATATGGAAACCCATCTCCTAATCACACCAAGAGACTGA
>NC_057715.1:42426958-42435588 GCF_004010195.1 Chiloscyllium plagiosum
TGATTATTATTATTGTTGTTTATTGTCAATGTGCTACTGTGACTGATGGACTATCCTTGGACCGATGACTTTAGGTACGAGACCCCGACAGATTGACCCCCCTGTTTAAAAACTGACCAAACAAGCCTTCCTGGTTGACCTCTGCAGTGGGAGTTAGGGGACCCCATTGTACGTTGAGCCCGGTTTTAACGCCTTCTTTGCATACGCGGTAGAGGTTGGGAGGTCTTCGCGCGCTACAAGAAGGGTAGTCCTCCAAACCAGCCCGAGATGCGGGGCCTTTGTGCCAACCGGCGGTTATACGCTCTGCCCATTGACCTCGCGGTCCCGAGGTATTGGCCTCTGTAGGATCAGGCGCGGTTAGGTCTGACTTCACGCCCCCCCCACCCTTGCACTTGGGCCCCTGGTTCACGCCCAGTGTTTGTGGGGTACACACGGCCGCTGAACGTCAGGCGGTGAGAGAGAGACTCACGGAAACCCGGGGTTGCGCGCTCAGGAATCGACACGCGCCCCGTCTGTAACTATCCCCCCCCTGCCCAGGTTGACCCGCGGGGCTAGGGTTTGACTTACAGGGAGTGGGCTCCCCGACTGGGATATTAATAAGCTTGTGCCAGCAACATCCCTTAGCACGCCTGCTAACTTTACTTTAAATTAGCTTCTGTTAAGTTACACCCGCTACGCCCCTACCATGGGTGGGAGCGCGGCCGAAGACCTAGATTGGGGGCCAGAGGGTTCCCTTACCCATTTTATAGCCGACAAGAATAAGAAAATTATTAAGGCTATGCTTCACTCAGGCTGGGAACCGCTGACCCGCTGGATGTTCAGCGTGAGTGGTGGGCCCGCCAGAAGAAAGATAGGTACGAGAAAGCTTGCGTGCCGGCAAGGTTCAGCTTTATGTCCAAGACAAGAAGTAAGGCTATGCTTCACTCAGGCTGGGAACCGCTGACCCGCTGGATGTACAGCGTGAGTGGTGGGCCCGCCAGAAGAAAGATAGGTACGATAGGTCAGGCTTGCCGGCAAGGTTCAGCTTTATGTCCAAGACAAGAAGCAGCAGGCCACGGAGCATCTAGAAGCCCAGGCGCTTGCTGCCCGTACGGTTTTACCGACCTTAACCGATGCACCCAGCGCCCCACCGTCCCCCACCTGGGACTGGGAGGGGCTCACGGACAATCAGGGCCCCCGGGAATCGTGCTCGGGCTATGCCCGTGCAGCCCCGGTAAAAGTTGAATATACCCCCGGGGGAGGGGAGAGAGGACGGGCCATGACCCTTGCCCATAACCCCCGCCTTAAGATGAGCTACGTCTCCCTGACCCCGGGCGACACCATGAAACTTCTGGACAGGCCCCCCGCCCTTAAGCCCCGGCACAATAACGCAGAATTCTGGCAGAGGCTTAGGGAGATGCAGATCTGCCACAACCTTCACAATAGGGACGTGGCCGGCCTGGTTCGGACCAAACTCCCGGAGAACCTGTGGTCCAGGCTCCGGCCCACGCACCAGACCGGGTCCTGGTGTGCTGACCTCAGCGACAACCGTCGCGAACAGGAGGTAGCCCTCGCCGACTTCAAGGCTGATGTCAGCGAGGTGCTCGGCCATACACCGGTCGACTGGAACGCCATTGTGGGTATCACTCAGAAGCATGGGGAGTGCGCCCAGGAATATGGGGTCTGCAAGTATGAGGCATTCTGAGCACACAGCGGGGTTCCCGACGCTGATAGGCAGAACCCCGCATTCATTCAATTATACAAAGACGGTCTGAGCCCTGCACATCAGGCAGTCCTACGGACGGGCCTGGTGCCCTATGTCATCTTTGCGGAGCTTGAGAACTGGGCCATGACCATGGACAGCCGAGCGGCGCCCGCTGTTGCGGCAGCTTCGACGGACGAACGGGATGTTTGCTTCCGCTGCAAACAGCCGGGACACCGAAAAGCCCACTGCCCGCTCTCTTTCCGACGTCCCTGGGGCTAGAAGGGGTGCTGGCCACCCTCACAGCCGCACTCTTCACGCCCCCACGACCAGGAACGCCCCAGACAAGAGGTCGACAATGACCCCGGACCCCACAAAACCCGCAGCCCAAGCCCGAAACCCACCACCCCCGACTGGGATCAACTCAGTCGGGGCCAGCTGCTCGAGCTTTTATAGATGCTCGCTTGACGCAAAGACTGAGTAGCGTCGACCCCCATCCCGGGAGCCGACTCCCGTATCTGGGTTTCCGCATCGCTAGGGGGCCGCCAATGCAAGATTTTGATTGATACGGGGCATTGGTCTCCTCACCGACCTCGACCTTCCCGCAACCCACCACTCCATTGCCAGTAAAGGAGTTGGGGGGAGCTTGGTTATTGCACGCCGAAGCGAGGCTGTCCTCTTAGAGGTAGACTACATTTTACTCCCCGTACATTTCTCGGTTTGCCCAAACTCGGAGGGGACGATTATGGGTATCGACCTCCTGGGCGAGCTGGGGGCGGTGGTGGATGGGTTCCACCGTCGCCTCCTGTGGACATCCCGCGATCTTCACAAGAGCTCCCATGAGGGGAGATGGGTGCCCACCAAATCCGTCGCTACACTTGCACCCAGTGTGCCCATCGCCCGGGACTGGGCCAAGGACGGTGCTTTCGGAGCCGTCTGCCAACTAGTCCCGGAGGTGTGGGCCACGAGCAAGCAGGACTGCGGCCTCGTCTGCTCCCCTCCTGAGCGGATACCTGGGCCCGTACACGCCCCGCACCGACAATACCCGATTAAACCTGAGGCGCTGCGCTGCGCGCCACTGAGGCAATCGTTGCCGAGCTCACCCGGCACGGCGTCCTGCGCCCGACAGAGTCCACCACCAACTCCCCTATATGGCCAGTCCGGAAGCCGGATGGCAGCTACAGGCTCACCATCGACTACACGGCACTCAATAGGGTCACCCCCAAAGAACACCCTATCGTAGCCAACCCGACCACCATCTTCAACGGCCTCGAACCCTCGCACCGGATCTTTACGGTCCTGGACGTGGCAAATGGGTTTTGGTCCATTCCTCTGCACAGTGATTCACAGGACAAGTTTGCCTTCACGCTGCGGGACAGGCAGTACACATGGACCCGCATGCCACAGGGCTTCCACAATAGCCCTAACATTTTCCACAGGGTCATGAGCCGCACCCTGGAGGGATGCGACCTCTCCCCCTTCTCGAGCACCCTCCTACAATATGTAGACGACCTTTTGATCGCGTCCGCGGACGCACGCCAACACCTGGGGGCCCTGGCCGCCGTCCTGCGGACCCTCGCCCGGGCAGGATTCAAAATAAGCCCCACGAAGGCCCAGATCGGACTGGCTAAAGTCTGCTACCTGGGACACGACATCAGCCAGGGGAGCAAGACCTTACCCGCCGACTGCAAGTCAGGGGGTAAGGGGAATCCGCCGCGTCTTGGGGCTTTTTAACTACTGCCGCCCCTTCATTGCACATTTCGCCACTATCACCGAACCCATTCAGCGCCTGGTGAAGGGGGGCAGGCCGGGAGCGGAGAGGGTGTTATGGGGACCCGAACAGGACGACACTTCCTCTAAGTTAAAGTCCCATCTCCTCAGCGCCCCGGCCCTGCGCCTCCCTGACCTATCGAAGCCCTTCCACATCTTTTACGGACTCGAGGCGGGGTTTTACAGCGCTGTTGTCACTCAAACCTCAGGCGACCACATGAGACCAGTAGGTTATTACTCCACAAAGGAGTCCCCGGTCGTGAAGGGCATGCACCGCTGCGTGGCAGCGCTGGATTGCGTCGCATGGGCGGTCCGGGTGTGTGAGCCGGTCACCATGTCCGGCCAGATAATTTTACACACTAGACACACGATAGTTGAACTCCTGAATACCGGCCGCCTCCAGACGGTCTCGGATGCCCACAGGGCAACTTGGGAGGCAGTTCTCCTCCCCCGAGGCCAGTCCATTCAGATCGTTAGGGACACAGGGTCAAACCCCGCCGACGGGATTATTGTGGTAGGGGAACCCCACCATTGCCAGGCCGCCATCGACTCAGCGGAGGGGGACTGCGTGGCCGACAGCCCGGTCCCTGATCCCGACCTGACCTTGTATGTGGACGGCTCACACAGGCTTGTCGAGGGGTCCTACCAAACGGAATGGGCGGTGGTCGACCATACCGGGACCACCCGAGCACAGGGAATGATGGGGGGCGACACCTCCGCCCAGGTCGCGGAGTTGGTCGCCCTCACCGCCGCACTCCGCCTGGGAGCAGGCAAGCGGGTAAACATCTTTACCGACAGTCAGTATGCTTTCGGGGTAGTCCATGATTGCATGGCAGCATGGAGCCGCCGGGGCTTTATCACGGCCGGCGGTGGTCAGATTAAACACGAAAACACGGTCTGCGACCTGGTGGCGGCCGCACGCCTCCCCCTGCTCGCCGCGGTGATAAAAATCAAAGCACACCAGCGGGCCACCACCACTGAACAGCTAGGGAATCATTGGGCTGACCTGGCCGCCAAGGCCGCCGCGGGCGCAGCGCTACCGCCTGCGCATGCAGCACCCGCTACTGAAGTCCGGGACGTGAATGTCCTGGACGTCCAGAATTACGTGCAGCCCGGAGAGTTGGAGGACTGGCTGGCAAAGGGCGCAGCCCGCGGCCCCGATGGGATGTGGCGGCAAGGCGACAGGGTCGTGGCACCCGCGGCTATCAGAACGACCCTGATGCAACTACACCACGAGCCAGACCACGCAGGCCGTGACGGTACACTTGCTAGGTTCCAGACTGACTGGTGGTGGCCCGGCCTCGGCCGCGACGTGGCCAAACACTGCCGCCGATGCGTTGTCTGCGCCCAGCACAACCCGGGGCGGCCCCTGCGCATCCCCCTGGCGCACCAGCCACGGCCCAAGGGGCCCTGGGAGAACCTCCAAGTTGATTTCACAGGAACCCTACCCCCCAGCCGTGGCAAGAAATATTGCTTGGTGATCGTTGACCATTTCACGCGCTGGGTAGAAGCCTTCCCTACACGGGACTGTACATCCGCCACCGTGGCCAGAGTGCTGGCCTTCAACATCTTCCCTCGCTGGGGGGTCCCCCTCCAGATTGACTCTGACCTGGGCACGCACTTCACCGGACGCGCAATGAAACTGGCCTGCCGCCTCCTAGGCATCAGACAGCGCTTCCATGACACGTTCCATCCCCAGAGCTCCAGGATGGTTGAGCACATGAATCGGGCCCTCAAAGCGGCGATCGCATCCGACGCCATCTGTATTCCTGCAAGGGACAAGCCCGATGTGATCGGCGCATTCTACAATGCCTGGCTGGAAGTTCTCCCGGGCGTACAGACAGTCTGTTTATTCTGCATGTCGGAGCGCAACCCGCGGCCGACCTGCCTCTGGCATGCTGAGGCGATGGACTTGGGGGGTTGCATGTTCGGGACAATGTGTGCCATGCCAGAGACCTCTCCTCTGCCCCGGCCTTTGATGCCTTTACTGTACGGGATCTGTCTGTTTGCGGATATTACGAGCCTACTAATGCCGCAGTAGTCTCTTTGTATTTGTGCTTTCCACCCGCCCTGACCACACCGCCCCCGACCACGGCTCCCAAGATATTGCCATGCCCCTCTCTGGGACCGGGGCCCGCGGGGGGACTGGTATTGTGGGATGAGGGGGAGGCCCTTTATGACAACGTCCGACACGAGGTCGTGCCTGTGCTGGTCAATATATCGGGCATCCGGGTACCGGACTATTGCACAGCACAGGTACGCAACCTATACGCCATGACGGGGAAGGAGATTATAGAGAGGGTCACAGACGCCATGGGGGCAACCCACTACCGAAATGATATACATAACACGCACACACAACAACACAGATGGGACATAGTCAACGATGCTCTCACAGGACTCAACACGGGGACATCCGTAGTAAACTCCCTAGACATCCAGGGCCTTAACGAAAAGGTCGAGCAACTAAAAGGGGTAATGAGGGACCTGTTACAGACATCTCTCACAAATCAGGCAGACCAGGCACGCCTGGGGGAAGAGGGAACGTACACCCAGCTCCATGGCATTGCAGTCCTGGAGACACACGCCCACACCATTAACCGCCTTATAGACCGGGAAAGAGAAAACACGGCCCATATCCACGAGGGACAGCTGTGCCATGCATATGGCCTGTGGATGGTAGCCCAGATCCGGCATAATCTTGACCAGGTCCAAAGGGGGGAGGTGCCCGACTGGATCGACAGTGCCAAACTGGCCTCACTCCGCTCGACAGCTGGACTCTGTAGGGTATGACCAGAATATACCCAGTGATGCCCGACTTTGAGATCAGTGAGGCGACAGGAGTCGGGATTATCCTCCTGATCCCCATGGTCACCCCAGAGTCGGGGCCGTTTCCCCTGTTTCACATTGAGAACATCGGAGTCATACGGGAAAACGCTTCCCTCAAATATCGATTAGCTCACCATACAGCCATATCTCGAAACGGCGCTGTGTTCGGGGTGCCGCTTACAGGCTGCAAGCAGCGGGGGGCAATTACCATCTGCCCTCACCCCTTACGAAGGAGTGAAACAGCGAACCGGACACACGGCTGCACCCTTGAAATCGAACCCACCGGCCCCCACTTCACTAGGGCGGGGTATGGTGGGGGGGGACGATATTGTGTCTCCGCTCTTGAAACCTCATTTTGGTATAATGGACTGCAGTGCCCGATTCCCCAGCACGAGTTCTGCTTCGCCCCCAGGCGCCCAGTCACGGTTGGGCAAGCTCACATCTCAGAGGTCCGACGACAGAACCCTGAGTCCATATAAACTACTGCTAGCCCCTGCCCGCACAGAGAGAGACAAGCAGATAATACCCGGACCCGTTTTACATAAACCAATTAGCACCCTATTGTGCGTGCTCTGCAACTCTCCTGGGACAGCAGGAAACATTCAATTTGCACCTACTCCAGTGATGATGGGGAACGATCATCCCATTCATCCTCAAATTCCACACATTCTGACAACTAAAAGTATATAATATGTAGCAGTGCGCGGGAACAGGAGAGCAGCCAAGATTCGGACCTCGGTTGGTCTCCGCCGGCGTTACTGTAGCAATAAACGTTACCGATTGTTGAACTGCACTCTGGGCTTGGACTGATATCATTTCATCCGCGCTAACAATCACAATCGAGATCTGGTATTGAAATGCAAAGTCCCCCGAATGACATTAGAGTGGCATTAGCTCATAAGTGGCCCAATGGACAGAAACACCCAATAGCGATGCAACCAGGACTTTGGTTAATACAAAGCATAAATACACCGAGATAGAGAAGATTTGACGCTCCTATTTGGAGTTAGTAAGTTCCACTAATACCTTTACGGATATAAATTTGTAATAATAATGGACCACAAACCCCTGCTAGGTCTATTATAGAGGACAAGGCAATGTCGCCCATAGCTTCAGGCCGAAGGTCTGCTTAAAGAGGACAAGGCAATGTCGCCCATAGCTTCAGGCCAAATTCAGCAGTAGGCTCTAAAACTTAGTGTGTGTAATTACAAGTTGGAACACCATCCAGGAGGCCAAGTAGCAAATGTGGATGCATTGAGCTGCCTCTCGCTACCAGATTTACCATTGGTGATGCTGCCACTGGAAGAGCCCATAACGATTTTAAGGTTTCTGGACATGCTTTCAGTCACAGCTGACAATATCAGAGTTTGAATGCAGAAAGATCTGTTCCTGGCAAAACTGAAACAACTAGTAGTGATGGGGGAAACCAAAGAGCCATTACAACCAGAATCAGAGACCAGATCACAGTAGAGGAATAGTATTATTATTATTGGAGCAAGCATGATTGTCCTGAGCAAAGTTGCCACCAGATACTGTCTAAAATTCACCAAGGTCACTCAGGAGTTTCCAAAATGAAGACATTGGTGAGAAGTTATGCCAGGATTAGATGCAAACATAGTTGCATTAGTGGGGCAGTGCCCAGAACACAAAAGGGACGAAAATTACCACCAGCAACACCCCCACATTCATAGGAATGCTTGCGTAATACCTGGACTCAATTACATTTCATGGACTCAATGTTCTTAGTTATAGTGGTTGGTCATTCGAAATGGCTGAACATGCATTGAGTTCATTTGTCAAATTACAAGGACAACAATAGGAAAACTGCATGCATGTTTTGCAATACATGGATTTCCGGAACTGTTGGCCACAGATAACAGCTCATTGTGTACCAGCAGGTAAACTAGTTATTTCTTAAAGTCAATTGGGATTAAATATATAAGGACATCCAATCTTCCAATGGCCTGGCAGCAAGAGCAGTGCAAACTTTAAAGGCAGGCTTAAAGAAACAATCTACCACTTACTACACTGGCACTACTACACTGCAGCTACACTGGCACAGTCCATCTTCCGCAGCTACACTGGCACAGTCCATCTTCCGCAGCTACACTGGCAGAACAGTCCATCTTCCGCAGCGACACTGGCACCTTTTCCTCTGCTACATAGATGACTGTATTGGCGCTGCCTCGTGCTCCCACAAGGAGGTTGATCAGTTCATCCACTTTACCAACACCTTCCACCCCGACCTCAAATTCACCTGGACCGTCTCAGACTCCTCCCTCCCCTTCCTAGACCTTTCCATTTCTATCTCGGGTGACCGAATCGACACGGACATTTATTATAAACCGAC
>NC_057715.1:42436377-42443670 GCF_004010195.1 Chiloscyllium plagiosum
TTCCAAAGCCCCTCCCCCAGGTCCCTCCTCCCTACCTTTTATCTTAGCCTGCTGGACACACTTTCCTCATTCCTGAAGAAGGGCTTATGCCCGAAACGTCGATTCTCCTGTTCCTTGGATGCTGCCTGACCTGCTGCGCTTTTCCAGCAACACATTTTCAGCTCTACCACTTACTAGATATCAAACTATCCTATTTCCTATTTTATTATAGGACCACCCCTCATGCAACTACAGGAAAAAACCCCAACAGAATTACAAATGGGGAGAAGACTGCGCACCAGGTTAAATCTGGTCTTCCCAGACCTGGAGGGAGAAGGGTGAAACGGCCTCAGGAATGCCAATGCTGGACACAAGACTGCGTTAAGCGAAAGAGACAGTTTGCTTCAGGGGATGTAGTTTAGTCTAGGAACCACAGGAATAGCTTTGCATGGGTAAGAGGCATGGTCGACATAGGTTCAGGTCCAGTGACATATAAAGTTTGGGTAGGTGCGACAGTCCTGAAGAAGAACGTGGACCACATAAAAGCTGTAAACTCGCAAATGTGGAAGCAAAATATACCCAGCTCCTCGACAGTCTTTCCAAACATTCCAGAACCTGTGGGTTCTCCCTGTCTATCAAACATCAAAGATACCTTGAATCCTAGATGCACACAGTGGATATTGCCACCTGGATGCCTTTGCCATCTAAGAAGGGAATGAATTCCTTCCACGACACTCCAGGAACAAGAGGTGAACTATTGTATGTTACACCCTGCTTGTATCAGAGGTTAAAAACACACAACAACCAGGTTATAGTCCAACAGGTTTATTTGGAAGCACTGTTGGACTATAACCTGGTGTTGTGTGATTTTTAACTTTGTCCATTCCAGTCCAACACCAGTTCCACCACAGCATGTATCAGAAGTAGAATTGGAAGAAGCTGACCCTGTGCTAAAACGCCCAGGAAGAGCAAAGAAAAAAATCAACCTTCATCCTCAGACTCAGAGGATGGGATGTAGTGATTGTAACAAGGTCAGCCAGGGGAACCTGATGGAATATGGACCTCATGTTCTCTGATTAGGGCTGTTAATCTCATTAAACCAGGGAGCCCTGGCTGACAGATAAGAACCGGAGTGTCACTGGCCACTCAGGTGTTTCCTTTCTTCCTGATGGTGAAATATAAATAAAGATTTACACACTTGTTGTTTTTCACTGTGTTTGACACCTGCACACACACGACATGGGTGCTGGGGAAAACTAAGCATTACCGATGTCAGGCAGTAGTGTAGGGAAAAAAGAAAAAATATATAACCTGGAGATTAAGAGTCTCCTTAGTTTAGGGGGCTGACTCTGTGCTGGCTGGTATTACAGTGTGTTACTGTTAACCTGAGACAATCAGGAAAACCCTGGCTGGAAAGAAAAAGAAGAAAAAAAAGAACAGGAATGTCTCTGCGGTTATGTTCGAGCTTGAGTGTCATTGGAGGGGGAGCACGTGCTGTCCACCAATACCCTTGATGCCTTTACAGAGAGGTGGGCATTGTGGATGATGAAGTGCTTTATTTCCCCCTCCAAATCTATTCTGATTTAGCGGCCTCCTTCTCTCCATAACCCCTTTTCACTTTTTGATGTAAGCATTGCCCTTATCAAACTTTGCTTATTAATGTTTCACTGGCCACATGGGTGTTTTTCCTGGTGGTGGAAAGTACAGAATAAAGTCTTTACACAATGTTGTCTTTTTACTGTATCACTATACATACACACACAGACACAGTTACTTTTTTGGAAAATATAAGCACTATTTTTGGAAAACCTATAAAAAAACAAACTGGAGTTGCAGTGATTTTCAGGAAAACAAGACAAAAGGTAAGAAAACAGGATTACAGACATCCTGTTCACTCCTAGAGCTGGCTTATGAGAGAACTGGGTCAGTGTCAAAACCTCTCCATGATGGAATAAAGGGTGACTTGCTGATGAGATACTCACCTCTGTGGTGTTATTTCAGTACAACTATGAAAATGAGTAATTCCCATCTTCTTTGTCCCTTCTCAAAGTATTTTTGCCTGCTGCTTATTTCATTCACCAAGTGATTACGTCTAAAGCCACGAGACCCACATATAGTTGGTTTGGATCCTGTGCAAGAAATGCAGTTGTTGTTTCTATGGAATCTGTTAGAGGTTTTGAAACAAAACAGGTTTAGTATAATATTTCATGGGATATGGGCATCATTGGCAAGACCATCCCTAACTACCCTTGGAATAAGTGGTTCTGAACTTGCTCGCCTATTTTAGCAAAGATTCAACTACATTGCTGCAAATTTGAAGCCACATGTAAATCAGACCCCAGGTGATGTTGGCGGATTTCCTTCCCTAAAGATCATCTGTGAATGAGAGGCGTTCTTATGACGATCAATGGTAGTTTCAAGGTCAAAATTGCTGAGACTAGCTTATAGTTCTAGACTTCCTCGATGAATCTATCAATCGATCTGTCAATTTAGTCACACAGGTTTTTGACATATTGAAGCAGTATCTGAGAAACTTTTGTACAGCAGTTAACCATGTAGTATTGCTATTTCTGGGCAGCATTATACAGTGATGTTGTGTAATGGAAAACTTCTGTTGAACTTAAAATGACTTAGATGACTTCAGGATACATTCAAGTGGAGATAGTAAATGTCCTTGTGGATATTAAAATAAATGCTTTTGTTTCATATTTGCAACATAACTTTTTATAAATTTAAAAACATGTATATCAAAGTGGTATTAATTTCAAAATTTAGGAAACGGTCACAAATGTATATTTTTATTTATTAATCATTTATAAAAAAACAATCTGCCATTCATAAATAGAACTTTACAATTAAAATTCTCTTTACACATACATGTTGGAAAGTAAACTAACCCTTGTGTTTTTAAAATAATTGATTGAAGTCACTGCCATTGAAATACCATTTTCTTGTGTACAATATTCACACCAATTTCCTGGCAAAGAGTGCCATCTAATGTCTATTTAAAAAATTAGTATTGAAGATTTCCTTGTACGATACATGCCAAGTTATCTATTCTCAACAAAGAACATAGATAGGTGACCTGCAGTGAGGTCTTTGAAAAAAGACAAAAGGTAATAAAAAATGTTGCCATGTGTAGTTGGCATGTCTAAATTAGCACAACTCTATACGTCAAGAATCATAGGTTTGGAGATGCCGGTGTTGGACTGGAGAGTACAAAATTAAAAATCACACACCAGGTTATAGTCCAACAGGTTTATTTGAAAGCACTACCTACAATCATCAGACAAAGTTTTTGAGACTTCCACAATATTAGAATGAAAATATAGCATATAGATATAGCATTTTTAAATAAAATGGAATTCAGAGCATCATATCAGCTCATCGTTACTGTTGTATTAATCATGTTCACGACAGGGGGGAAATTTCCAAGGATACATATTATCATCTAGTAAGATCTGGCAGGGATGCCTGAGACCAAATTGGAGCCGGTAATGGTTCTACATTTAATATGGGTTAATTGGGTTAAAATTGGCTATCTATATGGGGAACAAGTAATCAGTGTGTGAGAGTTTAATGATGTGCGAGCAGAAACCAAGTTCCGATTAGAAAAGTATATGATTGGAGTATAACCAGCATTTTAAATTCTGGTATTTAACATCTATTATTTCTCTCTTTTTGGGTCCTAGAAGGTTTGTTGTTTCATTGTGCCACTCAGATATTTGCTCTGAATGATTTTATAGTTTTTTTGTTCTTTTAATGGTTTGTTTTTATCCCATTTTATTTGGACTGGACTGGAGTGGATGAATGAGCGTTCCTCTTTTGACACACTCAGTTAGCTGCAAAAGAGATTTTTAACTCTTCAATGTCATGTACCAGTTCCAAATTAAGGTGAAATTATAATGTTTCCTTGAATGAAAGAAAGAGGAATTACTTACTAATCATGATAAAAATAATAAAACACAATTCCACACTCTCTGTGACGTGCACATACGTAGCAAGAAATTGTCTTGATGTTTATCAAAAACATTAATGATAGAGCAACACACTCCCACTATCAAGATAGACCTCACTAGAAATCTCGTGCAATTCTATCACAAATCCCATCATAATCATGCTGCTCAAATCCCTAGAATATCCTATGCTGTCTCTCATACACACTCACTCTCTCTCTCACACAGACACATGCACACAAACATTCAATCTCAGTCTCTGCTTGGCCTGAGGGAGGAGAAAGACTCATATTGGTACCAATTCATCCAAAGGACCGACACAAACTTTTTAAAAGCAGACTTTTTAAAATTCATTTTTGGAATGTGAGTGTCACTGGCAGGCCTGCATTTATTTCCCGTCTTAGTTGAGCTTGAGCTATCTTCTTGAACCACTGCAATCCATGTGCTGTAGGTTGACCAACAATGCCCTTAGGTAAGGAATTCCAGCATTTTGATCTAGTGACAGTGAAGCTATGGTGATATATATCCAAGTTGGGGGTTGGGGGGGGTGGGGTGGGGGGGGGGGGGAGGTGGCGGGGTGAATAGCTTGGATGAAGAATTTGCAGGTGGTGGTGTTCCCATATCTCTGCTGTCTTTGTCCTTCTCGATGGAAATGTTCATGGGTTTTGAAGGTGCTGTCAAAGGATAATTGATTAAATTCTGCAGTGCATCTTGTCGACAGCACACACTATGGTACTCATAGAGTCATAGAGATGTACAGCACGGAAACAGACCCTTCAGACCAACTCATCCATGCCGACCAGATATCCCAACCTTATCTAGCACTTGGGCCCATGTCTTTCCAATCCCTTCCTATTCATATATTCATCCAGATGCCCTTTAAATGGTTGCAATTGTACTAGCCTCCACCACATCCTCTGGCAGCCCATTCCACTCTCACCCTAAACCTATGCTCTCTCGTTCTGGACTCACCCAACCCAGGGAAAAGATCTTATCTATTTACCCTATTCATGCTCCTCATGATTTTATAAACCTCTATAAGGTCACCCCTCAGCCTCTGATGCTCAAGGGAAAATAGCCCTAGCCTATTCAGCCTCTCCTTATAGCTCAAGTCCTCCAGTCCTGGCAACAACCTTGTAAATCTTTTCTGAAACCTTTCAAGTTTCACAACATCTTTCCAATAGGAGGTAGACCAGAGTTGTACGCAATATTCCAAAAGTGGCCTAACCAATGTCCTGTACAGCTGCAATATGACCTCCCAACGTCTGTACTCAATACAATGACCAATAAAGGAAAGCATACCAAATACCTTCTTCACTATCCTGTCTACCTGCGACTCTACTTTCAAGGAGCTATGAACCTGTAATCCAAGGTCTCTGTTCAGCGACACTCCCCAGGACCTTACCATTAAGTGTATAAGTCCTGCTAAGATTGGCTTTCCCAAAATGCAGCATCTCGCATTTATCTTAATTAAACTCCATCTACCACTTCTCAGCCCATTGGCTCATCTGATTAAGATCTCGTTGTAATCTGAAGTAACCTTCTTTGCTGTCCACTACACTTCCAATTTTGATGTCATCTTACTAACTATATCTTTTATGCTCACATCCAAATCATTTATATAAATGATGAAAAGTAGTGAACCCAGCACTGATCCTTGTGGCACTCCACTAGTCACAGGCCTCCAGTCTGAAAAACAACCGTCCACCACCACCCTCTGTCTTCTACCTTTGAGCTAGTTCTGTGTCCAAATGGCTAGTTCTCCCTGTATTCCATGAGATCTAGTATTGCTAACCAGTCTCCCATGGGGAACCTTATCGAACACCTTACTGAAGTCCATTTGGTTAACGTCTACCGCTCTGCCCTCATCTATCCTCTTTGTTACTTCTTGAAAAAACTAAATCAAGTTTGAGATATGATTCCCCATGCACAAAGCCATGTTGACTATCCCTAATCAGTTCTTGCCTTTCCAAATACATGTACATCCTGTCCCACCGGATTCCCTTCAACAACTTGCCCACCACCGACATCAGGCTCACAAGTCTATAGTTCCCTGGCTTGTCCTTACCACCTTTTTTAAATAGTGGCACCACATTTGCCAACCTCCAGTCTTCAGGCACCTCACCTGTGACTATTGATGATACAAATATCTCAGCAAGAGGCCCAGCAATCACTTCTCTAGCTTCCCACAGATTTCGAGAGTATACATGATCAGGTCCTGGGAATTTATCCACTTTACGCATTTCAAGACATCCAGCACTTCTTCCTCTGTAATATGGACATTTTTCAAGATCTTTTTCCCTACATTTTATATCTTCCATATCCTTTTCCATAGTAAACACCGATGCAAAATACTCATTTTGTATCTCCCATATCTCCTGTGGCTCCACACAAAGGCCGACTTGCTGATCCTAGAGGGGCCCTATTCTCTTCTTAGTTACTTTTTTGTCCTTAATGTATTTGTAAAAACCCTTTGGATTCTCCTTTACTCCATTTGCCAAAGTTACCTCATGTCCCCTTTTTGCCCTCCTGATTTCCCTCTTAAGTATACTCCTACTGCCTTTCTACTCTTCTAAGGATTCACTTGATCTATGCTGTCTATACCTGACACATACTTCCTTCTTTATCTTAACCTGAGCATCAGTGGTGGATGGGCTGGATGCTTGTGAATGTAATGGCAATTAAGCCAGCTGCTTTACCTTGATGGTGTCAAGCTTCTTGAGTGTTTTTGGAGCTGCACCTATCCGGGCAAGTAGGGAGTATTCCATCACATTCCTGACTTGTGCCTTGTCGATAAAGGACAGGATTCATAAGGTGAGTTAATTGCCTCAGTGTTCCTATTCTCTGACCTGTTCTTGTAACCACTGTGTTTATATTGTGAGTCAGTGATAGCTCCCAGGATGTTGATAATGGAGGATTCAGTGATGGTAACATCATTGAATGTCAAGGGACAATAGACAACAGGTGCAGGAGTAGGCCATTCTGCCCTTCGAGCCTGCACCACCATTCAATATGATCATGGCTGATCATCCTCAATCAGTATCCTGTTCCTGCCTTATCTCCATAACCCTTGATTCCACTATCCTTGAGAGCTCTATCCAACTCTTTCTTAAATGAAACCAGAGACTGGGCCTCCACTGCCCTCTGGGGCAGAGCATTCCACACAGCCACCACTCTCTGGGTGAAGAAGTTTCTCCTCATCTCTGTCCTAAATGATCTACCCCGTATTTTTAAGCTGTGTCCTCTGTTTCGGCACTCACCCCGCAGCGGAAACATGTTGCCTGCCGCCAGAGTGTCCAATCCTTTAATAATCTTATACGTCTCAATCAGATCCCCTCCCAGTCTTCTAAACTCAAGG
>NC_057715.1:42443842-42492540 GCF_004010195.1 Chiloscyllium plagiosum
CATCCTCCTTACATTTCACCCTGCCACCTAGCTTAGTATCATCAGCAGATTTGCTAATGTTATTACTAATACCATCTTCTACATCATTAACATATATTGTAAAAACTGCGGTCCCAGTACTGATCCCTGCGGTAAGCCACTGGTCACTGCCTGCCATTCCGAAATGGAGGCGTTTATCACTACTCTTTGTTTCCTGTCAGCCAACCAACTTTCAATCCAAGTTAGTACTTTTCCCCCACTACCATGCGCCCTAATTTTGCTCACCAACCTCCTTTGTGGGACTTTATCAAAAGCTTTCTGAAAATCCAGGTACAGTACATCTACTGGATCTCCCTCGTCCATCTTCAGAGTTACATCCTCAAAAAATTCCAGAAGATTAATCAAGCATGATTTCCCCTTCATAAATCCATGCTGACTCTGACCTATCCTGTTACTACTATCCAGATGTGTCCTAATTTCATCCTTTATAATAGACTCCAGCATCTTTCCCACCACTGAGGTCAGACTAACTGGTCTATAATTTCCTGTTTTCTCTCTCCCACCTTTCTTAAAAAGTGGTACAACATTAGATTGCCTCTTATTTATGATGGTCACTGTCTGGCATTTGTGTGATGCGAATGTTACTTGCCACTTGTCAGCCAAAGCCTGCAGATTGTCCAGACCTTGTTGCATTTGAATATTAACTGTTTCAGTACCTGAGGAGTTGTGAATGGTGTTGAACATTGGGCAATCATCAACAAATCTCTGACCTTATGATAGAGGGAAAGTCATTGATGAAACAGCTGAAAGAATTCCTGCAGAGATATTTTGAAGTTGAGATGACTGACCTCCAACAATCACAACCATCTTCCTATGTGTCAGATGTGACTCCAACCACCAGAGAGTTTGCCCCCCCGATATTCATTGATTCCAGTTTTACTAGGGTTCCTTGGTACCACACTCGGTCGAATGCAGCCTTGATGTCATGGACTGTCACTCTCAGCTCACCTCTGAAATTTTGTCCATGTTCAAACCAAAGCTGTAATAAAGTTAGAAGCTGAGTGGCCCTGGTGGAAACCAAAGTTGGTGTTACTGAGCAGATTATTGCTGAGTACATGCTGCTTGGTAGCACTGTTGATGACACTTTCTATCACTTACATCAAGAGTAGACTGATGGCATGGTAATTGGCCCAGTTGAATTTGTTTTGCTTTTTGTGTACAGGACGTACTAGGGCAATTTTCCACATTGTTGGGTAGATGCAGTGTTGTAATTGTATTGGAACAGTTTGGCAAGGTGAGCACCAAGTCCTGGAGTGCTATTTCCATAATATTGTCAGGACCCATAGCCTTTACAGTATCCAGTGTCTCCAACCATTTCTTGATACCACGTGAACTAAATTGGCTGAAGAATGTTATTTGTAGTGCTGGGGACTACTGGAAGAGGCTGAGATGGATCATCCATTCAACACTTCTGGCTGAAGATTTCTGCAAAATGTTCAGCGTTATCTACTGCACCGATATGCTGGATCCTTCCATCATTGAGGATGGGGATATTTATGGAGCCTCCTCTTCCAATGAGTTGTCTAATCTTCCACCACCATTCACGACTGGATGTGGCAGGACCACAGACCTTAGATTGGTTGTGGGATTGCTTAGCTATGTCTATCACTTGCTGCTTATTCTGTTTGGCATGCAAGGAGTCTTGTTTAGTGGATTCATCAGTTGACACCTCATCTTCGATATGGCTGGTGAAACTCCTGCATTCTCCATTGAACCAGGATTGATTCCTTGGCTTAATGATAACAGTTGAGTCTGGATATGCCAGATCAGAGAATAGTTTGTGCTGGAGTACAATTCTGCAGCAATTGATACCCAAGCATCTCATGGATGCCCAGTCTTGAGTTGCGAGATATGTTCAAAATCTCCCATTTTGTACAGTGATAGTGCCAAACAACACAATTGAAGATATTCATCTCGACAAGGACTGTGCAGTGGTCATTCTCACTGACACAGCTTTCAAGATTCTTTTTCTGAGTGTAAATAGTACAAATGGTGAATGCAGTGCTGAAAATGTGTTGCTGGAAAAGCGCAGCAGGTCAGGCAGCATCCAGGGAACAGGAGAATTGACATTTCGGGCATAAGTCCTCATTCCTGAAGAAGGGCTTATGCCCGAAATGTCAATTCTCCTGTTCCCTGGATGCTGTCTGACCTGCTGCGCTTTTCCAGCCACACATTTTCAGCTCTGATCTCCAGCATCTGGAGACCTCACTTTCTCCTCAAATGGTGAATGCAGGCAAGTTCAACGCACAATTTCTTTATTTTGTTGACCACGATCAAAACACTTAATTACATCCAGGTTTACACTAAGCGTAACAGCCTTACAAACTTTCTTAGACTTTTCTGGTACCTTAGGACACATTTTGCTAACAGATGCACAAATTAAATCGAAATAAAGCACAGATGCTCATAAACACAGTTCAAAGCTATGGTGGCTTGGTGCTGAGTGTACTTCCTGGGGAAGGCACTTGGTGGCGCCATTCTTGCTGCACGTGCTTTTTTGTAAAAGCGAAGATCCTCTTTTAGCTAGCAAAACCAGATATTAAAGTACATCTTTCATAAAAGCGAATTGGTGTTAAGTGAACTTTCGAAAATCAGGGGATACCTGAACTTAAGCACCTCATCTAACACTTATAAATGGATAGTTTCATTTCATTGTGACACACAAACTGTACTGTATAATAATACATAACGTGCAATTAAACATACATAATAGAAAATTTCAAATTGCTGTAAATACTATAATAGTTCCATGGGGTTATTTGAAAAGTAGACAGGATCAAAGTTGGGCATCACTGACAGTCTAGTACTGAAATGGAGTGTTAACCTTGCTGACAGGCTTATGCCCGAAATGTCAATTCTCCTGCTCCTCGGATGTTGCCCGAGACCTGCAGTGCTTTTCCAGCATCACACTCTCGCCTCTGATCTCCAGCATCTGCAGTCCTCGCTTTCTCCCAGTTGATTTCAACCCTACTATGAAGCCTCTTCCAAGGATGCCTATCTTGAAGTTCTCCTCCTCTCTCTACAAGGATCTCAATAAGTCTCTCTCTTATTGCACCGTCCCCGCCCCAGTCATCTCCTCTGCCCTGAAGCTCTTCAGCCAATTCCTGGTGAAAGGCTTACGGCCGAAACGTCAATTCTCCTACTCCTCTGATGCTGCCTGACCCGTTGTGCTTTGAATGTGGATCCATGTGACTCAAAGTGGAGTGTGCTATGTACTGAACCACAGCTGACAGTGGAAGACAACACAGATTATTTGGCTAATTGTAACTTTTAAAATATAGACTATAAATACTTACTCTAATTCAATTTCCCTGAACTCTCCACAATCTATATTCCTACTTCAAAAATGCTTACCCAAATCCACTGAATTACTTTTGTTATTTCTTATATGGTGCCTTTCATATGCTTTGTTAGTAACTTTCCATGCAAATAGTTTCTTTCTAAGTTTCATTCTTCAATGTTCTCATTATAATCTCAAATTGATTTCTTGTACTCTTCAGAATTTAGAAATCTCAGTAAGGATCTAGTGCAATGTCTCTGTTCCAAATCATCACCAAACACCAATCCTTTATCTTCAGGATTGTGATCAACTTTCTTCTGAAAATCTTCTCTTTATGGCCTCAGACGTCAAACTAGAAACAGCTCATTTTATCTCCTTCCCAATATTGAAAAAGTAGCCACATTATTTCTACCTATTCTTTCCCTATAGAATTCTATACATCTTAATCCAACCTTTTTTACCTTTGTCCAGTTTTTTCCACACAACTACAATTCATGTGATATTCTGTCACTAACAGTTTTGCATTTCTCAACCTCAATTTTCTACTTATCACCGTGGACACCCTTTATCTACAACTGTATTCCCCGCCCCAAGGAAAGTCTGACAACTTCTTAGGTGAAAATGCAATTAATTTTCAACAACCACCAATTAAAACTGTTCACACATAAAACCTCTCCATAAATGCATCATCCATCTGACTGCTGCAGCAGGATGGTACCAGCAAACCAATGTCCTTTTCTTTACCTTTCAACATTGCCTATTCCACTGTTCCCTCTACGGCAACCTAGCCCACTATGTTATACCTAAAATCTCCCTTTCCTACAGTATCGTTCCAAAGTCATCAGTTCAGTCACATATAGGTTTGCCAATGATAGAATATAGTCAGAAAGCGTTCAACAGGTGATGTCTCATCATCTGTCCATTTATTCTTCCATTACCCAAACCCATCTCCCCATTCTCAAGCCATTAATAGCAATTGGATAGATCAGTTCTCATGATGCAGCATTTGTCGGTGTTGACTAGAAAATGCAATTCTTTATGCAATATGAATGGGCCAGCCTGAAACAAAATGGGGAGAAAGTTTTTTTTTAATGTTCCTTTGATTGTCTCCATTAGGGAATATTGGAGGTAACTTATTACTGGAGCAAATTAATTTCTGCTAATGAGAAAATCCCTAGAATATTCACAAATCAAGTTAGCGTTTAATCTAGGCTTTCAAAGATTCTAGCATATACAGCAGAATCTATTCTTTTAGAGGTAGCATTACAAAATGAAGGACTATCACTTTTCCTCAGATACATTTGTTTCATATCACTGCTAACAATTTTTCTTCAAAATCATTATCTTCACCTGAGTTACACATGTTAACCAATGAGCTCAAGTGAGAATGTCAAGAATTTCCTACACTGCCACTTTGTGCACAGCTCCTTGTCAAGGCAAACATCAGCTGTGGCCCTTTCTCTTCATTCCCAGAACTCTCTTGCTGTGACTAATTTACAAGTTACTTTACATCGGAAACCACAGATAAAGCAGATCACTTCTGGAAACATTTCTTCGACCTGTCAATTGTTTAAAATACCCATAAAATGTTCAATTTATGCCAATTCACTAGGCATAAGCTTAACCCTAACCCTCACTAATTTATGGTTTCTAAAAACTCCCACACCACCAAAAAAAAAATTGAGGAGTTGTAAAAGCATTATATTCTCTCAAAAAAAATGCAACCAATAACTTTTGTCATGTCACAACAGAAGTCCAATCATTCATTGAAGTTTGTTCATTTCCCAAAGATGTGCTTTGCTGCTTGGTTGGGTCATGTAGATATCTTGCAAGAACTGAGCATCTTTGTGGGCCACTCCAGCTGTTTTAGCTGATTTAAGTGTGCAAATTTAGACAAATTGATTAATGACAGATTTTAGTATTCAACACGACTGAGATGCAGCCATAGGAATTATAATTCCTCTAACTTTATAGATGGAAACTGAGAAGTGTTAAGTCAGAATAACATTTAATCAACCTAAATGAGAAATTAATCTATACATTTCCATTTATTTTCACATAGTCAATCTGTAATCCTGCAATACCAAACACTTTGTATGCCAGAATGTCATGGAAGGATTGCAGTCTCTTATCACTGGAGATGACTTATAGCTATTCTTTCCCATAGATCATCTTTGTCATTTGTAAATACATGCATGCTATGGCTAATATGTATTGAAAGGATATCAGAACAAATATAGTTGTTTTTCAATAAAATTGACAAAAGATATATTTATAATACAAGCTACAATGAAAATGAGTGCCTCCACTTGAGATGAATAACACCATGGTTTATTTTAATGTTTTGCTGTCATCAGTCTTCAAAAAGATGAACTACTAAAATACCCAGTAATTGTTCAATTTAAAGGCTGAATATCACAGTTAAGTATTAGTGAAAATCTGTAGTAAACAGACATCTTTAGCAAATCATAAGCTTGTGGAGATAGTGATTAACTTCGCATTTTATTCATCGGCATTATGCTGCCATCTGCCTGCAAAGGAAAAAAACCCTTTAAAACACTGCTGCTGATGTGTGTTAATCAATGGTCTATTCAACATCCAGTTCAACTACATTTATGTTGCATTTCAGAGTAGTAAAAATGGCAAGGTGTTTCACAGAAACATGCATAGGAGGTTGAAGGGTTACCTTTGAAGTTTATAAAATCAAGAGGGGCATGAATAAGGTGAAGAACAAAGGTTTTTTTTTCCCCTCTAGGGTGAGGGAGTTCAAACCGAGGGAGCATATTTTAAAAAGGCGAGAGGAAAAAGGTTTAAAGGATTAGAGGGGCAACTTCTTCATAAGGTGGTTCGTATGTGGAGTGAACTGCCAGAGGAAGTGGTAGAAGCAGGTTCAGTTCCAACATCAGACATTTGGATAGGTATATGGATAAGAAAGGTTCAGAAGATATGGGCCAAATGAAAGCAAGTAGGACTAGTTTAGTTTGGGAAACTTGGTCAGCATGGGCTAGTTGGAGCAAAGGATGTTTCAGTCCTGTACGATTCTATGATCCAAAAGGAGGTATGAGGGTAACAGACCTAAAGCTGACTGAAGTGTCTCTTTTATTCAATTGAGAGTTTCTCTGCCAGATTTAATAGTGCAAGAAAACCTATCATCCCAAACCCACTTAATTAACTACTTATTCAATCCCTTTGGCACTCATCCATTGCAGGACTTGGCCACTCACCCTGGTTGAATGATCTTGCTTGGATATCACAATAGACTAGCATCCCTGGCACTGGTGCCATATTGGAACCAGTGCCATCCACCCAGTCAAGCACAGCACTCTAAAGTTGCCCTTCAGTCACAAACTAGTGCATCCATGCACAATTGACTTCCTTATACATTCAATTACACAATCCAATTATCTGAACCAGGAGGTTCTTAATTATATAATGCTTAATTGGGGTGGTTAACCTGGTCCAGTGAACCCCAGCTGATAGATAAACAGGCAATTTAGAGAGTCTCCTACCTGCAGGGGCTGAATCCAAACTGGCTGGCCAGAGCACTGTAGGAAAACTTCCTACTGAACAGAAACATTGACTTTCATGACTGTTTGTGATACAAACTTTGGGGAGAAAAAAAAACAGGGAATTCAGAGTCTCCTTACTTCAGGAACTAACTCTATGCTGTCTGGCCACAGCCATTGCACTGTGTACATGTAAATTAAGGGTTACTTGGTGACAGGATACCAGTATTATGGACCAGGCCAGACACTCAAAACATGAAGTAGCCCAGACCCTAACTTTGTTAGTTGTTTTAAGCAGGTGTAAGGTGGATATTCCAGGAGAGATGCTGTTGGTCAAACCATTTGTTTTAACCAAAACAATTTACATGGACTACTGAATGAAAAAAAAAGAATACAGAAAAAAAAAGATTCTGAAAACCATTATCCTAAAATTTAAATGATGCCATCCCAAATACTTCCAACAAGCCCCATGAATATCCCTTGGCACAAAAAGGTAAAAATCAAACCACATCTTACAGGAGAAAAGAAAGAGTACCAGCATGGACCCGCTTCTGCGGATCCAGCAGCTTCAAAACTGCCTGACTCCTTTCAGTGAATAGCCAGAGTGGTAAAAACCAAAATCAACCCACAGAATCGGAGCTGGGAGAACTGGCAGATTTATCCTTATAAAAAAGTTTGTTTTTTTTAAACTTCAAAGCCTTCTGCTGAGGCAGTATCTGTTAGCTATAAATCAAACTGGCCTTAAAACATATTAAGGCCCAGATATTTCAGAGTCTGTCTTTTATGACTTCTGAAAAGAAAGCCAAGGAACACAACCTTGTTAAAAGGAGCATCAGAGCACATGTGCAGTTATTTCACACTCCTACTCCAGTTACCGTTTAAGCATGAGGCCACATCCCATTTTACAAGCCTCAAAATTACTGCAACCCTTTCCCCAATGGCCATTTTGGTCCAGCCTATTGTATAATGCAGGAGGTGCTGATATCAAAGTGAACAGAAGTAAAAATAAATATCACAACACTAGGTTATAATCCAACAGGTTTATTGAAGTACAAGCTTTCAGAACACTGCTCCTTACTTAAGTAGCTATTGACGCAGGATCCTAAGACACAGAATTTATAGTAAAAGATAAACTGTGTCCTAACATTCTGCCCCACTAGCTACCCGCTGAAGGAGCAGCACTCAAAGCTTGTATTTCCATTTTATCACTTCACACTGGAGGCACCAGCCATAGGAGGTACATACCTCTTTGAGGCCAAGGGATTCAAAGGATATTGGGGGGAAAGGATTAGGATATGGAGCACAGTGATTATCAATTATCATACTGAATGGTAAAGTAGGGTCAAGGGGTTGAAAGGCTCACTCCTCCTTCTACCTTCAAAAGTTTAAAAAACCTGCAAGAACATAAAACATTTTACTTTTAAGTTTCAGAAAAAAAAGTTCACATAAAAGTTAAATAATTTTATTGTAACACACAGCTCAGTGGTTAGATGAATCACAGTGACAGCTACTTTGGCCATAGTCACAACCTTATTCCATTTGTTTTTAAAATTACGTGAGGCATGACAGGCCACACTGGACAGAGTGAGGACTGAGCCTCATTTGCAGTTCTTGTATCCTGTCTTTCACTAGATGAAAGAAAAAAAAATCACTTGTTACCCATTCCAGGTGTGACCATAGCAATTTCCTTTACTTTTGCCTACTTTCAATTTCCACTAAGATGGAAGCTCTCAGCTAGTAGTTTCTAGCTTCTGAATGTGTCCAAGCAGCTCCTGACAGGCCCCCAACTAAAAAAAACAAATGGATGCCTGAGCACAGCCAATTTCTTGGCCTCACTTTGGAGGCCACCCTTTGCCACGTGTACCAAGATATAGTATTGTTTTGTGCGCTAGACAAAATCATACTGCACATTAGTACATCAGGATAATAGAACAAAATGCAGAATGTACTGTTACAGCTAGAGAATGTATAGAGTGATCAACTCTAACATAAGAGACTGTCCATTCACAAGTCTGATAACAGCAGGGAAGAAGCGGTTGTTAAATATGATAATGGCTTTCAAACATTTTGTTCTTCCCAAAAGAGGAGGGTGGAAGAAATCTTTGATTATGTTGGCTGCTTTCCCAATGCAGTGGGAAGTGTAGATAAACTAAAGGTAAGTTGGTTGTCATGATGGACTGGGCTGCATTCCCAATGAATTTCTTGCAGCCTTAACAGAACAGTTGCTATACTAAACCATGATATGGGATGCTTTCTATGCTGCATCAATAAAGGTTAGTAAGAATCATTGTGGACATGCCAAATTTCCTTAGCTTTTGGGTAAATAGTGGTATTGGTATGCTTCTTTGACTCTGATGTCAACATGGATGGACCACAATATATTGTTAGTGACATTTGCTCTTAGAAACTTGAGCTCTCCACCATCACCACCTCAGCACCATTGATACACAGGGGTGTCCTTCACTTTGCTTCCTGAGGTCCAACAATCCCTTAGTTTTGCTGACATTGAGGAAGAGATAAAATCAAAAAACTAAAAATTTCCAGATGAGGTCAGTAGGTTTAGCAGCATCTGTGGAGAGAAGGCAGAAATCAAAGTTAAATGTTTCGGTCATGACTTTCTCAGAACTGATGCCAGTTAAGAAAATGTTGGCTTATATGCAGAAGATTGGTGGGGGTTGGGGCAGCAGGGTGGTGGTGGTGGAGTAAAGGACTAAACAAGATGTGGAAACAGAACCCAAAAGACAGAAGAGCTGTTGCATAGACAAAGGAACGGATATCAATATGTCTAGAAGGGTTAATAACTATTGATGGGGACAGATAGTCTGCAATTACATGCAACCCATTGTTAGCCACGATGCGGTAACAAGGTTTGGTGCGTGGTAGTTGGGGTAGGGACATGAGAGAATAAGCCCTAAAGCTGCTGAACTTGATATCAAGTCAGAAAGTCTGTAGTGCTATTCTCCCAGCATCACTACAGCACTGCAATAAGCCTTAGAAATATTGGTCAGAGAACCAGATTTAGGGGTGGGGATTAAAGTAGCAATCAAAGTTCAGGATTTTTTCCTCCAATAAGTGTAATCGGCCTGGGACAAGGAATATTCCACATACTCCACACAAACAAAAAAGGCATCACTGAAGCCAATGCACGTACCCATAGCCACCCCTCTGACCTCAAGAAAGAGTTTTGAAAAGATTTGTAGCTCAGGTTGAAGTTCTGGATCTAAGTTTGCTCACTGAGCTGGAAGGTTAGTTTTCAGACATTTCGTCACCGTGCTAGTACATTTACATTGACTGTGGGAGGAAACGAACGCCCAATGTGGACTTGGTGGGCTAGATGTAGAGGTTTTATGATTCTATGAGTACATCAAAGGGCGGTGTACAGCCTTGTGGGGCACATGCGCTAGGGATTATTGTGGAGACAGTGTTGTCACCTATCACTACTGATTACTGTTGGAGGGTCAGGAAATCAAGGATCCCATTGCAGACTGAATAACAAAGTGGTGTCATTATACACTAATAAATATTTCTCCATTGTTTTGTGCTTATGGCACATTTGATGTTGTAATATTTGTAATGACCCTTATGGAAGAGTTCTCTAACCTTAGTGCATAATATATTAAATTGCCCAACTAGGGAGGGGGGCTTTCCATGACCTGCCTAGTTCAAGTTGCTGTGAAGGAATATTTCCCGAACAGTGACCATAATTCTGTAAGCTCTAATATTAGATAAGAGTAGCCCTTGGGAAGTACTGAGGGAAGGCCAACTACCACATTAAATAGGAAGGAACTGGGGATTAGAGTTGGGGAAGTTGTTAGAGGATAGATCCACATCCAGCATGTGGGAATCACTTAGAAGGACAGTTGTTTAGAGTGCAGGACCAGCATATTCTTGTGAAAAAGGAATAAGGACAGCAAGATTCAGGAAACTTAGGATGACAAGAAAAATTGACAGCCTAGTCAAAAAGTGTACGTGAGATTTAGGAAATTCACAACAGAGACCTTGAAAATATAAAGACAGTAGGTAGAGACTCAAAATGAATTAAGGTGGCTAAAAAAGTGGCCATGAAAAAGTCTTTAGTTTTTCTTAATACTGTTTGCCAAGTTTACTTTTTACATACACAAGGGGCAGAGGGTAGCTAGGGAAAAGGTAGGACCAGGCAAAGACAGGGGAGAATTTATTTGTGCAGCTGGAAGAAAGTTACAGGCCAGAGTATTACCTCAGTAGTAGGGTGATCTTGGAAGATTCTTTGGGATAAAATTTAGTCACATTTGGAAAAATAGACTTAATAGCAACAGACAGCATGGTTTTATACAGGGAAGGTCATGTCTTACATTTGATTTGAGTTATTGAGCAAATGACATGTTTGAACGATGGCAAATATGGTTAGAAAGTTTTTATTGATTTTCTCATATGTTGGAGATTGCTAGGGACAAAGTTACAAAGACTGGAATCGAACTTATGTGCAAACTCCCCACATTATCTCAGTGTCTACCAACTTCATTATGCAAATGGACTGGGTGAATTATGTTGCCACTGGAACCAAAGAAAGGGAATTCATGGAATGATTAAAGGATGGCTGTTTGGAACAGGTTGTGATGGAGGCCCACAAGGGAGCAGGTTATTTTGGACTTAATGCTATGTAATGAGCTAAACTTTATAAAAGATGTTAAAGTCAGGGACACTTAGGAGGCAGCAATCATAATTCAAATCAGATGCAACATGTTACGGTTAAATAAAAAAAAGGTAATAACACAGGTATGAGGGGAACTGATGAAGAAAAAAAAAGACTAGACACAGAGCCTAGCAGGGAAGACAGTACAGCAGTGCTGGCAGGAGTTTCTGGGTGTAACTGAGGATGAAGAAGAGATACATCCCAAAGATGATCACCAGTGGCAGTAGGGCGTGGAATTAGACAATCATTGCTGATGAAGGAACTCAGGAAAAAAAATGTTTCATCACAAGAGGAAAGAAGAAAAAAAAGCCTATGAAGTGCCCAAGAGCATTGGGAAATCAGATTGGGAAGACTACAAAATACAGAACAAAAATATGGAGGTAAGCTAGCCAGTAATATTAGAAATGATTGAAACAAACTTTTACTATACATAAGAAACAAGAGATGCAAGAGTAGAGATTGGGCTGCTCCAAATTGATGCAGTAAGGCTAGTGATGGGAGATAAGGAAATAGCTGAAGAACTTCAGAAATACTTTGTCAGTCTTCAGTGGAAGAAATGACTAATATCCCAACATTTAAGGAGAGTCAATGGGCAGTGTTGAGTATGGCAGCCATTACAAAGGAGAAAGTACTTGAAGCGCTAAAAGGTCTAAAAATTGATAAATCGCCTGGTCCAGATGGGCTACATCTTAAAGAGTTCTGAAGAAGGTGGCTGAAGAAATAGACGAGGCATTGGCTGTAATTTTTCAATAGTCACCAAGTCAAGGAAAGTCCCAGATGATTGGAAAACAGCTGTTGTAATCCCCTTGTTCAAGAAAGGATCAAGACAAAAGATAGAAAGTTACAGGCTGATTAGCCAAACCTCTTGTAGGTAACATTCTAGAACCCAATCATTAAGGAAGAGAGATTTCTAAATTCTTGGAAGTGCAGGGTCAAATTAGAACAATTCAGCATTGATTTAGTAAGGGGAGGTTGTGCCTGACAAACTTGAGGGTAACAAGTTGGTTAGATCAGGGAAACCCAGTGGTTACAAAAAGGCCTTTGATAGGTGCCTCACGGGAGACTGCCGAGTAAGGCAAGGACCCATGTTAGAGCTGAGCTACTGGCATGGATGAGGATTGGCTGTCTGACAGAAGGCAGAGAATTGGGATTTTAAAAAGTTCTTTTTTCAGAATGGCAGCTGCTGACAAGTGGAGATCTGCAGGGTTGTGTTGGGGCTGCAGCTGTTCACTTTATATAGAAGTGATCTGGACGAAGAGACTGGGGACATTCTAGTGAAGTTTGACAATGATACGAAGTTAGGTGGACAGACAGGTAGTTCTGAGGAGCTGGGGAGGCTACAGAAAGATTTAGAGACAGTTTGAGAGAATAGGCCAAGAAATGGCTGGATGAAATTCTGGAAAAGACAGGCATGGACTATATTTTATAAACGGTGAGAAAATTCAAAGTTAAAAGTACAAGGGATCTGGGAATGCTAATACCGAATTCTCCAAAAGTTGACTTGCTCAGAAAAGGGTGGATGCTAGGAAATGGTTTCCATCAGGTGGGGAGTATAGGAATTGTGGGCACAGCCTTAGAATTGGAGGGGTCAGTTTAGAACAGAAGTGAGGCAATATTTCTTCAGCCAGAGAGAGAGAGTTGGGCCTGTGGAATTCACTGCCACAAAGTGCAGTGGAGGCCAAAATATTAAGTGTCTTTAAGGCAGAGATTGACAAGTTCTTAATCTGGCAAAGAATTAAGGTTTACAGGGAGAGTGCAGGTAAGTGGTGTTGAAATGCCCAGCCATGATTGAATGGCAGAGTGGACTTAATGGGCTAAATGGCCTTACTTCTACTCCTGTTTCTTATGGTCTTCTAGGTAGTCTAGTTTCTTCTCAATCCAAACATGGAGGTTAGATGGACTGGCCACATTAAAAATTGCCCTATAGTATCCAAAAATGTGGTGGTCTTGGGTGAGGTTTGCTTTGGGAGGTCAGTGTAGACTATGCACCAAATAGCCCCTCCACAATTAAGGGATCCTATGATTATCAAATAGTTTACGTAATGGCAAGGTCTCTACTGGAACTGCCATCCTTATAGAATATTGCAAATGACTGATCTGGATGAGTACTTGAGATTTTCTTTTGTATTGAATTATTCTGTTGCTGTGGTTTTTCCCTCTTCAGCGAGTATAGCCAGTTTGTGGTTGGACTTAAAGTGCTCAACTGTTCTTTTACCTACCTTTCAGAATCTGCTCATATATCTTGCAACTGAACCAGTTTTACTTGAAGTCTTTCACATTTCCTTGCCTTTGAGTCTTCCTGCCTTTTACTGGGCTGCACATTCAGAACCATCCAATATCCTGCCTAACTTGTGGCATTCTTTTCAGCTGCATTCCTTAGGTTCTGTTTTAACTTCAGATCCTGGCTAGAGGTTTTATTTCTTAGCTGTCAATGTTTACTCTTGTGCTTTTAAGTCAATACTACCAGCGCCACTTCTGAGTTACTGATCTAAAGAATCTCACCCAAAACCACCTCATCTTTGGATACTATAGGACAATTTTTAATGTGGCCAGTCCACCTAACCTCCACATGTTTGGATTGAGGGGAAACTAGACTACCTAGAAGACCAGGCACTGATGAGAAGCAAGCACTCTCGGGCTCTTCAACCCTTGATATATTGCTACAAGAAATTACAGCAACATTGGTGCTTTCTACACACTTGTGTATACAACTTCAAATAGCTATTTGAAAGATGCAAGTCTCCCTTCACATGGTCATTCTAGACTGCTATCTTTGCTTAGCAATGAGCAGTGATCAGTTACATCATGATTTACAGAAACTTGTGCTTTTTGGTAATCCAAGTATCCTACAGCCTCAAGATGTCCCCTTCATAAACAGGATGTTATTTCATCTACAACTCATTCAACAGGATTTTCCCTCCATAAATCAATGTTGACTCTTATAGAATACTTGTCATCAGGCAATCAAAAGAAAAAAAATGGTTGTCATGATGAAGTTGGATTCAAATCGGTCCTGGACTTCCCACAGTCAAGGCAGCACAACATTTTCCTTAGGAAATTCAAGATATCCAAAAAGACACTCACCAACTTTTAACAGATGCACTATAGAATATATTCTATTGTTTGGGAGTAGGGCAGTCACAGTCTGGTATGGCAAGTGCTCCAAGGTCATAAATGACAAACTTGTGCAACCAATCTCCCATCCAAATTCCATTTGCACTTTCACAGAAAGGCTGCTGATGACAAAGACTCCACCTCCCCAGTAATGCTCTCTAACTTTTTCCATCAGGCAAAAGACAAGCTCAAAACACATGCCAAAAAGATGTAGGTGTGGTAGAGTGCTTCAGTTTGTGGGGCAAGAGTATCTTCTTTATTCAGCAAGTAGCACAAGTTGAAGGTAGCGATAAGTTCCCAAATACCATTTTCATAGCAGCCTTTTTACAGTTTTTACATATAGTAAAATCCTGTACACAATATAACACCACAGAGACAAGAGATAAAACAAAGCTTTGGTGACTTCTGTTGTGGGGAAACAGGAGATGGTGTAAACATGTGCCAAATGCTAGCTGTTACTCCTGATAGGGTTGGAGTGCATCTGTGTGGTTTTCTTGCATAATTAAGAAGCGTTAGTCCTTTTATCTTTTAAGTTAGATAATGTTAATAAAAACACTAGGCCTATATACTTTTAAGTTATAAGTTTTACAGGAAAAAAAAAGGATATTAAACTGCTTACTGCAACTTGGTTGAGAGGTGTTTACTATTTGTCAATTTTACTGAAGCGCTGTAAAGACCATTCCCTCTGCAACTCTGGTCCACACCCACCCCACCCTTTCCTCCCAAAAGAACCACAAAAACCTGCACCCCTGTTCAAGGCCCCCAAAAAAGGAGCCTTCCATAGAAATTTATCTGCACTTGCACACATTTACTGTATCCGTGGATCCCAATGCAGTCTCTTCTACATCGAAACATTCTGCAAGTAGGCAGCCTGTCTCCCCAAAAAACATTGGGACATGCGTCAACCAACCCCACTATCCCATGGTTGAACACTTCAACTCCCCCTCTAAGAATATGGTGGCTACGGTTTGGCAATGGAGACCCCAAGACCTGGAGAAAGAACATATCTTGTGTTATGGGCCCCTCCAACCACATGGGATTAATGTGGATAAGTTTCCTCATTTCCCCTCTCCCACCTCATCCCAGATGGAACCTTCCAACTCTGATAGGTCATGAGGGTGGTGCAATCTTCCTTCCCACCTGCCTGCTCCACCTTCCTCACCCATCCTCACCTACTCATTGTAGTCAGCTACCTTCCCCAGCCCCCACCCCCTTCCCATTGATTTATCACTTTAGTTACACCCTTGTTCTGGATTAAGGTCTCACACCTGTCTGACTTGCTGTGCTTTTCCAGCACCACATGCCACACATTCACAAACAGCTTCTTCCTGGTTATTAAACTGCAGAATGGACCGGATTTCAATTCTAATTTTGATCTTGTGCAGTTATAAGCTTGCATGCCTTGCTCAGAGCACCCAATGATTGTGTTTGCAAGCAGTACAGACACCTCACTATTTTAAGTATATGTTACCATAAATCAAATCTAAAATGTAGATGGTTAATTCAAAAGGTCACTTCAAGGTTTACTGAACTAATCCCACTTCCAATAAATGCAGATTGATCAATTGCATTGGGTTATGACATCAGGGTCCTAAAGCCCATCTGAGAATCTAGACTGTCATCTTGTACATGTTTCTTTGTGACATGGAAATGAAGCATAATCCCTTGAGATTATATGGGATAATGCTGATTTGTCAAGGCATATAGAACAAGGATGTTGTGTGGGAATCAGTAATTTGCTGATTAGACCAACTGGAGAATTGCATGCAATTCAACCAAATTAGAGGACGTTATTGCACGAAGTACACAGTCTGTTTAAGAGATTACTTTGTAGGCTGGAGGACCTGCTTTACTGGGAAACATTGAATAGGCTGAGGTGGTTTTCCTTGGACCAGAAGGTTGTGAGCAACCTGATAAAGAGGTATTTAAAAAAGATAATTACAAATGTAGATAAATGCAGACACTTGGAAGTTTGACAGTTGAGGCACTTTTTCCATCTTAAAGTCAGGCGAGAACCCACTGCCTGAAAGGTTGGTTGAGTCAAAACAAAACATTTTAGTAAATACTAAACATTTATTTATTTATAGATAGCCTTGAAGGCAACGTACCAAGAGTAGGAATTTGCAGTCAAATCTTCCTTGACTAGCACAGACACAAAGACCAAATCTTCTTGTACTGTAAAGAAGAATCTGAACTACAATCATTATTGTTCAACATCAATGGCAAGGAGGTGAAGCCTTAGTCCAAAATTCCTTCCTCCCGGACACAAAAGTGCTTTGAGATAGCAACAGCGTGACAGAGCCATGCAATATCCTGGATGCTTCATCTAAGACACTCAAGATATGACCATTCCCATCATTTACTCCTTCAAGCTGTGAAGTCAAACGCCTGAAGTTCCAGCTGAAGATGCAGCATTTGCATCTGGGCATTTCGATTGCCCATCCCCCTTGGCAACAGATTACCATGACAAAATTCAAAGTAAGAGGTGGTTGACAGTGTCATGTCAGGCATGTAAATGTGGCCCACCCAATACAACTGAGTAACATTGTCATGGTGCCATGGATGTTGCTGGCCTGAGACACCAGTAATGAAGCACCTATCAGGCACTGGGGCACCACTGGTGGTATATCTGGAAATTTGATTCATCAGCTGAAAATCAGCATTTCTCTATACCATGCACTAGAGTAGTTAACTCTGCTGCACTGACTTTCAGCTTGCTGCTTGAAAAGTTGTCATTAAAAAGGTTGTTACTCACATAGTCAAATGCTGTGTACCTCATGATAACTGCCCTAAAAAAAGTCTTTCAAAGTTGAGACTTGGTCCACAATTCCTAGTGGCTTGCCATCGCTCATGTTGTATGAGGAGAACAGTCTATAAGGCCTAGTCTTCCAGATAAAAGCAAAAATACTATGGATGCTGAAAGTTTTAAAAATGCTGGAGAAGTTGGGCCAGAAAACTAGCCACCTGAATGCATGAGCACCAACTAGCCACAAAAGACATCAATCACATGTCCATACACAGAAGAGGGGACACCAGTTTGACTGGGTCAATACATCCACCCTGGGACAGGCTAAACAAAGATAGGAATTCCTAGAGGCCTGGCATTCAAACTGGAGCTCCAATAACAAACATACAGATTTGAATGTCCATTTACCAACCTCTCAAAGCACCAGAAGTGATATCACCAACCACAACAGACCAAGACAAATAGTAAGCAGGATAGACCACCAGTCTTCAGAGGCTTACTATGTTACCTAGCATGGTGTCACGCATCTGAGAATAAAATCTAAACAGCTCAGTGAGCAAACAAGCCTCAATGTTTTCTGAAAATCCATTTGCTCCTCCCTCAATAATACTTAAAAGGAAATACTTATACTCCAACTAGCAATTATCAGCCATTGTTTATTTCAAAACTTGAATGCCCCAATTATTCCTTGAGCATTTTCTACAAGAATTAATATTGCTAGAGCAATTAATAGTAAAAAGGTGAAGAGCCCACATCGGATGTCCAATATAGTGAGCTCAACTAGTTAGGAATTTCAAAAATTCATTCTTGGTGCTGCAAGACAAGACATAAGGTTTGACTAAGTATACCAGGGCCAAGCAACCACTAGGGTATGGGGACAAAACTTAGAACTTCTAATAGAGGCTGAACAGGCTGGGGTTGTTTTCCCTGGAGCATCGAAGGCTAAGGGGTGACCTTAGAGGTTTACAAAATTGAGGGGCATGGATAGGATAAATAGACAAAGTCTTTTCCCTGGGGTCAGGGAGTCCAGAACTAGAGGGCATAGGTTTAGGGTGAGAAGGGAAAGATATAAAAAGAGACCACGGGCAGCTTTTTCACGCAGAGGGTGGTAGGTGTATGGAATGAGCTGCCAGAGGATGTGGTGGAGGCTGGTATAATTGCAACATGTAAGAGGCATCTGAATGGATATATGAATAGAAAGGGTTTGGAGGGATATGGGCCAGTGCTAGCAGGTGGGACTAGATTGGGTTGGGATATTTGGTCAGCATGGACCAACTGACCAACCCTTTGGTCAGTTGGACCGAAGGGTTTGTTTCCATGCTGTACATCTCTATGACCTTAATGAATTTTGAACAGGTGCACCACAAATTTGTAGCTTGCAATCGTAAGTGTAACTGTGTTCCCCCCACCACCTTTGGGTGGTCAGAATTTTCTTTAAAAGGACTTACATATAAAATGTTTTAATTTAGATGCGTGATAGATTTATGCAAGTTTAATTTTTCATTGAGATCTGATAGATAGTAGAACCAGATTGAAATTTATGCAAAGAGCCAAATGAATCAACTGTCACCTGCCGTTTCTGCTTATAATCTGGTATTCTTAACTCTTTGCTCTAAGAGTACTTACTACTGCAGGAAGTAAATTGTTGAACTCCTGTAAGACAGTAGTCGAAAAGTGCTATGTTTGTCTAGGTTCTTTGCAGCAAGATGGTATTTTTCACCTCATGAGTTAGCGATGCAAATATCTCACTAGATCAACCCAACAACTTTGGATTAATACCCACATGGTCACCTATTTGTTACCCATATTGTCAAAATTAAAATGAAAGGCTTCTACATCTTTCACATCAATTTTGAGATATTTAAACAGATCAAGGCTGTTGGCTATGATAGGATTGCTCTCCATCACATCTCTATTCCTACCTTTCATCTCTACCTCCACCATTAAGTCAACTTTTGAGTTTCCTGTTCAAACTCAGTCAAAAATCCTGCTCCCTTTCTTGTACTAGTGCCTTCCTTTCCTTCTTCCCCTACTTTTAAATCATTTTATTGTTTTCATGTTCAAGCTGCTTCATTTGTACGTAATTTTAGCCATTTCCAAGTCAGTTTTTGCCAGAATTATCTCCTCTTTCTGCATTGACAGTGGCAACTGCAACTCTAGCGTGTCAATTTCAAAACCTTTGCTCACTTTCTGTAAAAAAAAGTTATGATTTTTTTTCCCTCACACCCAGAAGACTAGTGACTTTAGTCTTCGTACAAAAGCTATACCCTACTTAATCCAACTAAATTCAAACCCTGTCTTTCCAATGTTCATTGGGAGTACTCAGACTGGCTGTGGGAGATGATCACAAATTTGTTTTTTCATGAAGTGACCAGGAAGGCTGTTGAGGGCAAGGGCAGTAGACAACCTATACTGAATTTGCCTCTACCTAGTGTGTATTTGTAGGGTGTTATTATATTGGGGAGAAAGTGAGGTCTGCAGATGCTGGAGATCAGAGATGGAAATGTGTTGCTGGAAAAGCGCAGGTCAGGCAGCATCTAGGGAACAGGAGAATCGGCGTTTCGGGCATTAGCCCTTCTTCAGGAATGGCTAATTATATTGGAACAGCTAATTAGGTGTCAGTGACTTTAAGCATTTTGATAATTATGGTGGTGAAGTCATTTTTTGACATTATATGCTGTAACTAAGAGACAACTTTTGTTTTGAGAATGGTACTTTGACCAATCTAACCACATCTGGAACACAACCTTGCGTTTTTTTAAAAACAAAGTTAGGGTTTTGATTTTTTTTTGAGGGAGTTTGGTCTGGTCCATGACAAATTCAGGGCTCCTGTTGTGATGAAAGTCTAATTCCAGATCTGGTTTATACCTGACTCCCAATGCAGTGAGTGGTCTTTTCTTTTACAGGTAGGAGAAAGTCATACAGCATGGAGACAGGCCCTTTGACCCAAGCTGGTTCACCATGACCAGAATGTCCATGCTAACCCCATACCTCTAAATCTTTCCAAGCCATGCATTTGTCCAAATGCCTTTGAAATTAATAATGTACCTGCCTCAACATTTCACTGGTAGCTTGTTGTATATGCATACCATCTGTTTGGTTTTTTCAAAAAAAAGTTGCCTTTATTCTCCTCTCTAACCTTAAACTATTCTCTGAAACGCAACTTGCGAAGCGTTTCAGAGAACACCTCAGACACCTGGACCAACCAACCCAACCACCCTGTGGCTCAACACTTCAACTCCCCCTCCCACTCCACCAAGGATATGCAGGATTTGGACTCCATTGCCAGACCACAACAAAACAACGGCTGGAAGAGCACCTCATCTTCCGCCTAGGAACCCTCCAACCACAAGGGATGAACTCTGATTTCACCAGTTTCCTCATTCCCCCTCCCCCCACCTTGTCTCAGTCAAATCCATCAAATTCAGCACCGCCTTCCTAACCTGCAATCTTCTTCCTGACCTCTCCGCCCCCACCCCACTCTGACCTATCACCCTCACCTTGACCTCTTTCCACCTATCGCATTTCCGACACCCCTCCCCCAAGTCCCTCCTCCCTACTTTTATCTTAGCCTGCTGGACAAACTTTCCTCATTCCTGAAGAAGGGCTTATGCCCGAAACGTCGATTCTCCTGTTCCCTGGATGCTGCCTGACCTGCTGTGCTTTTCCAGCAACACATTTTCAACCTTAAACTGATGCCCTCTAATCCTTGACTTCCTAACCCTGAGGAAAAGACAATGTCAATGATTAAATTGGAATAACAGCATCTTTTGATATGAGGGCAGTGCTTGCAATGCAATTCCTCCATTTGAGCTCTCAGCCTCAATTCAAATGAGTTTTCATGACTCTTCTGTTGGAATTCCAATTTGAATCTTAGATATTTCAATTGTATGAGTGAGTATTCCCACATTTCCAACTGTAGTTATGGTCTATTCATTGACTTTTTCCAAGATTGGAAATTAGTGATAAGTGTTGTGTACAGTTGGGAAATTGTGAATAAGACACCATGCAAGGAAACAACCTGAAATTGACAACTTTAGTATGAAATACTTATGTTTCCAAATATTGTTCCTGCTTATTTCGATGTGCTCTGAAGTGATTGTTTAAAAACAGAAAATGATTGAAGGGACAAACAGATCAAGTTATTATTTAATTTCAATATTACTAATTAGGTGATAAAGGGAATCCCTGTGCTAAGGGAGACCAAAGATCAAAGACCAAAGAAATCAACTAAGCCATATCCAGTTACCTCCTTTTGTTCCTATTTTTTGAAATAATGGAGTGAATATGAAACCAGGTTTATAGGGACAAGTACCGATAAGCTTGAGTAAATGGGAGGCCTTTGTGCCAAGTTCATACTGGAACACCAAAACATTGTCAGAAGCAATGTAGCATCATTCAACATTTTTCTTTCCAAATTCATTAACAGATGGAAAAGTTACTGGTTAAACTAGCATCTACAACAGCAATTTGTGTTCAGTAAAGAGCTACTATCACAAACTGCTGCAATAGAAGCATGTCCAGCTATTATGGAGGGTTTTCCAGTATTTTGAACCAGCAGTTGTAGAATGAATAATATAGTCCCCAATCAGGATGATGTACAACTGAAGTGATTGTATTGGTTTGCTCCAATGTACGGCCCTTGTACTCAAGTACAGAGATCACGAGTCTAAAGTGCTCGTGAATTTTTGCAGTGCATCTTGTAGATAGTGTATTTACCACGTATTGGTGGTAGACTGAATGCATGGAAACATTGTTAATGCCGTAAAAACAATGACTGTAGATGCTGGAAACCAGATTCTAGATTAGTGGTGCTGGAAAAGCACAGCAGTTCAGGCAGCATCTGAGCAGCAGGAAAATCAAGGTTTCAGGAATGATCTGTGCTTAACAGTACAAGGAGGCTGCCTGAACTGCTGTGCTTTTCCGGCACCACTAATCTAGAATAACATTGTCAACGCTACTACTTTGTCCCACATGGTTTCAAGCTTCAGGTTCTGTTGGATCTGCACAGAGACAGGCAAGTAGTCCACCATACACTTTGCATCTACTTTGTAAAATTATCAAACATCCTTGCAATTGACAAGCTCGAAAGTTGGTTATTGGTAATAAAAGCTGAAGATATTAAAAACTGAAAAATACCTTCCCTTTGTGCAGTGTAGGGTCACCCTGATGTCCATGAACTCAAATTTTGCTCAGTTTAGATACCACCCTTGGTGAAAATGGCCTTGAGACAGGAACAATTGTGCTCCCAGCTCCCCAAAAATTCAAGTCTTACTCATTTTAGGGCAGTCAGCAATAATGGTAAGTCAGACATGCTACTGCTTTGTTATTACCACTAAGGGGATGAGAAAGTGAGTTGAGAAAATACAGTAGAAAAATAACTTTATTGATTCCAATTTATCAGTTCACAAAAGGCCAAGGGAAAGAAAAACAGCCAGAATTTAGAATCTGATTGGGGATGGCAACAAAGATGACTTGGAAAAAGGAAAGTTATTGAGACAAAGGGCTGCAATTGAAGATGCCATGGTCAAAAATATGGATGTACAGCAAAGAAACAGATCCTTTGGCCAACTCACCACCTTTGGCCAGCACCACTAATCTAGAATCTGGTTTCCAGCATCTACAGTCATTGTTTTTACAGCATTAACAATGTTTCCATGCATTCAGTCTACCACCAATACGTGGTAAATACACCATCTACAAGATGCACTGCAAAAATTCACGAGCACTTTAGACTTCCTCTGGCAGCTCATTCCACCTTCTATTAAAGTTGCTCCTTAGATCTTTTAATTCTTTCCACTCACCCTAAACTCATGTCCTCTCTCTAAACTCCCCACAACCCAGGGAAAAGACTTTTCTATTTATCCTATATATACCCCTCATGATTTTATAAAACCTCCATAAGGTCGCCCTGAAGGCTCCAAGGAAAACAGCCCCAGCCTATTTAGCTCTTCCCTACAGCTCAAATCCTCCAACCCTGGCAACATCCTTGCAAATCTTTTCTGAGCCCTTTCAAGTTTCATAAACTGGAGACCAGAATTATATACAATATTCCAAAAGTGGCCTAATATCCTATACAACTGCAACATGACCTCCCAAATCCTATACTCAATCCTCCCAATAAAAGGAAAGCATACTAAACATCTCCACTGACCTATCTACCTGTAACTCCACTTTCAAGTAATATGAACCTTCATGCCAAGGTCCCTTTGTTCAACAACACTCTCCAGGTCACCATTAATCCTGTCCTGAACAGACTTTCCAGAAGTGCAGAACTTCACAACATTTAACTCCATCTGCTATCATACTAAACCTGATTCACTGGAGACTACACCTCTAATTTGTGTCATCTGCAAACTTACTGACTGTACCTCCTATATTTATGTCCAAATCATTCATTCAATGAAAAGCAGTGGACAAAGCACCAATCCTGTGGCACAGCATTGGTCACAGGCCTCCAATCTGAAAAGTTTACTCTCCTCCACCATCTTCATAATCAGATCAGAACCAACTGAGCAAATCCTGTGAACACAGACAACAACTACTTTCCCAGTCACCAAAAACCCCATGTTCATATGTTTTTTTGGGGTGGGGGGGGGGGGGAAAGAGGGGGGAGGAAAGGAGGATATGCTTTTATTCTTAAAAAGGCAGCTACATTCAGGAACTGTGCTTACATTTTGAATAGTCAGGCTTTGTATCCTGTCTGCAATCCCAATAAACCTGATAGGTCTCCAAAAATGCACCTGGGCTTAATGATCTTTAGAAGAATTCTTAAAATTGGACAGAAAAAAAAATAAAAAAACAAAAAAAAAAACAGCTTGACAGTAGGAAACAGGGCTGGTTTCAGATTGCAGGCCTATGACCAGTGTTCCACAGGGATCTGCCCAGTTTTGTCATTTACATACATGATTTGAATGAGAACACAGAAGACACAACTACAAGTTTGCAGGTGACACCAAAATTGATGGTATGTAGTGGACAGTGAACAAAGGTGATCCAAGGTTACAGATCATGATGAAATGGTTCAAATGAGCTGAACAATGGCAGACTGAGTTCAAATTAGAAAAATGCAATACCTTGCATATTGCTAAAAACAAAACCCTAGGACATAGTTAACAAGACCCCTGGGTGCTATTGTAGAACGCAGACACCTAGGGGTTTAGGTATTTAATTCTTTGAAATTTGCATAAGTAGACAAGAATGGCGAAGCACACTTGCTTTCATTGCTAAAGGCTTTGAGAATAAAGTTAAGGATATCACATGCAGGTTGTACAGGACATTTGGGAGGCTTCTTCTTGAGTACTGTGCACAGTTCTACCCCTCCTGTAGGAAAAAAAGGTATTATTAAAAGTAGTAAGGGCTCAAACACTACTAGGACTTGTTGGAAATGGAGGGTTAGAGTTATAGCAAGGGTGGAGAGTTCAAAGTTAGGAGGCATTTTGTTTAAAAAAAGTGAAAGGAAAAATAATTAAATTGCCTGCATGTCCTTTTAAAGGAAAGCTGTGAGAAATCAACTTGCAGGCAAAGTTAGGGGTGCAGGTACAATGATTTAAAAGACATTTGGTCAAGTACACAAACAGGAAAAGTGGAGGGATATAGACAAACAAGTGAGATTAGTTTTAGTTTGCGGGCAAGGTGGTTAAATATAATTGGTGAGGACTAGTTGGACCAATGGCTCTGTTTCCATTCTGTACGAATATGACTGACTAAATATATACATTCATCAGGCTTTCATGTGAAATTAGGCTTAATTGAGGTGTGAGAAAGGCACTGTTCCATCATGCACATCACTATGTTAGTCCATTACTTTAATTCAACATCTTGAACATACGTCTTAGAGCTTCACAGCAAGTGAAGGGAATAGTTTTATTTCCAAAGGAGGAATTCAAGGCTTACTGGAGTACTATGATTGCAGAACAAGCTCAAACAGTTTAACCGTCTACTCCCACTAGAATCCCTAAATGTAGTACCAGGCCATTGAGTCTACATCAACGCTTCAAAGATCAATCCACCCATATCCACCTCATTACCCCATCCCTGTAATCCTGCGTTTTCCATCGCTAATCCACTTAGCCTGCACATCCTTTAGCACTATGGGTAATTGAGCATTACCACACCACCTAACTTGCACATCTTCAGTCTGGGAGGAAACCCATACAGACCATAGGCAGAGTGTGCAAACACCAAACATGGGAATCAAAGCCAAGTCGTCTCCGGTTAGCACTTGTGCCTCTGCCAATGTGCTATTCCAAAACACACATGACCTCACCCCTCCCTCGGTCAAACGAAAAAAAAAATCTCAATCCCTACAGCATAGCTACCATTCAACCTAACAAGTCTACACTGACCCACTGATGAACATACCACCCTAACTCTGCATTTACCATGGCTAATCTACTTAACCAGCACATCTTTGGTGACAACCCACGCAGACATTGGGAGAATGAGTAAACTCATTCTGTCGACCAAAGCTGGAATCAAACCCAGGCTGAAATCAAACCCAGGCCTCTAGAGCCAGCATGCCTACTTTTAAAACTTCACCTGGTCATTCCTGCATTACCTGTTTTGGATAGTGAGTTATGTAACTTGTCTAATCACCCTGAATTACAATGAGGTAAAAGCAAGGCAATGGACAAATTATTTCCTTGAAGTTCCATTCATAAACAAGTGTATTGCATAAATTCCAACATCTACCCTAACAGAGGCATTAAATAACAGTTCTGTAGTTCTCCATTCTTTCAGTGGTTCCTGCTGACTGAAAGGTAAGCAGTCCAGAAACTACAGAATCTCAAAGTCCCTCACTGATTGCATCTATTACCTCCACTGCTTTTTTCAACTAACTGAAAATGAAGCTCACCTGACCCAAGTCTTCAAAATATTAAAAGTATTAGCCATTACTATAATAGTAATTGTCACTTTCTCTGATCTCATGAAGCAAACATTAAGTCGTTAACCACATTGGGGTCAACTTTCACTTTGGATGTTTCTGCCTTAGAGGAAAGTACATTTTAGTGTAGATCTTGTTTAATTAAATGCTCTCCATGGTCTGACTTTACATGGGTAAAATGTTTATCCTCTTGTTACTTGGCTACACCCAAACTACTCTTCCAATTTACAATGACCATTACATGTATATGGTCATCCATTAGAAATCCTTACCACAATCTTTTATCTTAAAAATAAATAAGTCCACCGACTTCTCTCATCTCCATATGGCAATTAATCCATTTCCATTTCTTCAGTCTGCAATCAAGATATCAAGTTATGATACTTTAATACTCAGGAAGTTGATGCTTGCCATTGTCTATTCTGCAGTGGTTTTTAACTATAGCTGTTCATCTTGAAGCAGAACTCTCTCAAGTTTCCAACCCTCCTGCTAACACCAGCTTCCCAGTCACCTGTTCAAGCACTCAATTTTCTTATTTCTTTGTTCATTAACACTGAATTTGAAGACCAGAACCTCCAAAACAATAATCCCAATCTACTGAAAAAAAATTTGATTTTACAACTTCTTGCCCCCACACTTGATTAAAGTCACAAGTAACAGCACAGAGCACAAACTCTGGACATTACCCCTGAGAACATCCTGCAACTTCTCTGGACATTCACAGCTTGGCTATCAGGAGCACAACACATACTCCTGAAGCATCATGTACAACTAAAGAAACATTCACTGTAATCCTAATAAATATCCTAGCATTAGTATCTTTGCACTCTTCCTCCTCCTCTGCGCAGCCAAACATCCTGTGATGTCCCAGACAGCAGTCTGAGAAATACCACCACTCTTTCCACATCCAAAGTGGAAACCCTAACATGCTTGTAGATTGTTTAATTTTTAAACAAACAACCACCTTAGTCCCTTTAAATTCCATCAATAATTACATTTTACCTGATTCTCAAAAGAATTCAGATATTCACTGTCAAAATGGAGTCTTGGCTTTGGTTCTTCCTAACTCTTTTTGAAAATAAACTTTGTTTGCAACAACTAGGAGGTCAATTTTCCTTTTTGCCGGCTTACACTGTCTCACCTGTTTAAGTTAGCCTTCAAACTTAAAGTTCAATTTTAGATTCACTTGCTTTGGTTAAGAGTCTAAATCTTGATTCAAATACCATTTTTGCAGCTTGTCAAGGTCTTAGTTGTCATACTAAAGAACAAACTCCACACTTCATTTTTGATTTTATATTATCCCAAAATACACTGTCCTCAAGCCAACTTTTGATTTCATTGCATTTTGCCCTTTTGTCCACTACAAAATCTTAACATCCTTTCATTTCAAAGAGTTTTCTTGAACTCTCCAAACCTTTCCATGTTTTCCGTCAGAAAGCACAAAATCTTCATTATACACTACTATTCTCGATAAGCATTTAAGAAAAGCGTTTCCACTAAATACTGAATAGGTTATGCAAAATCAGTGTAAGTTTCCCAATTAAACACCCACAGCAGCACCACCCCCAAAGTGCTTGGGACAAGATCAAGGGCTGCCATAGTAGCTCTGGGACCATAATGTTTGTCAAGGAGTGTTCCTTGCTGCACAAAAAGCCAAAGTCAGAACAATGTAGATTTAATACGCGCTTCACTGTTACACTGAAACACTGGATCAACTCTTCCAACTGTCTTTTGCCATCTGATTGTCATGAGACTCCAGCCCAACTGCAAATTCCTCCAGTAGGTCAATTATACAGGTAGGCAGTAACATTCTGTTGTATGAAGTCAGAAGGACAGGCATGTCAATTTTGCCAATGGGTTATAGGTAATTAAAGCCAATTTTAAAAAGCCCAGGTCGACCAGACATTGAAAGTGATCGCACATAATCACTCCAGTTACTTTAAAGAGATGCATTTCAACGATGACATTAGGCTTTACAACTGTTTAAGATTATATTTCTATTATATAATTGCCACAAGTTAAGCTTCTAAGTTCAATAAAAATTAGATACCATTATCAAAGGGCGATTAGGAAGGCCTGTAGTCAACCATACCTAGTCAAATTAACAGGTCAAACAAACACTAGTTACTGCAACTAAAATTTAAACCAGTATTTTACAAGCAAATATTTAAAATAAAGTAAAGCTAGCCATCAAGTTTGATCATCCTAACCATTCATCCACTTTTGTCTAGGAGCAACCACCACCAAATGAGGCAGAAAGCCAAAAAGCCATCACTAAGCAGTTTCACAATTATTTGGTTCTGAAGACAGACAGTCTTACCTTTTTTCCCTGGAATTAATCCCTGCATAAGCAAAATGAAAAAGGCAAAATAACAGTTCAACACTGCTCATCAGGATGTTTCACACCTGGTGACTAATTCAGACTAAGTGGCACATGGGCAACAAAGTTCAAAGCAAACTACAAAGGATCATGCAGCACTACAGTCAGAAGCATTTTTCATTAAAGTAAATTTCAAAAGGCTAAATTTCTACAACAGGAAGAGACAAAACAGAATGAACTATCTATATGCACTAGTTAATGGGCAATTTCATCTTTATTAGCAACTGAAGGTTTGGGTCCATGTTCTAGTTTAAAAGTCAAAAATAAAAGCACAAGATTGACAATCGAGTTTGATACCATCTTATACAGGTTTTCAAATTTGTTTTAGCTATTACAATTCTAAAAAGTTTGCAATCTGAAGCAATAAGTTTGTTTATAAGTAGTAAATGGGCACCACTACAAGGATTGTGACATCCAGGACTGCAGTCAACATGGTTGGCATCAATACACACTTATGTACAGAGGAACCTTGATTATCGGATTATCTGACAAGATTGCAAGGTCCCGGTGCTTGGCTCAGATGCTCGGTAAACTATGTTATCCAGCATTTAAATAACCAAGCAAAATACTGCCCACCCTTGTCCTTCAGATGATTGAGATTCTCTGTATAGCATGGGAATTAAAGACAATGTACACCACCAGATAATACATTCTAAAGTTCAAGCTTACTCTAATGGCACCTGCCAGTCCCTTAACCTCCAAGGCAAGATCAACAGTACTACTTCCTAGTTGCACAACTCCATCTAGGGAGAGAGGGCAGCATTAGGACTAAAATGGAGTTCAATCAGCTCTGACCAACCAAGTAACTATACCTCCTTTAAACAGTGCACTAATTTATTTACTAACAGCATTTAACTTAAAACTTTGGTTGTCGTCTTGTCTCCAGGTTCTTGCTGCTACATCCAACTGCGCCCACCATCCTTAACAGGCCGGGACAAGTGCAATACCATGTACATTTGTCAGCATTGCAACAAATCCCAACCTGTGCAAGACAGGGTTGTATCTTGAGGTGGATACTTCCAACATTAGTTGTATTTTACTTCTATAGTCAGTTTTGCATGGATTTGCACAGCAATATTTATTAACAGCTGGATGCAAACCTGCAAAACTAACTAGAGAAGCTTTCCACGGTCACAACTTATACAGCTTTAGTCTATTAGCTGGTAGTACTCAAGTGCTTATATTGCAGTAGATTGTTGCAACACTACCTGCACTATAAGCACTTTAATACTGCTTCAGCTATGAGCCTCCACAGCAATGATTTGCTTCACTTACCAGTCAACCCAGTCCACCATCAGTTTTGCATAGATTTGCACAACTAATCTCTTCTTGTGGTGCAACCATGCAAAACTGGTAGAAGACTGCAATACTACAAGATTCAAAACGACCAAAGACCCACACAAGCTGATTTGAGTTACTTATGCCAGAAGGAGCACTTAGGGCAGTAGATTCTACTCTACTTCACTATCTGCACTAGATGCACCTTAACACAAGAGACCTTACTAAAAGATAAGGCTGTAATTAGATTTGAAGGTTCAATGAGGGTTACTGTCAATATAATGCTTGAAGTGCCTCCACTGCAGTAGATTTTAGACACTACCTGCACTGTAAGCACTTTGACATTACTTCTGACCTAAACCATACCAGAAGCAAAAAAAATTCCAGGTTCTTTCCAGCCATTCAGATCTGAAAAACAAAAAAAAAGTTAATCACAAAATCCATAAACAACTCCATATTAGTGAGATTATTCTGATAAGGAATGATAGCAAATTGTAATTGGAAGTTATGTTTTTGTTAGTTCAAGGGAATCATTTGGATTTCAACTTAACTTGTAGAAAAAGCAATCACTCAGGGTGGGGGAAGACTGTTGGAATGATTCAACTGAAAATCAGCCAACATCTACACAAAAGCTCACATAACCAACTTTCAATTTGCCTCAATTATGGAAAAGGCAGGTGTGTATCAAGTTTGAAACTAGCAAAGCTGGAAATCAGCAGGTCCAGCACAATGTGAAGAAAGAATTAACGTGTCAAATCTGGCACATCTTTATCATTCGTATGATGTGATTGTTTGACATTGCTTTCACACTACTTGGAGGTCAGAATTCATGGCATTACAGTTTACCAACTTCCAAACCAGTGTTCTGTTAAACAGAATTCTATTGCCTTTTAAACCTCAATACTATTTAGTGGGATATAGATGCATATCCAAAATGGCCTCTTGAATTATATTCGCAAAAGATATCATTTTGAAATAACTTTTCCTCATCATCCAAGTTGGCAGTTTTCAAATTTCAAAAAAGTCATTCTACAAAGCTTTAAATGCAGATAAGCCAGACTACAGACAATACACCAATTGGAACTGCTATCATTAAACACTATTTTGAATCAGATTTGTGCCAGTTTTTCAGAGAAGTGTATGGGAAAATCAGTTTGATCAAAATGCGCTTTTGAATCATCGTGTCTGTAAGGATGACAGAACTGGGTTACTTCATTAGAGATTTTAAGTAGAATCTTTGTACAACTGGTATAGTTATTTTATGTTGGGTATTCCCTTTATCAACATGCATGAGACGATACTGATTGCAAGTCTCCAAAGGCAAGAGACCTTAAATACACAAGCCAACTGTATGGCCGGGAAATACCAAGTGTACACGTTCCAGTACTCTGTGCAAGAAACCAAACTTAATCTAATGTCAGTTTAGGAGACAAAAACTAGTCATTTATCTTCCAGGGCTGTTTATTTTGAAACAGTTGGAGAGTTAGCTGATTCAAGTTGAACATTCCTCACAGTACAGCAGATAGCCAGGATAGCTGATTAAAGAACATTGCATTTTATCATACTGTGGCAAAAACATGATACTCCACAAAACATAACAAGCCAGGTATGTTTAGGGCCAGAATGGTGTTGTTACCAGTGGGATTCATGCTCAAGTTAAAAGACATTGAGCATCAGATACTCCAGTTAGAAGTAACCAAAAGTGACATAACAGAAGGCAAGCCCCAGAAGTAGTTGTTCAACAAGCTACTGGGGTTGGAAGAGTAGGAGAAACAGACAAGAAAGATCAAGTCAATATCCACTAAGAGTAAAGCGCTTGATCACTGTACAAATGTTGCTCATTGCAGTTTAATTCAGTCTTGTTATCCATCTAATGAGAAAAAAATGGTACGCAAATAAATAGATCTGCTATAGTAGATTAGGAGGACACTCACAGACCTGCATAGCTTGTGCTTTCTACCCATGTGGGCATGGAGGAAACTGTGCAGTGACATTACTGGGTTTGGGGGGTAGCTTCTACCGACTATGCTGTCCGTCCCTGGCATGTTGTTGATTGAGGGACATACGTGTGCACACCTTCCCTCTCGACACTACTGGATTACTATACACTTGACTTGTGTACTCCTGCTTCTGCCCTGCGTTGGCAGAGAAGGAGGCCGCACCAACGTCTGTTCTCTTGCCTTATCCAGCAGTGAGATAGAACAAGAGGGGAGAAAGAAAAAAAATGCTGGCACGACCTCTGGTCTACACTGTTAGATAATGAGGCGGCTATGTAGCCAGATAAAGAGGCAGCCGTGGTCTCAAACCCTCTCCTCACACCACCGGACAGGAGGCCATGTCCGCTCTCCCTCCCTCTAGCACCACGCTGCCGCCACATTTTTCAGGAGCCGCCACTCGACGTCGCGGGTCAGCGGTCGGTCAGAAATGACGCACTCACAAACCCGGAGCACACTTCACCGCGGCCGGAGACTGGGGAGGGGAGGGAAGGGAAGGGAGAGAGGAGGCACAGTGTGGAAAACGGACGACCAGCAACAAGCGGTGGGGTGCAAAATAAAAATTCTTCACCTCGCCATCCAAATCTCAAACTCAAAGGACAGCTACGCGCGATACAGAATCGCGGACCCTTCAAACCTTCCGCGCCCGATTAAAAACCCACTCGGACGGAAAAGCCCAAGGCCTACACGCGTGTTAGAAGGGCGCATGCGCGTATTCCCATCCCCCTCCCCGCACATCATGGCGCTGAGGCTGGAACTCGATTTGTGTTAAAAAGCTCCACACAAAGGGGCAAAAACAAACCAAGCGGTCAAGGCTGAAGCAGCACGGATCCCGCGAACCGGTTGCGCACTCACCACAACAGTGACCCCCCCGGTCGCCATACTAGCACTAAATACTAACTACCCCGCTCCTCTCGCCTTACCCCCCTCCCCCTCTACAGCCGCGGCCCCGCAGTGCAGCGCGCGCCGCACACGCGGCCCTGCTGCCGCTGCGACCGTTTAAATTCAAACTCCAGAGCCTCAACGGCAGGGTCGCCACTCGACCCTGCGGGGTGGGGGAAGGGAGAAAAGGAAAAGAAAGAGGGGAAGAGAGAAAAGACTCTACCCTAACATCACCTCGAGATGCGCGGCGGACCAGCTAGGCCCACTCAAACATGTGGCTTTTTGTTCTGAATAACTTTGGGGAGGCGTGGGTCCAAGGGAAGGGAAAGGCGGGGGATACGAAGTAAAGGAAGTGAGCGCCTCCCCTCCCGACCCCACAAAACAAGAGGGGGAGACACCAAACGGAGTCAGAATGAAGAAAGACTTAGAGACAACGGAGCAATAGGCGACGAGGACCTTTTAAGTCTCAACCACCCCCACTTATTACCTCCACCTCTCCGTACCTTCACCCTTTAAGAAGGCCCCGCTTTGTGACGCGGCCGAGCATCCCTGACGACCCCATATTGAACAGACTTGGGCACCCGGACCCGTCGCCGTGGCTCTGCCTCCCTTTCCCCACTTCTCAAAAAAATGTGAAAGGAAAAAGCCCGCCCCCTCTCCGTTCGTGGAAATAGCGACGGCGCCAACTCCAAAAAAAAATAAATAAATAAACAAGCCAGTAAGCGGACAGACAGCGAGAGCGCGGAACAAGCAGGCCCAGGCTGCAAGAAAAACCTGGAAAAAGGAGGAAAGAAAGAGAGAAGGCCGCGAAGAACAAAAACGTCAAAGAAAGGAATATAGAACCGTGCGAAATGGAAAGGGCAGAAGCGAGTTTCCAACACACATACATACCAACACCGAGAGGACAAGCGGATGGGTACGCTTTCACTCACGCAACTTTGGGCCGCTCGGGCGGGGGTAAAAAAAACTTTTTTAAACAAATGAACTGAACACGAGGGTCACCGTTAGGTTTGGGGGAGGGGAAGAAGAGGGGGAAGGAGAAAGAGAGAAGATGGTAAATCCTGAAAACGAGCCTAAATAAGCTTCTCTCCTTTTTCTCCCCCATTCTCTCTCTCTTCCTCCTCCCCTCCCTTTACTTTTCGGCTCCTCGCGGCGGCGAGCAGTTGAAGAAGCTACTGCGATTTCTGGAAAGTGGCGCGAATGCAGCACCATGTGGGTGAATGAAGGGCGGCTCCCGGTTCAACGTAAATATACTACACACGGGCTCATTAGCATGTAGCCCGGTGTCAATCACCGCAGCTGCCATAGCGACCCCGACACCCCATTTACTCCTTTCTTAAAATAATATAAAATGCCGGGCCCACTTCCCACCGACTCCCCAAACTTCCAACTTTAATCGGTACTCTTTCATAACCCTTCCCTGCTAACGAGGACTGACTGATCTAACACGGATTCATATTCTTTCTTTCTTTCTTCCTTCAATTGTTTCCCCCACCCTCTGTACCCAGGGAAATGGCAGGTTTCATCTCTGGCTCCTCTATTTTACCTTTTTCTGCCGCTTTGAAAGTGAGAGAACCTGCACATTCTTATTCTTCCCCACCCTCCAACCCTGATTAAGGCTCCACCGTCACGTGTAAGACCGTGTCCTGCTTTGCTGAAGATAGCAAGCATTAGCAGCAAACAACAACAAAAAAAAACCGCTGGCCGCCCTCGTGTTATCAATGGGGGTAATACACACACACACACACACACACATTAGCACGTGCCCGCCTTTTTCTTTTTAAGAAGCAGCGCCGAAATTATGAACGGACGTAAACACAACCTGCACTTTTTTAGGTGAATGAAAATAGAGACTTTAAATAATAATTAATCTTAGGCCACAAAAAATACTGCGCTCAGGACAAGATTTGATGTTTCTTTCAGATCACTACAGTACGAGGGCATATTTTGTGAAACTCGTGCAGATTAAAAGAATTTAAAGCTATACACTTCATACCTAGATATTCTGTACCAGGTTAAGTGCTAATTAGTGAAAACATGTACTTGTTAATGTTGAGTAAATTGAAAGTGCATTGTATTCACTGCTAATCAGATGCCTGAGACTATTAATAACGTACAGATTTTGATTTTATGTTGAGTTGAAGTTAAGTTTTTCTAGGAAACAATTCAGCTATTTTGGACAAGATTAAATCTGTAGCGCTTGGTTAATCATCGTTTCTTTTGAAAAGTCACTTATTTATGTCAGGCAATAAGATGTCTTTCGTATTTGGCAATTTAAGTAAGTACATTTCTCATTTTAGTCTGAACATATAACTAAAATAAATTTTATTATAAGGATGAAATTCTTTTTAGAAGGAGCAACATATTTTTTCATTTAAGGAAAATTAATTTTTCACAAAGATGTAAAGTATCTGTGGAATTAAAATATAATAAAGAGCAACACAGTTTTTAACATTTCATGCTTAATCAAACATAACATTTTAAGAATTAATAGAAAGTCAACTAGTTGTGACTTAATTATTTTGGATTTTGAAAAGATTTCTGATAAGCAATCATATAAAAGGACTCTGACCAAGTTAGAACATGGGGAGTCAGGGAATAAATAGTGGAATGGATTGCAAGATAGCTACAAATCAAGAGCATAAGAGCTGACAGTAGCTATTCAGATTAATTAAAGGTGGTAATGATATTCCACCATGTTCAGTATTTACATAAACAAATTTGATTGTGGAATCAGGAGGTAAATTGGAGGTAATATAGCTATTACAAAGCAAAATTGACCAATTTTGAGGGACACTAATAAATTTACAGTCAGGCATGTAATTGACAATTGAATAAATGTATGGGTAAGTGGGAGATAGTGCATTTTAGTATGTAGAGTAGGTACGTCATAGGCAAAATAAGAGTTGAAATCAGACAGGGGAGCAAATTGGTTTGTACGTAAATAACTAGAAGTGTCAATAAAGGACAATAAAAACGGCCATCTTAAAAATCAAGAGCTGGTTTTTGGAATGTAAGAGTAGAAGAGCAAATAAATTATTTTGCATTTGCCAAAAACCTTAGTTCGACTGCATTTGGAATACTATGCACATTTTTGATTCATAGAATGTATACAAAGTCATAAGGGAAGATGTCAAACGATCCATAAGATACAAAACTCTGACCAAGGGTTATTCCTATGGGGGAATATTGAACAGGCTGTTATTGGTTCTACATATAAAACAGAAATAAGGAGAACTTGACAAAGATCTTTAAGATAAAAATGGGTTTTTGTGCATTATATGTATGGACATTTCCACTTCTGGGGATAAACAAGGATCCATATAAATAAGATCATACAAATTCAACGGGGAATTTAAAAAAAACACTTTTACAATTCAAAGTGGGAAGAGTGCAGACTATATTTCAGCAATGAGTAGTGAGGTGAATTGTATTTATTAAGCCATAGAGACAGACAGCTGAACCAAATCAGCCTTTCTACTGCTGTATTTGCAACACAGCAAAATTAAAACTGAAGACTCCTAATAGTTACTCCAATGGTTCCTAATCAGACTTCCAAATAACCAAAACCTAGACTTTGCAAATAATTAATTGCAGACACTAGTTTTATATCTCAAACAAAAGACTTAACAATTCATTGAATACATGATAACATTAGCGGTGAAAAAAAATAAAACAACGTAATCTAATTACTTCTATGAATTACAGCACAATGCAAGGCATTTGGCCCTTGATGTTATGATGACCTTTTATCCTACTCTAAGATCAAACTAACTTACATACCCTCATTTTACTATCATCCATGTTCCTATGCAAGAGTCGCCTAATATATTTAACACTACTACCACTGCTGGCAGTGTATTCCACAAACCCACCACTGTCAGTATAAAGAATATTTCCTCTAAGCCTTCCTCCAATCACCTTAAAATTATGCCGCCTCATAATAGCCATTTCTGTTCTGGGAAAAAGTTTCTGGCTATCCACTCTATCTATGCCTTTCATCATCTTGTACACCTCTATCAAATCATCTCTCATCCTTCTTAGCTCCAATGAGAAAAACCTTAGCTCCCTTAACCTTTCTGCATCAGACATGCCCTCCAGTCAAGGCAGCATCCTGGTAAATCTCTGCACCCTCTCTAAAGTTTCCACATCCTTCCTATAATGAGATGACCAGAACTGAACGCAATATTCCAAGTGTGGCCTAACCAGGACTTAATAGAACTGCAGCATAACGTTATGGCTCTTAAATTTAATCCCCCTGCTAATGAAAGCCAACACACTATACGCCTTTTTAACAACCCTATCAATTTGGGTGGCAGCTTTGAGGAATCCATGGTTGTGTACCCAAAGATCCCTCTGTTCCTCTATACTGCCAATAATCCTGCCTTTAACCCTGTAATCTGCATTCAAATTCAACCTTCCAAAATGAATCCCTTCACACTTTTCCAGGTTGAACTCCATCTGCCACTTCTTAGTCCATGAATGGTTTATGGCCCATAAAAATGATAGATTCAAAATCTCTGGTTCAAAAATAAACTTCAAAGTTTTGAAGAGCTGTTAACACTGCCGATACTTCGTTTTCCACTTTTGGAACCTAACATTGGTACTATTCAATAGGTGTGAAAAGTGCGGAAATTCCTTTCATGCTCATTGTTCACGGACTTGTCAATAGCCTTTCAATGAATCAAGTTTAGATATGAATGACACAGTATTGACCCTATCAATGTAATCTTCTAGTCTGGGAATAGCGTATGAATCAGTCTTTGTGATTGCATTCACTTTCCTGTAGTCTACTCATAATCTAATTGAACCATCTGGTTTCGGAACCAAAACTTGAGGAGAATTTCAATTACACTGACTTAGTTTGATAAATTGATTTTCTAACATGTATTTAATTTCTTCTGTTAGTTTGGCCTGTTTCTCTGGGTTTAACCAATGTAGGTACAGTCTTATTGGGTCCAAATTACCTATATCCATGTCATATTTGGTTAATGTGGTACATCCAAATGTGTCTTTGCAAACTTCTTATATTTTTTTAACAATCTCACTATATCTCGCTGTTGATCTTTCTCCAGATATGACAAGTTTACTTTGGAAATTGTCTAATTCTCTTTGGCTGTCATCAGTCTTTCTTATATTCTACTCTACTACTCTTAGTACTTCACACACCTGTGTCTTTTTATTGTCTTCTCTGTGATAGTACTCTTTTAACGTGTTCACATGACACCATCATTTTTTCCCTACACTCAGGAGTATCAATTAAAAATGTTTCCTGACCAATCCGTTTAATTTGTAGGAACTATTGAATTTTGCCTCTTAATGACTCACTTTTTAAAGATAACAATAGCAAAATATCAACTGACTGCTATAAAAGTTCTCATTATCTCATGTCTATCTGCCCACCCTTTCATCTTGTTATAGGAAGTTTCCAGATATACCTATGCAACTCGACAACCATTTAAGAATTGTGGACATATATGCTAACAGTGAACATTTGTTTTTGGCTTAGCAATTTATCTCTAATCATTTTGAATGGTCATCTTATTTCATGGCTATAATTTTTTTGAATGAGTTGAGAACAGTAGATTAATTTGGAGAATCTCTGATTGCAAATACAAGAAAATCTAATCCTTATCACAATCCTTTGGGCACAAAGAACATTAGGCTTTGATCATGGTTTTGAGAGTTTGATGATACTTCACCAAGGCACTTTGCATTTGTGGATGGTACGCAGTCAATTTCAATTGTTTAATTTCCAAAGTACTGATGATATCTTGAAACAGCTTTGACACGAAGTTTGATCTTTGATCAAACTGTAGTTCCATTTGTCGACAATAATGAGGGAAAAACTGCGAGTATTTCCACTACCACTTTACGGTTGATTGCTCAAGGAATCGAGTAGTCATATTCATAATGGTAAGGATACATTCATTTCTGGCTTTCACTTTAAGTAATGGTCCTGCACAATCCGTTTGTACACAACAGATGGTACTCAAAAACTTTTCAGAAATAAGCTGTGCTAGTTTAAACATGTTGAGGTTTACCTACAGCTTGACAAGTATAACATGGTTGACAAAATTACACCACTACTTTATAAAATTTTGGCCAGTTTATGGATGTCTGAGTTTTCCGAATTGTCAGTGTGCTCCCATGGGAATCTCATGCACTACTCGCAATAACTCCCTATGATAACTGGGTGGTACCCCTACCCAATGTACAACCGACTATTCTTAATCTGTGGGTCTATGAGGGAATCTCTGCATCCTCATCAGCACTCTGTTCTGAAGATAATAGCACACTGAACCTCCTTTATTTTCTATCTCAGTACGAACTGACTGTGTCAATTCATTTAATTCAGGTGTTTTTTTTTGCAGTAATTAGGGATGTCATACCAAACACTTCTCCTGGATTATTTTCATCTTTCAGGAAAGTTTCAGATATCCTTTAACTTCCTTGCAGTGTCACATCAACCCTTATTGATTGATTTTGTCTAACCAATGCCCTGGTTACCACATACAAAGGAGAGATAGCAGGAACCTGTTCTGTTATTTTCTGTTTCTTGTACCTCCTTTATGCATTCTATAATTTATCGGTGAAGCTACTACCTTTAGTCCTGCCAAATCATTACCAGAAGTAAGTCCACTCCTGAACAGACAATGTTTTAACCCACTGACAATTACTTCTCCTGATTACAAATCACATTCTAATTCTACTTTATATAATGGAAGTGGAATATATTCTCCACCAATCCTATTTATTGATACCTTGGCTTTCATTGAACTTTATAGAGGACATATCAATTCTTTCTTCATTAAAAATCATCATGTTGCCTCTTTATCTCTTAAAATGGTTATGGGTTTATCTATCTCACCTGAAAAAAGTCACCATTCCTTTTAACAAAATTATTTAAACTTCTCATTTACCTTACAACTACCTCTACAAATGACCTTTTTGTTATAATTCCGTCTACAACCTGGTCGATTTTATGTTCCTTTTCCGCTTCATTTTTACAAATTCCTGCAAGCCATGGGTCTACCTCACAACTTCTAACATTCCAAATGCGCATGGCCCAATTTATTGCAATAGAAATTTTTGCCTTTCCAAACTTCACGTCCACCTTCAGCAATTTCCTTCTTAATTGTAGGAGGAATTCTTGATGTGTTCTTTACTATTCCCTAAACTGACTATCTGCCTTCCTTGCACTCTCCCACATTTTACTTTTCTCAAATTCTTTGAGAAAAAAAGTTTATGGATCAGTCCATAATCTTCAGGCACTGTTGCTTTGCCATTGCTATCCTTTGGTCTTCTACATGGTTTCTGATTGTATAAGGTAAGTTTTAAATGCTTCTAAAATAATAATTTATCTGAGTACATTTTAAGTATTCTCACCTTTAATACTCTTATCAAAATTAGTTTCTTTATTAACTTGCAAACTCAATATAAGATGTTTCAGGCCGTTTCCAGAAGTTCCAAACCTTCTGCCTGTAGGCTTCCAGAACCAACTCATATGTGCTTAGACAAGCCCTTTTCACCTCATCATAATGCCGAGAATGTTTCTTTGACAGGGAGGCTTAAATATCTTGTGCCTTACCAGTTAATTTACTTTACATGAGCAAGATTGAAACTGTTTTTGAGTTCTCATTTGTGTTGCTATCTTCTCAAACAACACGAAAAATGCTTCCACATCCTTCTCTTCAAATTTTGGAAAAGATTACAGAGTCCATACAATCTCTGTGGAAGCAGGCTATTCGGTCCATCGATTCCACATCAACCCTCCTAACAGCATCCCACCCAGATCGACTCCCCAACCTTGTATTTCCCACGGCTAATCCACCTAGTCAGCACGTCCCTGAACACTGTGGGCAATTTAGCATGGCCAATCTATCTAACTAAAACTTTGGAAACCAGAGCACCAGGAAGAAACCCAATGCAGACATTGAGAGAGTGTGAAAATTTCACACACACAGTTGCCCAAAGTTGGAATCTATCCTGGGGCTATGAGGCAGCAGTGCTTACCACTGAGTTCAATCTTAAACATCTCTGGACTAAATCGTGGATTATGATGAGAATGTTTCTCTTCCAAGTTTTCCCAAACCTCTGATTTAGCTTGCTGAAGTTGCATCATTTTTAATTTAAATTCCCATTATCTCTCTCTTCCTTCCTTTTTCTGCCCCTTTTCTCTGTCTTTCTTCCCTTTGGCATTCCAAATTTTTTAAGTTCTAACTCTCTTTTCAACTCCCTTTCTTATTTTTCTTATTTCCATTTGCCTGAACTCAAACTTCACTGATGCAAGCAAAGTTCATCCTGTACTATCTGGTACCATCCGGTCTCTCTATTTCCACTAAACCCAGCTATTTCAGTATTTAATCTATAATGTCTGTCCTCTTTGCTTGCTCTGGCAACTTTATTTCCAGTCTGCTAGTTTACTTTAGTCGTACCATGCAGCTGACACAACTAACAATTTTCAGTGCAACCTGAAGTCTGAATAAAAACCAGGTATCTGATTATCCAATCTGATTATCTGAAGTACCAAAATCCAATTCAAGACCTACATTGTCTTTATTTTAAGATAAAGGACTCAAGTCACCAATTATGTTATGAGATAGACAGCCACATCAGCTTTTCTATTTCTATATTTGCAACGCAGTAAAATTAAAATCATTCAAGACACCCGATCGTAATTCAGTGGTTCCTAAACAGACTGTTGAATGTCCAAATCCCAGACTTCATAAATTTTTAATTCTATCAGTTTTTTAATCTCAAACAAAAGATTTGACAATTTAGTAAAAACACCATAATTTAAATGTAGAAAAAAATTACACAAGGTACTCTATTTACTTCTATGTTTTAAAACCAAAATGTTTATTTTCAGCACCAGTCATGTTAAAGACAAACTGACACAGGTAACGGATAAATAAAATAAAATCATTAAACTGACCAGATTATTTAAATAATTTTCAGGATGTATTGTTTCATAGGCATAAACTTGGACTCCTTGGTTGTTTTTCTAAAACGTTGATCAGGGTCACCTTTTCAGTTCACCTGGGTGCAGGTAGTAATGGGAGAAAGTGCCTAATGAAAGGCTTATGCCTGAAACATCAATCCTCCTGCTGGTTGGATGCTGCCTGACCTGCTGTGCTTTTTCAGTACCACACTCTCGACTGTAGGTAGTAATGCTTCTTATTCAGCTTTTTATTCTCTGGGCTTCTAAACGTTGTTCAGGAAGATCATACAAGGACCTTAGAAAACTTCATGCTTTGTCACAGCAGCCAAAGCCTTGTCCCTGAAGAAACGATTCAACAAAACAACTTCATCTTTGATTCTGTCCTGAGAGACTAATTGTCTTTCCCCAAGGCCTGGATTACCATTCAACATCTGCCATCTGCTTGAATATAGGCTCTCTTCAAAACTTTCTGGAACCAATTCTCAGGTACTGACCTTGTTAAAAGCCAATTGCCATTACCTGTTTAAATACAGTCCTCTTCCTGGGCTCGTTTGGTTTTTATGAATCATTTGTAACAAAATTGTTCTCAAGGCTTAGCTTCACAAACAATCAGAAGCTTTTTTGGCTTGTTCTTTTCTCTTCATCACAAACTGTTCCAAAAATTCACCAAGTCATCTTCAGCCTCAAGTCAAAATTGATAAAAGAGTTAACATAATGAAAAATCAGCGAGAAATCTAACACATTGATACATTTAGGGGATAGATGCACACCCAAGGATTAGCGGATGTATTGATTGGATTAGGTGAGGTACAAGAAGGTTCACCTTGAGTTTAAACACCAGTATGGAATTGTTAGACCAGCCACCCCTGTTTTGCTCAACATTCTATGGAAATAATAAAAATAAGTTGCTTTCTCTTGTCATATTGAAGTCAGGCACAGTGAAAACTGTCTGTCTGTACAGTATTCCTTCTTGGAACTGTGGTCAAAGGTTGAGAAGATTTGGTGCATGACACTTTATATTTTTGCCAATGATCAATAATTATGGCATCACCAGTGTCTTCATCCATAAAAGCAGTCCTAAATACTTATGATCCAGGACATTCATTTTTATCTTTATTTTAAAGTATTTCACAACTTTGCAGAAAAGATAAATTCCAGCAGTTTTATTATACAGGGCTGCCTTATGAAAATGTATGGAAATAGTTGAAAGCTTTTCTCATTCTATAGACATTTGTATCCAGCTATTAATGAAAAACAAATTAAGCAGTAATTGATCCACAGGAACACAGTCAATTGCAATTGAAATTTAAACACTGGAGTTCATGTGTTTCTAATTAATCTACCTATTCTTAATTTACATCCTACTCTCCATCCACAAATTTACTATTCTTTTCTAAATATACTTGCAGTTTATCTTCAATGTTGTCTTGGGTACACTGGTACATTCCAGTAAGAGGTCTGTGCAACTTTTGTTTGGGGTGTGTTTGTGTTAACTAGTTTCTTTATTTGATTTGATTTATTTATCGTCATGTGTATCTTGTTACAAAATATAATGAAAAGTATTGTATAGTGTTGCCACTCTCTGACGCCATTTTAAAACACAGAAAAATTAACTAAAACGCAGAATATAAAGGCAGAAAAATTAAGAAATAAAGGAAGTATCCAACTTTATAGTCCTTCTTGTTAAGTGTTCTCTCATAGGCCTGGTGGCCATGTATGAGTCCGTTTGCTACACCACTGCCACTGTAATGAAAGTTACCACTCTTCAGCCCCATCTCGCCACCACCAATGCCCTTGCCATTATGAGTACTCACTGGACCTCACCACTCTAAATGCAGACACCACCAATGCTGCCAGGTATTGCACTGGCCCAACCTCAACTCTGCAGTTGCCATAAATTTGCCTCAGACCCACCTTGCCGATGTAGTCATTGCCGATGCTGCTGGGTCTTGTACTGGACTTAAAGTCACCTCCGCCACCTCTATGAATTTACGCTGGAAGCAGACACCACTGGAACCCAAACTCATCTCCATAACAGCCATGAGTCAGCACTAGGACTGTCTCAATGATGCAGTAGTTGTCAGGAACTAAACTCACCTCCATGCTGCCACCACAAGTTCACAGTACTGGTGAGTTTTAGAGCAAACTAAATGAATAAGAACGCATTAGATTTCAGTTTGACAGACCTGAAATTGTTTTCAAGGCTTAGGGGAAACATCCGCAGCTTGAAGAAAGCTTGAGGTTTTCAGTTTACAGAAGTCTTGGTTGAAGATGAATGAAGTCTTAGCTGAAGTGTAAAACAACTGCTTCTGAAGAAATTGAATGGTTTAAAACTATTAAGAAGTAAGGAGTTTCGTTTGAAAGATCCAGACAGAAGTGGTTAGTTAAAACCCTGAAAGGTTATTTGAAGCTGAGAAAGTCTAACTGCCAGTTGATGGGTGGCATGGTGGCTCAGTGGTTAGCACTACTGCCTTACAGCGCCAGAAACCTGGGTTTGATTGCCGCCCCGGGCGACTGTGTGGACTTTGTACATTCACCCTGTGTCTGCATGGGTTTCCTCCCACAATCCAAAAATGTGCAGGTCAGGTGAATTGGTCATGCTAAATTACCCATAGTGTTAGGTGCATTGGTCAGGGGGAAATATAGGGTGGGGAAATGGGTCTGGGTGGGTTAACTCTTCAGAGGGTCAGTGTGGATTTGTTGGGCCAAATGGCCTATTTCCATACTTTAGGGAATCTCATCTAATCTTGCATGAAGACTCAAGGAATCAGATTCTCAGACAGGGAATTGAAGCTGCAGTTAAATAAATCCTTTAGATGTGATAGAGAAAGTGAATTCTCTCTGATGTGAGATTAATGTGATTGTATTTTACCATTTGTTTTGAAGCAATTTGGTTCATTCTGTTTCTTTTTCTCTTTATTTCTTTTGAATAGTAGATTTTTGCTTTATTGTTAAAACGAAACCTGCAGTATTATGTGAAAGATCACCTTGTTAAAATAAAAATATTGAAGATTTCAGTCTGGAATCTGACTTCAAACATAAGAACATAATATAAGAACATAAGAATTATAAGCAGGAGTGGGCCATTCAGCCCTCAAGGTTGCTGCCATTCAATGGCTGAACGCACCTCAGCCTCGAGTCCATTTTCCCCTTTTTGTCCAGTAATAACATAAGCTGGGATCATAATGGTAGTGTTAACAAAATTAGGACTCTCTAGAAACATAGAATCATTGGAGTGTGAAAGCAGGTCACTTAACCCTGGGATATCCTTAGATGATAAAAAAGGTAGAAATTAACATGAAGTAGTATTTAAGACAGATGTCAGGTAAAATAATACAATTACGAACCTGGCTGAATATAGAATATTCAGAGAGGAAGAGAAACGTAAAGAATAAGTGTGAAAGAAACTGGCAGCCAACGTAACAGGGATTAAAACAACCTCTATAGATACATAAAGACTAAAAGTTTAATAAAAGGAGGAATAGAACTGATTAGAGATTTAAAAAGGGATACGGGTATTTGGCAGAGGGTATGGCTATGAAAGCATGAATACATTGCACCTGTCTTTACCAACAAAGAGGATTCTACCAACGGCATGGAGACAAAAAAGGTAATTCAGGAAATGTAAAGGTTTAAAAGTCATGGCGAGGAGTTATTAGTTAGGTTGTCTGTATTGAAAGAGGATAAAGCACTAGGACTGGATGTGATGCATCTGAGGATGTTGAAGAAAGTGGGAATGAAATTGCAGAAGTACTGGTCATAATCTTTCAGTCTTTCTTAGACTTGGGGTGGTGACAGTGCACTATAGAATCATAAATGTGACACCTTTTTTGAAAACAAAGGGTATAAAGATGAACTCACCAACTGCAAGCCAGTCAATTTAATTTTGATAGTGGGTAAAAGTATAGAAAAATAATTTGGCACACAATAGTTACATGGACAAATTGGGTTAATTAAAGAAACTCATGTTTAACTGCTTTTTAAAGCAATATTAAGAGCAATGCAGTTGATGTGATGTGCCATGGACTTCAATAAGATATGATATATTGCAATACAATGGACTTGTGGGCAAAAATTATGCCTTGCAGAAAAAAATAGAAGGTATGGAATTTGTTGAGGAACAAAAAACAAAGAGTTGTGCTTAATTAGTATGTTTTAAATTGGAGTAAATTGTATAGTGGACTTCCTCAAAAATAAGTATTAGGTCCCTTGCTTTTCCTGATACATACTTAGACCTTGATGAACAAGGTATGATTTCATAGTCTATAGACAGCATGAAGCCTGCTAGCATTGTGAATTACAAAGATGTTAGTGTACAACCTCAGAAAGGGTTTTGAGATAGACAGTTTGGTGGAACATGTGGGCAGATGTCAGATGAAGTACACTACATGTGGACTGATCCATTTTGTTAGGGAGAACATAGGAAGAAGTTAAAACAAGGAGTGCAACTCTAAATAAATACAAGACCAGAAGGACCTATTTGTATATGTACATGGGTTACTGAAGGTGATTAACGGGTTAACAGTGTAGTTAAAAAAGCATGCATAGTCATAGGCTTTAGTAGTAGGAACTTAGAGTATAAAATTGAGGATGTTATGCTGAAATTGTGTAAAACATTATTTTAGCTAGATTGCACCCAATTCTGAGTGCTGCATGTTAGGAAAACAGATACAGTTGTATAAATGGTTATAGTATTATGGAAAGCCATAATACTAAGGGATTTTAACTTTCCAAACATAGACTGGTACAGTCACAGTATTAAGGGCTTGAATGGAAAGAATTTTGTTAAGTGTATTCAGGAAAATATTCTCAATCAATATGTACATGGCTCTACCAGAAAAGGGGCAAAATTCGACATCCTGTTGGGAAATATGGCAGGGCATGTGACTGAAGTGTTAGTAATGGAGCTCTTTGGGACCAACAACTGAAATGAATGATCTTAATGTCACGTGTACCACTGGTATGGAAGAATTGTCTTATGAGGAAAGGCTAAATAGGTTGGGACTCTGCACATAAGTTTGGAAGAAAGAGCGATGATCTCATTGAAACATATAGAATTCTTAAGGGGCTTGACAGGGTAAATGCTAAGAGGATGTTTCCTTTCATGGGAGAGTCTAGGACAGGAGAACATAGTCTTAGAATAAAGGGGCACCAAATTAAGACTGAGATAAGGAGGAATGTCTTCTCTCAGAAGGCTGAGAGTCTTTGCCACAGAGAGCTGTCGGGGCAGAGTCTTCATGTATATTTAAGTCTGAGAGAGATAGATCATTGATCAGTAGGCGAATCAAGGGTTAGGGAGAAATCAAGGGTCAGGAATATGGATATCAACCATGAACCTATTGAATGACAGAGCAGGCTCAAGTGGCTGAATGGCCTACTCCCTGTTCCTATTTCTTATGAGCTTATGGTCTGGTCCACGAAGAACCATAGACATCTCTCTACAGCAAAGAGCCAGAGAGGTAATTGATTATATCTAGCTTGAGGACTACACTTCACAAAGATGGGGCAAAGTAAGAAGGCAGACTATTCTGAACTACCATGGCTGGTTATAGAGATTGATGTTAGTTTTACTCTACACCACACTGTAGTCATCTTATCTACCAAGTGAGCAAACCAAATCCTGCACGTGAAGAGAAAAGGTAGCATAAGTGGAGGGAAGTCAGAGTGAATAATTCAGTTCTGTGACCTTCCATTAAAACTTCCAGATGGGTGCCATTCCAGAGGCTTGTTATGAAAATGAAGATACACGATCTTAAAAGAGATGTAACTGTATGGACGGAGAAATGAGGAGAGGCTTCTGAACGAGAGTTCTCCACCTTCCTATTAGTCTATCTTATGAGGAGGAACCATGTGGTGGCCCTCTCCCAGTGCTCAGGATCCACAATGCTGCCCGCCCCAATTGAGTGAGTGGAATGGGAGAAACATGCCTCAATCATATTCAAACTTCATCAATCATGAGGCAAGACTCTACTGACCATGTGAGGAAATCAAAGCTCTGATTGTGTACAATAGGGATCTCTCTCCTGTCTTGCACAGAGCCTCTATAACACTGATTCACCAACAAGAAACTATCTTGCACTGACTCAGAGAGAAATCTGTGTTTCAGGTGAAATAAATTTTCAGTTACCTCTCAATATTAGTGCCTCACTGGCCAGAACCTGACCACCTGTTAAATCGTGAAGTTTCTTGGGAAACTCTTGTGATTACAGTGTGTAACTCACTCGCTAGGGGAATTGTGGGTCTACCTACAGGACATGGACTGCAGTGGTTCAAGAAGGCAGCTCACCACCACCTTCTAAAGGGTCAGCTAGGGACAGGCAATAAAAGTTGGCCCAGCAATCTAAAAGCTGCTGTCGATTTCTGAGTGGCTGGACTGATTATAAAGTGATGCATTTTACAAAGGTACAGGCACACACAATTCACCCCCAAGAGCTCCAATATACAGGTGTGTAGAAGGAAAATGATCAAGATTAAATTCTTGAAATTTAACATTCCTGATATCCATGCTTGTGCTGTTTTCAGAATTACATTTGAACACCTGGGACTACTGTAGTTGAACAGGGCTTTATCACTCAAGTACTGACCTCTAGTGGACTAGACTCAGTAAACTGTTGGATTCTCAGAGCAAATAATTGATGTCCTGACATTAAACCATATAGACCAACATCATTGACAAGTGAAAACACATCACCACTGTGACACTCCTAAATTAAAGCCCATCTGTAGAATACCTGCACTGAGAGTGCATGAGGACCTGCTTATGATTTAAATTACACCATAGCAAAGGCTACGACAACGGATGAATGGGCACCGCACAACAATCAACAGACAGGAGGGTTCCCTCCCAGTTGGGGAACACTTCAGTGGTCCAGGACATTCAGCCTCGGACCTTCAGGTGACCATCCTCCAAGGTGGACTTTGGGACAGGCAGCAGAGGAAAGTGGCCGAGCAGAGGCTAATAGCTAAGTTCGGTACC
>NC_057715.1:42492687-42522471 GCF_004010195.1 Chiloscyllium plagiosum
ACAAAGTTAAAAATCACACAACACCAGGTTACAGTCCAACCGGTTTAATTGGAAGCACACTAGCTTTCGGAGCGACGTTCCTTCATCAGGTGATTGTGGAGGGCTCGATCGTAACACAGAATTTATAGCAAACGTTTGCAGTGTGATGTAACTGAAATTATACATTGAAGAATTGGTTGTCTGTTAAGCCTTTCATCTGTTAGAATACAGTGATAGTTTCACTTCTTTCATGAAAGATCTGTATTCTAACAGATGAAAGGCTTAACAGACAATCAATTCTTCAATGTATAATTTCAGTTACATCACACTGCAAATTTTTGCTATAAATTCTGTGTTACGATCGAGCCCTCCACAATCACCTGATGAAGGAGCGTCACTCCGAAAGCTAGTGTGCTTCCAATTAAATCTGTTGGACTATAACCTGGTGTTGTGTGATTTTTAACACTATCTTTAAAGGCACCGTCAGTTGAAGTTCTGATGAAAGGTGTCATGGAGTTAGAACAGCACAGACAAAGGCCATTCAGCCCATGCTGAATCACCTTCCACTCAATCACATTGCCCTGCTGAGTCCCTACCTCTGAGGCTTATTTTCCTTAAATGCCAAAATGGTTTCCCTTTCAAAGTATTCGTCTTCATTTCAGATCATATCCTGGCTCCTACTGCTCTCAATCCTTAATAGGAAATACAAATGATAAGTTCAGGGTAATATCCAACTGATCAAAACATTAAAAAATTTGACCTTATTGAGCATCACTAGCAGCCCCAGTATGGTACTGTCCCTACCTCTGAGCCAGAACGCTCGTGTCCCACTTGCTCCAGGGATGTATCACAATGTCCCAGAATAGGTATGTTAGGAAAAGTATCTAACAGTTTCAGTAAATTAGGTGTGGTGCGTATTATTTTGACTCAAAGTTGTCGATTCAAATCCTACTCGAGAATTTAATAATCACGGCTAATACTCCAGCATAGTAGCAAGGTTTTGCTGCACTGTCAGATGAAACTCCATCTGCTTCTCAGGTGGACATCTGAATATTTTGAATTTTGTCTGGAATGCTAGTTAATACTAACCCCTCAATAGACATCACAAATGAATGGTTATCTAGCTCTATTCATTTTCAAGTTGTTGCTGTTTGTCTAGCATGTTGTGTATAAATCTGTTGCTGCATTTCCCACACTACAACAGTGACACCACTTCAGAAACACTTCACTGGCTGAACAGTACTTTGAAAGGCAATGGTTTGGATCATTCATATTATTTCTCTTCACAGTTGCTGCCTGAGCTTATAAATATTTCCTGATATATTCCAAAACCCTAGCTTCTCCTCTCCTGTCAATCCTGCCAAAGGTTATAGACAGGATCTGAATTTGTGGGGAGTTTTGGTCCTTCAAGCAGATTTTGAAGTTAACCCTTCATTTGATGTATTTCTCAATATTTAGCAATGTACACCAGATGTGGGCAAGTCTAACTGTATCCAAATCTTTAGCATGGTTTCAGTGAAGGTGTTTTTTAGTTTTCATATGGGATTTTTGAAGCTTTTTGTTCTTGTCAAGCAATTTTTAGTTTATTGGAGTTATCAGGGCCTTGGTGAGACCACACTAAGTGTATTGTGTGCAGTTTTCTCTCTCTATTTAAGAAAGGATATACTTGTCATGGAGAGTGTGCAGTGGAGTTTCACTAGGCTGTTACCGGGGATGTGGACAGATTGGTTCGACTGGGCCTATATTAACTAGAGTTTAAACGGATGAGAGGGGAAATTTATTAAATTCTAACAGGGCTGAAGAGACTAGATGCGGGGAGGATGTTTCCCTTGGTTGGCAAGTCTCGATCAGAGACACAATCTCAGGGTATGAGGTTAGCCATTTGGGGCTCAGATGAGGCAAACTTTCTTCACTCAGAGTGAAGTGAATCCATGGAATTCTCTATCAAAGAAGGCTACGGAGGTAAAAAAACTGAATGTTTTCAAGAAGGAGGTAGACATTTAAATTTTAAAGGGATTCAAGGTTGTGGGGAGAAGGTGGGAATATGGCATAGAGATAGAAGATCAGCCAATATCAAATTGAATGGCAGAATTTCTAAAAGAGCTAAATGACATCCTCATTCTCCAAGTTTCTATTATAGAAAATGAATTTTGATTTTCTTATACCCCTCTGGCAGTGGAGTACAGTGGTATGGATGATTGACATTGAAGTTTCAGCACAGAAACAGGGGACCCAGTGTGACTTCTCGCTGTGAGTTACGTCATCTCATGTTACTGAGCTCAGATTCCACTGCAATGGTTTCACAACTTGAATTCAGTTCAGAAATCTGTAAAGAAGGTGTCAGATTGTTGGAAATACTCAACTTGTTGCAAGTGTCCTTTAAAGATGAACACCTGCCATCCTTAACTATCTAATCTATATGTGACTGCAGCCTTGTCTTATAATCCTTAACATCCCTCTGAAATGTTCTCAAAAAGCAATTAATTGTATCAAATGTCTCTCTATTTAATAAGGTTCGGCAATATTTGCTGCTCACGTTATGACAGTGAAGCAAACAAATTTGAGGTTTCAAAGCTGGCTGTTTTAACCATCTAATTGGGTGAATTTAGGATAGTTAGCTGCTTTCCTCCTCCCATACCCCATTGATGAATGGAGTGACCCATGCTCTGGAACATACTCCATATCCTCCCTGACAGGGACAGTGAAGAAGGTATTTGATATGCTTTCCTTTATTGGTCAGTGCATCAAGTATAGGAATTGGGGAGGGGTCATCTTGTAGCTGTACAGGACATTGGTTTGGCCACTTTTGGAATATTGTGTACAATTCTGGTCTCCCTGCTATAGGAAGTATGTTGCCAGGGTTGGAGGATTTGAGCTATAAGGAAAGGCTGAATAGGCTGGAACTGTTTTCCCTGGAGCACTGGAGGCTGAGGGATGACCTTATAAAGGTTTATAAAATTTTGAAGGGCACGGGCAGGGTAAATAGACAAGGTTTTTTTCTCTGGAGTGGGGGAATCCAAAACTACAGGGAATAAGTCTAAGCTGAGAGGTGAAAATTTTAAAAGGGACTTAAGGGGCAGCATTTTCACGCAGAGGTTGGTGTGTGTATGGAATGAGCTGCCAGAGGAAATGGTGAAGGCTGGTACAATTACAAAAAAAGGCATTTGGATGGGTATATGAATATGAAGGGTTTAGCAGCATATGGGACAAGTGCTGGCAAATAGGACTAAATTAATTTCGGATATCTGGTTTGCATGGATGAGTTGGACTGAAGGGTCTGTTTCCATGCTGTCCATCTCTATAATTCTACGGCTTTGCATTACAGTGTAAAATGCAGTAAAGTACAATGAAAACCTTTCACTGTCACCATGATCTAACATCATTTGATTAGCTTAAGAATAATTTTTAAAAATAAAAAAGATATAGTTTAAAAAGAGTCCATAACTCTTCCATCACCTCTTCACTGCCGGCAGCACCGGACTCAAATCCAACATCGAGGTTGTTGCACCTCGGGCTCCATCTTTTGTCACTGGGCCTTTTCATTACTGTTACCTCCGCTGATATAGTAGCCGATGCCAGCCATGCTCGCTCCCTCCACCAACCACCTATAAGGTTGCAACCAGAATCCCGTTCTGGGCTCAAAGCTTTGACAAAGGGTCAGTTAGACTCGAAACGTCAGCTCTTTTCTCTCCTTACAGATGCTGCCAGACCTGCTGAGATTTTCCAGCGTTTTCTCTTTTGGTTTCAGATTCCAGCATCCGCAATAATTTGCTTTTATCCTGTTCTGGACTCACCGGCTACCTTTTCATTGTCCACGAGGGTGCTGCTCTGGGCTCACAAGCTGCCTTGCTGCCGCTGCCAGAATCTTGCTCTGGGCTCACTAGCATGAGAGCGAGAGAGAAAGAGAGTATGTGTGAGTGTGTGCATGTCATTGTGTGACGTGAGTGTGACTGCACGTGACTGTGTGTTTACATGTGTGAGTGCGATGGAGTATAAGCCTGTGAGAGGGTGTGTGCGTGGGTGTGAGTGTAAGTGTCCATATGTTTGTGTATGAGAGGGAGCCTGTGAGTGTGTGAGAATGTAAGAGTGTGTGTGTGTGAGAGAGAGAGAGTATATAGTGTACACCTGTAGTGTGACCTGAACACAAGGTCCCGGTTGAGGCCATCCTCATGGGTAGTGAACTTAACTCAAGTCCAACTCAATTTGTTGGACTATAACCTGGTGTTGTGTGATTTTTAACTTTGTCCACCCCAGTCCAACACCGGCTCCTCCACATCACAGTTTTAAAATAGTTATAGAAAATGATAGGTGGTCCGCAAGCTAAAGTTTTAATTTGGGGCAAGGGAAAGTTTGACACAGGAACTTTCAAAAGTTGATTGGGGGAGGCTTTCCACAGGTGTAGGGTCATCTAGCAAGTGGGAAGCTTTCAAAGGGGAATACAAGGATTCAGAGCCAGCATGTTTCTGTTGGTGTGAAGATTTAAAAGAGACCTTCGGGGCAACTTTTTCACACAAAGGCTGATATGTATATGAAATGAGCTGCACAAGGAAGTGGTAGTGATGGATACAGTTACAACATTTAAAAGACATTTGGACAGGTCCATGGATAAGGAAGGTTAAGAGATATGGGCTGGTAAATGGGAATTTTTAAATTTAGGAAAACTGGTTCGGGCATGGACAAGTTGGGCCGAAGGACCTGTTTCTGTGCTGTGTACCTCAATGTCTCTATGATTTTAAAACATTTTCAAGAACCATTCCAAGAGTACGGAACTTCAGTTTTGAAGATACCTCTCCAATCTAAGACTGATTTCCCTAAGGAAAACAAGGCTGAAATAAGTTTTAATGTAGGTTTTCAAAATAATGAGGAATAGTAAGGGAAAATCTGTTCCAACTCATGAAGGAATTGAGAATGAGAAAGCACAGATTTAAAGTAATTGCTAAAAGAAGCAAAAGCAACATAACAAAAAATACCTTTTCACTCAGCAAATGGTTACGGTATGTATTGTAGTCAAGATTAGAGTGGTGCTGGAAAAGCACAGCAGGTCAGGCAGCATCTGAGGAGCAGGAAATCGACGTTTCAGATAGAAGCCCTTCATCAGGAATGAGGCTGGGAGCCTCCAGGTGGAAAGATAAATGGGAGGGAGGTGGGGCTGGGGTGAAGAAAGCTAAGAGTGCAACAGGTGGATGGAGGTGGGGATAACGGTGATAGATTGGAGAGGACGGTGGAGCAGATAGGTGAGAAGGAAGATTGGCAGGTAGGACAGCTCATGGTACTGAGCTGAAAGGTTGGAACTTGGGTAAGGTGGGCAGAGGGGAAATGAGGAAACTGGCGAAGTCCACGTTGATGCCCTGGGGTTGAAGTGTTCCGAGGCGGAAGATGAGGCGTTCTTCCTCCAGGCATCAGGTGGTGAGGGAGTGGCGATGGAGGAGGCCCAGGGCCTGCATGTCCTCGACAGAGTGAGAGGGGGAGTTGAATTGTTCGGCTACGGGATGGTGAGGTTGTGTCCCGGTTTAGGGAACATCTCTGGGACACCCGCACCAATCAACCCCATCGTCCCGTGACTGAACATTTCAACTCCCTCTCCCACTCTGCAAAGGACATGCAGGTCCTTGGCCTCCTCCATCGCCACTCCCTCACCACTCTACGCCTGGAGGAAGAACGCCTCATATTCTGCCTCGGAACACTTAGTTCCCCCTAGTCATACAGTGGCAGAATGCAGACACATTGCTGGCTGCTAGTGCACCATCTACCATTAGCCCAGTCTGTGTTTAATGTGTGGCCATTCCTAAAACAAGCATTAGGTCCTTGGCATTTACAACAAAAATAGCTTGGATACTGCAGGAGGGATGAAACAGCAAAGGTTGTAAGGAGGGATTAAAAGAGTAGGCTGTAAACAGAGATAGAATTGAGAACACCACAGAAGAGTTGAATGGAGGAGGCTCAAAAGTAAGTGGAAATAATGGGGTGCAAAGGAAAGGAAGGTAGGAGCCTGCAATGGAATGAGTGTGAACAAGGAGCCTGTAAGGAATGAGAATGGAGAGGTGCTGGGGGTCATAAAGAAGGAGGCTGTCAGGAGGGGAGAAGGAAGAGGTGGCAAGGGTTGTGGAAAGGAGGAAGCTGCAAAAGGAATGGAAATCAGAAGACTGCACAGGTGGAGACAATAAACATGCTACAGAAACAGGAAGGAGGGGGCTGCAAGTGGATAGAATAAAGTAATGAGAGCATAGAAGAAAGAGGCTGCAAAGGATAGAGAATGGAAAAAATCAATTAACAAAATAATCGGCTAATGAGGATTCAAGAAAACTTGGAATCACTGATGTAATGAACTACTACGAAATGAATGTGAAATCTCGATTTTGATACTGTAGGAAACATATAGGGAAATCTAGTAAATGCTACTATAGTGAACAACATGTCAGGTATGAATTTTAAAACTCTGACTGACAAATTTGAGATGCAGAAAACCAGAAATGAGAATCAAGAAGATGGGAGGGATTTGGGCCCATTCGGTGGGAAAACAAAAGAGAGGGAGGGAGTAGGGATTGGGAGGGCTGGCAGAAGGAAGGCGTCTGCGTCGGAGGAATGTGTAGTTGCTGGCAGATAAAAGATACTGGAGACAGGAGGAGACTGGTGGAAGGAGGGATTTAAGCTGCGTGTGGGGATCAAAGAGAGATAGAGTTGAAGCTGGGTTTAGGAAGCTGACAACAAGCGATGGGAGTTACCTCCAGGAGTTGAGATCTTGTGGCAGAGAAACCTGTATCAGCAAAACTGAAGGTAGTGGGTTTGCATCATACAGGAGCACTTAGACAGGCAAAAGCTTCTTAAAGTTAGTGCTGTGGGATGTACAATGATAAATACTTCATTTCTGCTCATATTGTCACGTGTTGTTGAACAAACTTGTTATGGAAAGATTTTAATGAGTAGATTTTATTGCAGAATTTTGACAAATAGGATGCTGTGAAGAGATATTGCAGATGGCTGGAATGATTGGAAACTGGAGCAATGTTAATAACGGGGTGACTTCCTAACAGAATTGGAGTCTCAGCTCATGTATCTGGCAGCAATGACTTTTCTCTCACTGAAACAAGTCTGTGGAGAACCCAACGGACCACTACAAGTTTGAGGACACTTTCCAACAGTGCTGTAGGGCTCATCCCTTTTACTTTAAAATTTAAAATGCCAATGACTTGATACAATTTATTTGTATTCCTCGAGCCATTTACAGGAGTGAAGGAAAGTGTACTATCCATTGAATCCATGCTCCCTCTGGAGCAATCCAGTCAGTTACACTCCCCTGCTTATGCTCCGTAACTCAAAAGCCCAGACAATTTCCTTTTGAAATCATTGATAGTTTCAATATTCATCGTGATTATGGGCAGCAAGTTCTAGATCATTACCACTTGCTGAGTAAAAATGCCTTTCCTCACATTACTCCTGCATCTGTTGCTGAAAATCTTAAATCTGTGTCCCCTAATTTATGTACATTCAGCTCATGTAAAGGGCTTTTCATTGTATACCAGATATCAGATTGTCATAGTCTTATACACCTCTATCAAACTTCTCAGTGTGCATAGTCATAGATGATTATCCCTAGCCTTGCCAATTTTTCTTTGCCTTGGAACTATTCTGGTAAATCTCTCTCAAAAGGAGCACCCTCATGAGGAGCTTTACATTTTTTCTAAAGTGTGGTGACCAGATATGAAGCAGGCACAGCATAGTGATAGTTTCACTGGACTCATAATTCAGAGGCTCAGGGTAAAGATTTTCTTCCCGAAGGACATTAGTGAAGCAGATTTTATTTAATAACAATCACCAATAATTACATGGTAGCCATTAAGCTAGCTTTTAATTCCAGATTTTATTGAATTCAATATCACCAACCTGCCATGTAAGATTGAAATCCTTGTAACAAAACCCTTGCCACCTTTGGCTGGTGTGTGATTTAGGATCTGCAGCAGTACAGTTGGCTCTTAACTGCCCTCTGAAATGACTCAGATAGCTGTTCAGTTATAGTTATCTTACACCTGTTTGTCATTTTTAACAGTGAATATTGCAATTTCATGGACAATATGTACAGAGGGCACTTCACCAAATCCTTTATTGCTAATAAGTTACGTAAATCCCAACTGAACCCTGTAGTGTCAACACAACTCATCTGAGGACTGCATGATTATAGGAAGTTATAACTGTTAAAAGATGACATCTCTATTAGCATTTCATCATTTTCCAAAACATAGATATTTCTATTGGCTTTGCTTCAATTTAGTCGCCTCAGTGTGGCTTATCCCAGAATAAACTTTTACTGCTTTAGAATTGAAGCTGAATTGAGCATTAGGGTTGCTGAAGTTGAGATCTCAGTGAAATTTAGATGTTTGACAAGGTTAAGTTCTGATTTGAGGATTAGGATTTCACTTTGCGTGGTGATCTTTTTACAGATAATGTTTTCTCAATCACACAAATGAACATTCCACTATAAAAGAAATAGACCCTCAGATGCATTTGCCAGAACAAGGACAAATCTGTAACAAAGCTGTATATTTCCAGAAAATATCCATGCTGAACTTGTTGCTCCCATTGTTTTCCCTCACCATAGTGTGCCCATGGAAAGGCAGCTTGGAATGGTAACAGGTGTTGCACATAAGCACATAAATGTACACCAATGGAAGAAAATGGAAATGAGTACCTTAGTTAAATTTAATTTCAAAAGTTAGTAGAATTCTGCAGAACAATGTGAAGTGAGAGATAGGTCAGCTAACCATTTAAATGATATCAAACTAATTTTACAAAGAAGTTCTGTCATCTTAATAAAAAGCCTAATTTTCTTTTCGGTAATAGAATAATGGTAACGTTAACCATGCAAATCAAATTTGAAATTTCAATTAAAAACGTTTCCCAGGTAGGGCATAAAGATGCAATTTGCATACACAAGACCTTCTATATTTGTTTATTCATTGAAATTGTAAAAACATAATTCAGTTTGAATTCTGCAGGACAAGTGTACACAACAGGCTAAATTCTCCTTCTGGCAAAGTGTCATTTTCGTCGAGTTCCATGGAGATTTTCTCTCTGCAAGGCCTAGTGAGTTTTCTCGAGTGATCATCCCAAACTTACCTCATTAACTACCAAACACGCTCCCATGGCACCCCTCTTGTCCAAGCCTTGTTCTCCTATTCACCATAACTGCAATTGTTCACCACTGCCAGTATATCCTGGCATTCCGGATGCTGGCACTATATTGGAACCTCAGCTGTGCGCTCAATCAAGCTTTGTCAGTCCAGAATTTGCCTTCACCATCAATATAGTGTCACAGCAGCCAGAAACTAACTCTTCTCACAGAACTTAAGTGGCAGAGCTGACATTTACTTGCCCATACAACTGTATATTCCTATATCTTTGGCTGTCTATGTAACAGACCGCACAACCCATCAGCTTGTGACCACTCCCATCTTACAAGCCTATCAAAATGCTTCCTTAAAACAAAAAAAAAATCAAATAATCAGAAGTAGCTTTTTCCTCTTGGATCAGAAACATACTGCTTACAAGTTAAGCACCTACAATTTTATAGTCAATGATTGATCAATGCACCAATTCTCATCCACAGAAACTGGGTGTTAATCAGCTCCTGTCAGAACAGACCGCACAACCCATCAGCCTGTGACCACTCCCATCTTACAAGCCTATCAAAAAGCTTCCTTAAAACAAAAAAAAATCAAATAATCAGAAGTAGCTTTTTCCTCTTGGAACAGAAACATACTGCTTACAAGTTAAGCACCTACAATTTTATAGTCAATGATTGATCAATGCACCAATTCTCATCCACAGAAACTGGGTGTTAATCAGCTCCTGTCAGGCTTGTTGTGCCTGATGCAGTTATGATCTACCATATAAATTTCCTCCTGATAAATGTCCTCCCCCTCTTCAGGAGAACACAGCTCTCATTTTCCCTCTTCCTCATTATCCATCACATCTTCTCACTACCAGCTGCAGTTGTGCAGAGTATAGCGCTCTCAGATTATATAATATACTCTGTCCAGACTACGTTGCAAGGATCCAGCTGATTGGTTCAAGCAGTGGAACGTCTCTTCAATAATCCTATTGTCTGCTCCATTGTGTCCATAGCCTTTCTTCGGGAGTTGCATAAAAGTCATCAACAAAGGTCACAGAGGGTAGCCTTTGTCCTCCAATAACCAGATCTTCAAATGCAGCAGGAACATGATAGTTCTCAAGATTCGGAGATGCCGGTGTAGGACTGGGCTGTACAAAGTTAAAAATCACACAACACCAGGTTATAGTCCAACAGGTTTAATTGGAAGCACACTAGCTTTCGGAGCGACGCACGTTCATCAGGTGATTGTGTCAAGGTTGAGAGTTCTCAAGGTTGTAAGGACCATAGTAGCTGCCAGGATACTGGGCACAAACCTCTAAGAAGTAGAACCGGTAATCACAGTTCATTTGCACATTGCTGAAATGCAACCTCGTTAGTTTGATGTTCATTACTAAGATATGGCCCTGTCAGTGTGATGTGCGTAGTCAATTCACCCTGCACGACAGTGTTACCTGGGCTACTGCATTGACCTTGTCACAGGGATATGAAATGAAGACGTGTAATCTGGCACAAAATTACATGAGTAACAGCCTTGATACATTTGTAGGTGGACAATTGAGCATTTCCACACGGTCCCCAATGGTTTCCTGGAATGAACCAGTTATATAAAAGCTGTGACCTTGATGGCCACTGGGATAGGATGGCCAACTACTCCTCAAGATTATGCCAGCTCCTGGCATAATTCATCCACAGTGTCCCGGAATATGCTTAACCAGTGGAGGAAATGGCATTGAGGATAAAGACTTTTGTCCTCCTGTGCCTTTGATGCACCCTGAGGGGATCTTCAGCTGTGACTTCTTCATAGGGTGGCTGACGGGTTTTGCTAGAGATTGCATCTACATCTGGGCCTGCTGCTGCATCTTCCATAATCCCGTATCATTTATGCATTCCAACAATTGCGACAACAACTGCTGTGGCTGGATCCATCTGTCACACTTGCAATGATCCTATGTCGGAGCAGAAGAAACAAAACAGGTCCTTAGCAATAAGAGTAGCCAGCATCCATATCACTTACAAATGCGTGCTTAACATACTCTTCCATGCAATGGGACATGGAGTATCTTCACAAAGAGAGCCATATATTGACTTATTGTGGCAATAAGGTATTGAATTTTACTCTGATAAACTATCATCAATCAAAATGCAAATAGATAGCAGCAGAGTGTAAGTGCTGCATGAACATTGATTCCTTCTTCTTCCAGCCCCAAATCACCCATCAAAGGTTTCATTGCATGTAACATACTCTGGCAATATACAGTTCATGTTGAGGAGGAATCCATTCCATTCCACCATGCACTGGAGAAGGTCTTGCATTAGTTGTGTGGGTTATGGCCTGCAAGTGCCTCTTTAAAGGTCACCTGTGATTATTTCTAGTTCACAGAGATGTCTACATGCAGTTTTACAAGATTCAATGACATGGCTTGACATTGTGATCAACTTTTGCACTTTACAAGCCAAGATATTTTTGAATCAGCCTACTCAGAGACATTGTTACACACCTCTGGAGGATGTCAGACTTTAACCAGAGCCACTTGGTTCAGAGGTTCTCACTACCACCAGTACCAGGAATACTACATCACCACAAGAACCCCATTTTTAATACTTGTTAACTGAATACATTTCTCATACACAATGATATGATTGCAAATGATTTAACACTTACACTCTACAGGTATATGATTGATGCCATTTCCCAAGTTGATAGACCTCCCATCATGTAGAATTGCAGCCCATGTTTTTGGCCATCATGCAAACAGTGACTCTGCCACCTTCACGTGTGGTCACAAGCATTTTCCATTCATTGGTTGCACTTAGCAATCAGTAGCTCATTAAAAAGCAATGCAGACCACACAGGACATAGGTTCAAAATCCAAACTCTAAAGGAAATGAGATTAAAATAAAATAAATTACCCATTTTACATAACATAATCTGGTACCTCAAATTTAGAGTCCGACTATCTTTCTTACCCCTGAGCCCCATTACTACAGTCAGGTCATACGCATTATCGTGCAGCAGAGATCTCCCAGCAAAGAAATGGTTATGATGACCAACTATCACCACACCCCCCTGCAGCATCGCATATCCTCCTACGTATTACCAGCTCACCATTATATATTGAATTTATCCCTCTTCACCAATCTTATACCCTCTGCATCCTAAGCTGCTGCCTCCAATCCCCAGTGCAGAGATCCCCCCAATTCCCAACCGCAACAGAGTCCTCTAAGACCCACCCATGACATTCATTCTGCAAACCCCACCTGACTGAGCCCCATCCCCTGACAACTTGAATTGACTTGAGTGACCCCTGACTGCTCTCCTTTACTGTTTGCACTGGACATACAGGCATGATCATGGCCCATTTTCTGGCTGTAATGAGACTGACCCCCAGACATTGACCACCTAAGTAGACAACTGACCATTCCCATCCATTGGACTAGATCAGGCTTTGCCCTTTACTGACTGTACCATGACCATGCGACTGAATGTGTTTCCCTGCACTTAACTAAGAACTAGTCCCCATATACTTTGAAACATGGTCATTTGTTTGATATATCTGCAGTTTTTGTTTGGTGCACATACATGTGAGATTGACATAGCAAAGTACCTTACAGCATTATGTTCTGTTTGTTTGATGATAGCTGACAGGAAAGACAAGCTGAAAATGTGTTGCTGAAAAAGCGCAGCAGGTCAGGCAGCATCCAAGGAGCAGGAGAATCGACATTTCGGACATGAGCCCTTCTTCAGGAATGAGGAGAGTGTGCCAAGCAGGCTAAGATAAAAGGTAGGGAGGAGGGACTTGGGGGAGGGGCGTTGGAAATGCGATAGGTAGAAGGAGGTTAAGGTGAGGATGATAGGCCGGAGTGGGGGTGGGGGTGGAGAGGTCAGGAAGAAGATTGCAGGTTAGGAAGGTGATGCTGAGTTCGAGGGTTGGGACTGAGACAAGGTGGGGGGAGGGGAAACGAGGAAACTGGAGAAATCTGAGTTCATCCCTTGTGGTTGGAGGGTTCCAGCAACACATTTTCAGCTCTGATCTCCAGCATCTGCAGTCCTCACTTTCTCCAGGAAAGACAAGCTGCCTGACTTTGTGTCTCCACTATACAGAAAGGCAAGACAGAATCAAAACGTGTGGTGCTGGTAAAGCACAGCAGATCAGGCAGCATCCGAGGAGTGGGAGCGTCAACGTTTTTGGCATAAGCTCTTCACTTGTGCCCAAGATGTCGACGCAACTGCTCCTTGAATGCTGCCTAACCTGCTGTGCTTTTCCAGCCCCACACTTTAGAATCTGAGTCTCCAGCATCTGCAGTCCTCACTTTCTCCTCCACAGAAGTACTGTGGAGGTTTAAATTGTGGCTGAAGGGACAAATTACTAAAAGGCAAAACAGGGATGCTGTGATCACCCAGACAGGACTAATTGAATGAGTGCTAAGAAAACAAGCAAGTGCCATGATGATGGGGAGAAGCTGGCGTATGGATGCCAATATTCGTAGACGTGAAGTGTGTTCAGGTGCTGTGCATGGATTATGTTTTGAGATATTCATGCCAGGTATCCAAGATGAATATCTGTAAAAAACAAGTGGTGAGCTGGACTTCATATCGGAAATTATCCGCATCTAGTTTTTATCCAGTGGATGGTAGAATGGGAACATGAATATTAATAAAGTGAGATTCGTAGTCATCAGGGTAATATTGAGACAAATTTCCTTTAATGCACCCTTCGCTATTCACTAGTGAAAAGCTCATCTTGATATCCAGGACATAGTTGTAAAATGCAACTTATTGCTCTCAACATCAAGAAGTACCTTGTTCAACTTCTTACCTGATTCTCAATTCATTTCCACTGCCCACATCATTCAGGCCTGGAACAATTCCACCTAACATTTCAATTTTTCATTAACTCTTCCTGCCATAATTTATGACTTCCTATATTAATAACTTGCCCCATTGGTTTGCCTCTACTCTTTGATTTACCTCACTTTCCCATAGGACCATAAGGTGTACAAGCAGAAGTATACCATTCAGACATTGAGTTTGTTCTGTCTTTTGGTGAAATCATGGCTGATCTAATAATCCTCAACTCCAGTTTCCTACTTTTACCCCACAACCCCTGATTCCCTGACTGACTAAACATCTATCTCACTCAGCATTGAATATACTTAACCCTCTGCAATAAAAAGTTCCAAAGATTCACTACTTTCTGAAAGAAGAAATTTCTCCTCATCTCTGTCCTAACTGTGTGATCCCTTACTGTGAGATTACCACAGAAGTGCTCCAGGACATTTCATCGGTCCTGGAAATTTTCCTACTTTTAGGCTTACCAGACAACTCAAACTACCTCTCTGTCTATGCTAGTTTCTTTAACAGTATCACTGGCCTTCTCCCTGATTTCTGTACCAACATTTTCCCTCTCACTAGGAAATACTGACCCAAGGTATTCATTTAAAACTCTACTTATATCTTCTGACTCCACACAGAAATTACTGGTTGTGGTCCTGAATGGATTTCTATTCATTCCCTTGTTATCCTAATCTGACAATCATCCCATGAGATTCAATGGCTTTACCATCACTGAATCCCTACTACCAACATCTTGGGGATTACCATTGATCAGAAACTGAAATAGATTTACTATATAAGGTACTGTGGCTACAAGAGCAGGTCAGAGGCTAGGAATCCTGGAACTCCTATCTCCTCAAAGGCTGTCCCCTGTCCACAAGTCCGGAGTATAATGGAATATTTCTATTTGTCAAGAGGACTGCAATTCCAACAACATTTAAGAAGTTTGACATCATCCACACCAAAGCAGTGTTTGGCACCACAATCACAACCATGGGGAGGTGATGGCCTAGTGGTCTTATCATTGGTCTGTTAATCCAGAGATCCAGGTAATGTTCTGGGTGCCTGGGTTCATATCCCACCATGGTGGATGGTGAAATTTGAATTTAGTAAATATCTGAAATTAAGAATCTAGAGATGACCATGTGTCAATTGTTGGAAAACCCATCTGGTTCACTAATCCCCTTTAGGGAAGGAAACTGCCATCCTTACCTGGTCTGGCCTACATGTGACTCCAGACCCACAGCAATGTAGTTGTCTTTTAACTGCCCTCTGGGCAATTAGGGATGGGCAATAAATGCTGCCTGGCCAGCAGGGCCCATATCCTGTAAATGAATAAAGAAAAAAAAATCTCCAGTGGCTGATCTCCAGTGGTCCTCTAAATCCTGGCTTCTTTGGCCAGTTGCAGAGCTCTCACTGTGAAATGTTCACTAGATTATGAATTCACAGTTTCTATATCTTTGTAGAATCATAGAATCATGCAGAATAAAAGAAGCTTTTTGGTCCATCGGGTCTGTACTGCCAAAAATATACTATTACCTACACCAGGACCACTTTCTGCACCAGGCCCATAACCTTGAATGTATGACACTTCAAGTGCTCATGTAATTACTTTTTAAAGGTTGTGAGGTTTCCCACCTCAACTACATTCCCTGGCAGTGCATTCCAGACTCCACCACCCTCAAGGTAAAAATGCTTTTCCTCAATTCCTCAGTCCTGCTTTTCACTTAAAATTACTTCTTGCTTTGATCCTTTGACTAAGGGAACAGCTGTTTTTTATTTATCCTGTCTATGCCCCTTATAATCTCATATGTATCTATCAGGTCCTTCCTCCGTCTCTTTGCTCCAAAGAAAACAATCCAAGCTCATCCAGCCCTCTTCACAGCTGAAACACTGCAGATAGGCAACCTCCTGGTGAACCTCCTCTGCATCCTTGTCTGGTACAATCACATCCATCCTATAGTGTGGTGACCAGAACTGCACACAATACTGCTGCTGTGGTGCATGTACAGCTCCAACATGATCTCTCTGCTCTTATAATCTATGTCACAACTGGTAAAGGCAAGCATCCTTTATGCCTTATCCAAGCTATTAACCTCTCTTGCCACTTTCAGGGATCTGTGGACAAGCATCCCAAGATCTCTCTATTCCTTTTTGCTTCTGGTGACCTATCATTCCTTGCATACTCCGTTGTCCTTCTTCCAAAGTGCATCACCTCACATGAGTCATGCCTTATCTGAGACCTCAGCATTCTTGTCCTCAGAGGTGCAGAGTATCCCAAGAGGGCTGTTCTTCTGTCAACAATCATTGCTCCATAGATGTCATCAGGAGTCTTTCAGGAAGTGTTAGAATCAGAGAGATTTTGTTGAAGTCAGTGGCAATGCATGTGAGAGACAGCAGGTTTAATGGGAGAGTGACAGTGTCATGCAGAATAATACTTACTTGTTTGTCAGGATATAGATATCTTGGCATCTCTCGCAAAGACCAGTATTCTCTCCACAGAGGGACTAAGGACACAAAGGTTGGGAATGATCATCTACAACCACCCCGACCAACCATACAGGAGCTCTCAGCTCTGTTATGAGCTTTCTTCTCTTGTAATGAGAAAAAAGGAGAAAGAATACAGCAGGTGGCACAGCTGTTAGTCCTGATGCATGTGGGGAAACAGTGGCAAGGATTGAAGAGGCAGTGTAGTAGCCATGCAGGGTTAATGGAGGGAAGAGTGGATGGGGAATAGCAAGTGTGTTAAAGCATAAACATTGATGGGCGATTGATTAGGTTTTGGGTAGCCAAGATAGAAGAAATATGAAGTGGCAGAGAGAAGAGAGTGTGGCATTTGAACTGGTGAAGTAGAAAATATTGATTCTGGATCAGTGGTGCTGGAAGAGCACAGCAATTCAGGCAGCATCCGAGGACAGGCAAAATCGACGTTTCGGGCAAAAGCCCTTCCTGATGAAGGGCTTTTGCCCGAAACGTCGATTTTGCCTGTCCTCGGATGCTGCCTGAATTGCTGTGCTCTTCCAGCACCACTGATCCAGAATCTGGTTTCCAGCATCTGCAGTCATTGTTTTTACCTAGAAAATATTGAACTTGTTTCTGCACTGCTGGCCAATTATCTCCACTCTGAAAACAACACTGACCCAGACGGCAATTTCAGACAAGGCTGGCAAGGTCAGGTGCTGTAGTCTCCTCTGATGGTCCTCCAGGATGGAGACTTCTCTCCTTTGCATCATCCCATCCACCAAGAGCTCCAGATCCCCGTTGGAAAATATAATGCCACATTCCTTTCCTTTGCCATGTTCTGATTCTGTCCACTTATACAGCAAGGTAGCTTCAAGATGCCAGTCATGAGTATGTTGCAGCATTTTAAAGATGGCACAGATGCTAGGACTATTGATTTTTTACAGCATACATCTGCTGAATGGAGAGTTGTTTTGCGAATGGACCTTAGTAAGATGGGGCAGATATCAGATGTAAGAGATGACAGGTAATTAATGAGTTGAGTTTGGCAAGAGAACCCATGAAGCATTGTAGCAAAAAATCTTCCAAAAAGTCAGACTGAGCCAAAAAAACCCCAAAAGATTCATCCCCTAAGCTTGGGTGTGCATGACCCAGATGACACAATTAATTTCATAATTTGGCAGATGACACAAAACATGAAATGATTGTGAGCTGTCAGTAAGGTCATGACCAACTTCAAACTTGTAATAATACCTTCTAGCGATGCTCTTTGCCAAAAGAGGAAACAATCTGTCTTCACTTAAGTACAACCTTTTATTAAGTGTAATGGCCTCTATTATTTGCAGTACATAATGTCTTTTTACATAATGTCTGCTGACATCCCCTCAAACGCCTTTGCGTCCACATGCAGAAAACACACATGCGCAGTACCTCTGCCAATACTGCCAGTCAAACACGCATATTTATTGTGGATATTTGATGTCACCATGTTCTTTTTCTCGCAGAGCATCTCACAAAACATGCACAAGTAGAACTCCCAGTGTTCACAATGTCTAACTTTCCAGGATGTCAGGAAACACAGGCTTCCTTCAATCCTTTTATACGTATTCATGTATTTCTAGTGTCATTCATAAAAATCTTCCCTGCAGTCCTGTAGATTCTTTTTATAATGTCATCTTGCAACTTTCTAGAAATGGCCCAACCAAGGTTCAATACAGGTTTGATAACTTTCCCTACTTGACAAATTTCTCCCTCTAGCAATAAAACTGATTGGTCAGATAATATTCTAGATGGTCTTATTTATTTGGAGCAAGATCAACTGATTGCTTTATTTGTACTCTGAGAACTCTTTGGTCCTCTGCCCTACCTAACCTAACACTCAGCATAACAGTGATGTGATTGGACTGGCAATCCAGATCCCCAGGGTAATGTTCTGATGATGTGAGTTCCACCACCAACATGATATATGGTGAACTATGAATCTAATAATTTTTTAAAAAATCTATTCTAATGACCATGTCACAATTGTTGAATGTTGTAAAAGCCTATCAAGTTCCCTTCATGCCCTTTAGGAGAAAGAAATCTGCCATCCCATCCTGGTCTGGGCTATATATACCTCCAGACCTACATAAATGTACTGAACTCTTCATTGACCTCTGAAATGACTTAGCTAGACACTTAGTTGTAATCAACTGCTATAAGGTCAAACAAAGAAATGAAACCGACAGAAGCATTCAGTTTTGCCTTTAGCACTAGAAATGACGATACAAAATGCAGCCCTGTTTACCCTTCAAAGTTATCCCGCTGAGGCTTAGACAAAAATTGGGAAAGCAGTTACATAAACTCGTTAGGTAACAGCAGGACATAGTCATATGCATAGAGTCCAGCTCTCAGACAATGTTCTAGCCACCATTATTGCTATTCCTGAGTATGTGCTGACCCCCAGTAGGACAGACCCTCCAGAGATGTCTGTGCAGTCATATATAGTTGGGAAGGAGTTGTCCTGGATATCTTCAACATTGACTCAGATCTAATGACCTTTCATAGAATCAGGCCAAATATGGGCAAGGAAACCTCCTTCTGAATATCACCTAATATTCCCTCTTAGCTGACGAATCAGTACTTGTCCATGTTTAGTTTCACTTGGAGGAAAGCACTGAGGAGGACTAGAAAATCATAGAATCCCTACAGTGCAGAAAAAGCTCATTTGGCCCATTGAGTTGCACCGATCCTCTGAAGAGAATTCCACCCAAACTCAGCACCCTCCACCCTATCTTCATAATCCCATATTTACCATGGCTAATCCACCTATCCTGCACATTCAGGGCAATTTAGCATGGCCAATCTACTTAGCCAGTACACATTTAGACTGTGGAAGGAAACTGGTATGCTCGAAAAAACCCATGTAGACACAGAAGAATGTACAAAGTTCACACAGATTGTCACCCAAAGTTGGAATCGATCTCATCTCCCTGGCAGTGGTAACCACTGAACCATTGTGCTGCCCCAAATGTACTCTAGATGGGGGACTTCAATGTCCATCACCAAAAGTGGAACTATTGATAGAGTTAGTTGAGTCCTAAAGGATGTAACTGCTGGAATAGGTCTATGGCATCATGAAGGAACCAACAGAATCTGCTTCACCTAGTCTTTTACCAGTCAACCTGCCCCAAATGTATATATCCCCATGACAGTTTCAATAATAGTGACCACTCCATAGTTATTGTGGAGAGGAAGATCCTTCTTCACATTGAGGATATTCACCATAGTGTTGTATGGTAGTACTGTTGTGTTAGATTGACTGACCTCAGCAGCAACAGGTTTTGTTTTCAACCAAACTCTGTAATCTTATTGCCCAGTAAATCTCTCACTCTACCATTATCACCCAGCCGAGATATCAATCCTGGTTCAAAGATATGTGTAGGAGCATATGCTAGGGGCCTTTGCATTGAATAACTTTCTTCTTGTCTCTCTAATGACTTGTCCATCATCTACAAAGTCATGAGTGAGACGGAATACTTTCAGTTATTTGGATGATTGTAGTTCCACAAAACAGTACATTCCAGTGAATTGGAACCCTAACCACCACCTTCAGTATTCACTCCTTTTAAAAACCAAGTGACAGCCATGTGTACCATCTGCAAGATACACTGCTCAAACTTAACAAATAGAGGTCATTCAAAAACTGATATTGGCATGGCAAAATTTGGCAGAAGGCAGCTTCCAAGACTTTCTAATATTGCAGTAGTGGCCAAAAATTGATTAAATTCATAGAAGGAGAGATATGCACTATCTCTGCACTATAGGGGCAAGCAGAATCTTTGGCTAGACGCCAAACCATCATGATCTGGTCTCACTGAGAGTGAATTTAGCCATGATAACTCACAACATCCAAACAGATTGTACCGATATAAATAAAAGTAAGATAATCTGAATGATTACATCTGAAACCTAAAACGAAGGATTGCTGAGAGACGTCGCTGAGTAGCATTTTGGGAGAAGTCGGCTCATTCACCATAACCAAACAGTGGAGTGAGGAAGAACCCAGTAACAAGGAGTGGTAAGCCATTACTTCCCTCCTCCTCTAACCAAAACAAAAGAGGACAGAGAGACTGTTAGGAAGTTTGTTGTAGCCAGAGGGTATTTGGTCTGTTTGTAAATATTGCATTGTAATTTAAGTGGCGAGTTAGTGCTGCTAGTTGACATAAGTGCAGGCTTAGGTGAATATTGGGTTTCAGTGAGTAAGGCAAGCAAGTTAAGATTCTTTTATCTTTATGACTGTAAAGGGGCAGAGATGGCAGTTTGGGAAGTGGTGTGCTCCTCCTGCCAAATGGGGGAAATCAGGGAGTAGTCTGGTGCCCTTAACAACTTTGTCTGCAGTAAGTGTGATGGGCTGCAGTTCCTCCTAGATCACATTGTTCAGTTGGAGTGGCAATTGGACACACTGAGGAGTATACGGGGGGAGAGAGTTGAGTAGACACTAGTTACAGGGAGGTGGTCACAACACAGGTTCGGTCAGGTACATGGGTGACCATCAGGAAAGGCGGGCAGTGCAGTAGTCTCTTGTGGCTATTCCCCTCTATCACAGGTATAACCTTTTAGATATTGTTGGGGGTGGGGGATAGCCTCTCAGGGGAGTATAACAGTAGCAGCCAGACCTGTGGCACCACAGCTGGCTCTGCTGTAGAGCAGGGTCGGCTAAGATCCAAACAAGCGATAGGGTTTTAGACTTGCTTGTTAGGGGCACAGACAGGTGTTTGAGACTCCAGGTGACAGTGTGAAGGACATCTCTGAGTGGTTGCACAAAATCTTTAAGGGAAAGAATGTACAGCCAGAGGTTGTGGTGCACATTGGTATCAATGACATAGATAGAAAGAGGGATGAGGTCCTGTGGAGTGAGTACAGAGAGTTAGGAAAGAGGCTGAAACACAGGACCTCAAGGGTAGTAATCTCTGAGATACTGCCATTGGCACGTGCTAGTGAGGCTATGAATAGAAAGATAGGACAGACAAATACATGGTTAAGGAGCTGGTACAAGGGGCAGGGTTTCATGTTTTTGGATCATTGGGATCTCTTCTGGGGCAGGGGTGACCTGTACGAGAGGCTCGGGTTGCACCTGAACTGGAGGGGAACCAATATCCTCATAGGGAGCTTTGTTAGTGCTGCTCAAGAAGTTTAAATTAGAGTTGCAGGGGGGCTGGGAACCAGAGCAGCAGGTCAGCAAGTAGAGGGATTATGGGGAAGGTAGATATTAGGACCAGTAAATCAGAAGGAAAGAAGGGGCAGAGACAAGTAAATGAACACGCTGGTACTAATGGGCTGACGTGTGTTTATTTCAACACAATGAGTATCATAGGTAAGACAAATGAATTTAAAGCCTGGATCAGTATATGGGACTATGATGTTGTGGCCATTATAGAGACTTAGTTGAGATAGGGACAGGACTGGTTGCTCAACATTCCAGGGTTTTGTTGTTTTAGACAAGATAGAGAGGAAGGTAAAACAGGTGGAAGAGTAGCATAACTAATCAGGGAGAATATTACATCTGCATTAAGAGAGGAAATACTGGAGGGCTCATTACTGAGGCAATATGGGTAGAGTTCAAAAATAAGATGGGTGCAATCGCTCTGATAGAATTATCCTCTAGGCCCTCCCCACAGCCACCAAGAGATTGTTGGCAGATTATGGAAAGATACAATAAAAACAGTTGTCATAGTGGGTGACTTTAACTTCCCCAATATTGACTGAGAGTCCCTAATAGCAAGAGGCTTAGACTGTGCAGAATTTGTTAGGTGCATCTAAGCGGGTTCTTGAAACAGTATGTAGATAGTCCAATTCCAGGAGGGCCCAAACTTCCCTCCAGCACATCTCCTACACTACCTCCACCTCTGCCCTTGAATCCCACCTCTTCAACTGCAACAAGGATAGAACACATCAGTCCTCACCTTCCACCCCACTAATCTCCGGATACAGCGCATTATCCTCCACCATTTCTGCCACCTACGATCAGACCCCACCACCACCAGACATACATTTCCCTCCAAAGCCATATCTGCATTCCGCAGAGACCATTCCCTCCATGATTCCCTCGTTAGGTCCATGACCCCCACCACCCAGCACCTTCCCTCGCTTTCACACAAGTACATCTTGCACTCACATCTACCCCCTTACCTCCATTCAAGACCCCAAAGGATCTTCTCACATCTGGCAGAGATTTCCCTGCACATCCACACATCATCTGCTGTGTCCGTTTCTCTTGATGTGATCTCCTTTTCACTGGGGAGACAGGATGCCAACTTGCAAAGCATTTCAGGGACCATCTCTAGGACACATGCACTGCAAAATCCCACCACTCTGTGACTGACCACTTCAACTCCCCCTCCCATTCCCCCAAGGACATTCAAGTTCTGGGACTCCTCCACCACCAAATTAAAGTCATCCACCAGCTGGAGGAAGGAAGCCTCATCTTCCGCCTTGGGAGCCTTCAATCACATGGCATTAACATTGACTCTAGATTAGAGTGGTGCTGGAAAAGCACAGCAGTTCAGGCAGCATCCGAGGAGCAGTAAAATCGACGTTTCAGGCAAAAGTCCTTCATCAAGAATACAGTATTCCTGATGAAGGGCTTTTGCCCGAAACATCGATTTTACTGCTCTTCGGATGCTGCCTGAACTGCTGTGCTTTTCCAGCACCACTCTAATCTAGACTCTGGTTTCCAGCATCTGCAGTCATTGTTTTTACTTATCAACATTGATCCCACTGGTTTCCAAATCTTCCCTCCCCCCCACCCCATCCTAGATCCAACCCTCCAAATTGGCACTGCTGTCTTGATCTGTCTTACCTATCCATATTTATCTCTCAGCCCCCTTCCCCCTCCACATTCCTGATGTAGGGCTTATGGCTAAAATGTTGATTTTCTTGCTGCTTGGATGCTGCCTGACCTGCTGTGCTTTTCCAGTGCCACACGTTTCGACTCTGGCAAAGAAGGCGTATGGCATGCTTGTCTTTATTGGTCAGGGAATTGAGTACAAGAGTCAGGATGTCATGTTCCAGCTTTATAAGACTTTGTTTAACCACACTTAAGAGTATTGCATTCAGTTCTGGTTGCCACATTACAGGGAGGATGTGGAAGCTTTGGAGAGAGTACACAAGAGGTTTACCAGGATGCTACCTGGACTAGAGGGTATGACCTGTAAGGAGAGGCTAGAAAAATCTGGGTTGTTTGTCTTGAGTGGGAGAAGCTGTGGGGTGACTTGATAGAAGTCTGTAAAATTATGAGATGCACAGATATAGTTGACAGTCAAAATCTTTTCCCCAGGGTTGAAATGTCTAATACTAGGAGGCATGCATTTAAGGAGAGAAGAGGAAAGTTCAAAGAAGACATGAGGGGCAAGTTTTTTACACAGAGAGTGGTAGGAGTCTGGAATGCACTGCCATGGGTGGTGGTTCAGGCAGATACAATAAGGGCATTTAAGGGACTTTAAGATAAGCAAACAGAGGGATATGGACCAATGGCAGGCAGAAGGGATTAGTTTAATTTGGCATCATGTTTGGCACAATGTCATGGGCTAAAGGGCACGCTCTTGTGCTATACTGTTCTATGCTGTATGTATTATAAACTCAGCAGGTCTAATAATGAGTCGTATTGCACTTAAAATGTTAACTCTCCTCCTCTCTTGTCAGATGTTGCCAGACCTGCTTAAAAGAACAATGATATAGTGCCAAATCAGGATGGCGTTTGACTTGGAGAAAAATTTTCAACTGGTGGTGTTTTCATGTGACTGCTGTTCTTAGTGGTTGTAAAGGTCACAGGTTTGAAAACTGTTGTCAAATGAGACTTAGTGACTTGCTGAAGAGCACAGTGATATCAGCAACATACATTAAAATGTTATCTTTTGCCTCTTATAAGTAAAATTTAATAGAATCCCTACAGTGTGGGAGCAGGCCATTCAGCTTATCAACTCCACACTAATCCTCCAAGCAGCATCCCACCCAGACCAACCTCCTATCCTATCCCCGTAAGTCTGCATTTTCCATGGCTAATCCATCTCACCCTGCACATCCCTGGACAACAATGGACAATTTAGCGTAGCCAATCCACCCAACTTGCACATTTTTAGACTGTGGGACGAAACTGGAGCACCTCGAGGACACAGGGAGAATGTGCAAACTCCATACGGACAATTGCCTGAGGGCAGAATCAAACTTGGGTCCCTGACACTGTGAGGTAGCAGTGCTAACCATTGCGCTACTGTGCTACCCCCAGTCGGTTGGCTACTGTAACAGCTGTGTGCATATTTGATAAGCATTCAGTTCACCAACACAATCCAAAAGTAGTTGGGATTAAATTGTCGGTTAGCAGAGTGCCTGCTGGATGTGTGAACAGCTGCTACAATAACTAGCTTATTTCTCCTTCTGTGTTGGACAGATTAAGAGGAGCACCAAACAAGCAGTTACTGCTGACTATAATTAAAGTTTCACTATGCAACAGTGCTGCCATTACAAAACAAAAATGCTGTCGGAGATCTATATATATATATATATATTTGCATCCACCATGTACTTTAACTTTTGAACGACAGAAAATGCAAGATTTCAAGAAATAGATGGGAGTGTAAATTTGGTTTATGCCATAGCATGAAACAGTGTTGTAATTAACTTACAGCTTGTTATGCGACTGCACCAATTTTTATTTTCTATTGACTTTAAAAATCTCAGCAATATTTTCTTTTTCAAACAAATATAGATGACCATGAGACCAGGAAACAAGTCTCCAAAGAAAACTGGGAGAAAATTAGACATGATGGAGAATTAGTTTAAGGTTTTTCTGAAGATCTGTAGCTCGGTTCACCAGGTTGGTTTTGTTTTGCAATTGTTTTGTCCCCCTACTATGTGCCAACTTCACTGCTGTGTAGCCTCCGGATGAAGCACCATTGTTGTAATCTGTGCAGAATTTACACAGTTCTGTCTGTCATGGTGGTTGGTTCTATTTCTGGTTTTGTACTGTTATGGTCTGTTGATGGGATGTATTTCAATATGTTTGTTTATGGCATCAGTGGATGAATACCAAGCCTGCAGGAATTCCCGAGCTTTGCCTGTCCATGTTGTCCCAGTTGAATTGATGTCATTCATCATCAGAGTGTATTAACATGGGGGAGAACTGGTCATGTCATTTTGTTGGTAGCTGATGCTCTCATATTCCGGTGCTGAGTTTCCTGCCCGTTTGTACTATGTAATGTTTCTTGCAGTTGCTGCATGATATTTTGTGTATCACATTCATCCTGCAAGTTGTGGGTATGAGGCCTTTTGTCTTGGATAGTAGCTGGTGAAGTGTGGCTGTTGGTTTGTGTGCTGTCATTATTCCCAGAGGACATAGGAGTCTTGCAGTCAGTTCTGAGACAATTCTAATATATGGTATGGTGGTCAATGTGTTTAGCACAAAGTGTCTTCTTGGTGTTGTTTGTTTGTTTGGCATCAGCAGAGGAAGCTGTTAGGGTACCCAAGACTTTGTATGGGTGATTTCGTGGAGCTCTATTATAGCTCATCTAAAAAGGATCTTGACACAGCTCTGTTTGTGGACATTGGGGTAGTTACTATTGTAATTAAGAAACTAGTCTGTAAGTGTAGCTTTTCTGTACACTCTGGTAAAGAATTAACTGTTGTTCGTTTGTTCTACCAGTATGTCTAAAGAATGGGAGTTGGTTGTCGTTCTTTTCTTCTCTGATGAACTTGATCCCAAGGAGAAATCAATGAGGATGAAATGATGGTTTTGTTAACATTATAGCACTGTTCACCTCTCTTAATATAACACTGGCAAAGGAAACACTGGTCGCACTTCTAGACAAACAGACAAAACAGGCTGCGAATGAAACTACCAGCAAAGATAATATGCTGGAATTACTGGCCTTATGCCTGATCATGCACATTGTGTTTAATGACCAGGCGTATGAATAAACTAATGGGACATCCATAGGCTCATCCATGTCTGGGCTCATTGCTGAAGCAGGGCGAAAGTGAGGACTGCAGATGCTGGAGATTAGAGTCACTATGCAATGCCCCATGTCAGACTGAATCCAAATATTTCCATGCAACTGGATAACAACAACAGGCTGTGTGGCAGGCCTGGCAATGCATCAAACATCTTGGTGTGTCTCCCATTAAAGTCTCATTGTTGTCTTTCTGAGGAGAATCTCTTCTGGCCCTTCGAAAGAGATAGTACATGAGCTTTCACCTTGACCTGCAGATCATTTGTGTTCAGTGACACATAACATCCAGATGAATCCAAATTCCAAAACAGTAGTGCTTTCAAGTTCATACAAGGTTAGTACCTGTGTTGATGCCCATAAGTATTGGCTCAAGTGATATGATTCTTAATCAGATGTCTGCTACTCTTTCTCATAAAGTTGCTGTAGCTGGCAGGGCAGCATTTCTTGAATGCCTGAAAGCAGAAAATCAAAAGGGAAAATTAGGTGGGAAAACAAAATATCCCTAATAATATCTGTTAGACAATCTTGGATTCTACTTGTGAAGTACATATATTCAGAAAGCAATGTACTTGGAAGATCTTTATTTCTCCAAACTGAGCTTGCTCCTCCATTCAAATACATTCATAAATCAAAACAGCGATTTTCTTGCTCCTTGGATGCTGTTGTGTTTTCTAGCACCTACACTCGACTCATTGCTGAAGCAGTAATGCAAAGACTAGAAAGCGCAGCCCTCCCCCACATCCAGCCCAAACTATGGATCAGATACGTGGATGATACCTTCGTTATCATTATACTGTCCAAGTTAGAAAGCACACACCACATTATTAACAGTATATTCATCGGATCAGGTTCACCAGAGAAGAAAAGAATGACAACCAACACCGTTTAAGGTTAAGGTTTCAAATTCAATGACTCTTCTTTCAAACTCATAGCAGTCTGAACTTCAATCGTAAATTCAGGTACTCTACCTCATCCTCGAACTTCTTTCAATGATTCCAATTTCACAGTCAGTTTCAGCTATTCAGCAACAAAGACATATTACCCCAAAACCATTCTACACAATCAATGACATTAATTCCTCTGTCTTACAGAGCAAGGCCATGTACAAATATGGCAGCAAAGCTGAATTTGGCAGGGAACAGGAATCCTTACATCTCTTGAGCACTATAGAGAACATGGTGTTCTGCAACATTGACTAATTGTAGCAGAGTCACTTTGATCCAGATGTTTGGAATGTCATGTCTTATATGCTTCCTCAATTTTCATTTAACGCTGCTGACCGATATGATGCTGCTGTTCATATTACTAGTATTTAATTTTGATAATAGTATACAGTCAGTCCTTCTATAACATGATGGTTGTGTTCCTGTGCAGTTCCCCCCCCCTCCCATCATAGAAAAATCATGCTTTAGAAACAGCACTTAATGTATTGGCAATGTAATCGTGTTACATCCAAAAGTTTAAAAGTTTGCGCGATAGAAACAGCATTCCCAATTTGTCAATCATGTTCGTGAATTCGTGTTGATGAAACGCACAACCTGTACTGAACAACCTGTACTGAAATTGGGTTCTTGTGGTGTAGTGGTAGCATTCCACTGTCTGAACAGTTTGATCAAAAAGAACTGCCTTGGAATTAAAAGTAACAAAGAAAACAGGTATTGGGAAGTAATTAGGTAATTGGATAGAAATGTAGTTATACATTAGTCAATGCAGAGAAGGATTGAATGTATTTGAATGGAGGAGCAAGCTCAGTTTGGAGAAATAAAGATCTTCCAAGTACATTGCTTTCTGAATATATGTACTTCACAAGTAGAATCCAAGATTGTCTAACAGATATTATTAGAGATCTTTTGTTTTCCGAACCTAACTTTCCCTTTTGTTTTTCTGCTTTCAGGCATTCAAGAAATGCTGCCCTGCCAGCTACAGCAATTTTATGAGAAAGAGTAGCAGACATCTGATTAAGAATCATATCACTTGAGCCAATACTTATTGACATCAACACAGGTACTAACCTTGTATGAACTTGAAAGCACTACTGTGATGGAATTTGGAATCATCTGGATGTTATGTGTCACTGAGCACAAGTGGTCTGCAAGTCAAGGTGAAAGCTCATGTACTATCTCTTTCGAAGGGCCAGAAGAGATTCTCCTCAGAGAGACAATAATGAGACTTTAATGGGAGACACACAAGATGTTTGATGCATTGCCAGGCCTGCCACACAGCCTGTTGTTGTTATCCAGTTGCATGGAAATATTTGGATTCAGTCTGACATGAGGCATTGGGACAAATTGTATAACAGGTCAAGCAGACCCAGATATGACCATTTGGAGAATGGATATTGAGTTTCCACTGCTGCAGAGACACAAACCACACAATGGGCTGAATCTTCCAAAAAGTGCCAATTACAATTGGATAGTTACTTCGCCCCTTTTTAACTTGCCATGCACTGGAACTCCATGTTTCACGCCTGAATATCCAATTCATGCCACTTGAGAAAAGCCTCACCCACCTGCTCTATGAGCCTTCCAACACAGCATTGCCACTGAAGGTCAAACCCTATCACCTTTTTAAAGCAGAAACTACTGTATTCCAGGGTTTAAACATCCAAATCTATTTAATGTGTGTATGTGTGTGTGTTTGTGCGTGTACATGTGTTTATGTGTGTACGTGTGTGTGTGAGAGAGAGTGACATCAGTGGCTGATGGAGTAGGATGTTAAGTGGATGAGTTAGTAATCTGCCAGGAGAGTGAGCTTGTAGAATGCTAGGTATGCTGATGAGAGGATAAGACAACAGGTGAATGAGCAGGTGGAGACTTTTTCAGGCAATTGAAAATGCTGGGTTTTTGCCCAATAGAAGTTTGAATTTTCCAGGTAATTCTTGTGTAGTCAGTGCCTCAAAAGTTCTGAGGTCATTCCAGAATCTGACTGTTTGAAAACCATGAGTTCTGGGGCAATGTTACAATGTTGAAGTGGAAGCTCAGGTTGAAGATATAAGATCCACGAATGATGCTGTAGTTATTATGACTGGAGATCTGTGACTTGTGATATCCACTTGTGGGTCAGTGCTGGGACCTCTGTTATAGAGTCATAAAGAGTCATAGCGATGTACAGCATGGAAACAGAAACTTTGGTCCAACCCGTCCATGCCGACCAGATATCCCAACCCAATCTAATCCCACCTGCCAGCACCCGGCCCACATCCCCTCCAAACCCTTCCTATTCTTATACCTATCCAAATGCCTCTGTTGCAATTGTACCAGCCTCCACCACATCCTCTGGCAGCTCATTCCATACACGTACCATCTTCTGCGTGAAAAAGTTGCCCCTTCGGTCTCTTTTATATCTTTCCCTTCTCACCCTAAACCTATGCCCTCTAGTTCTGGACTCCCTGAACCCAGGGAAAAGACTTTGTCTATTTA
>NC_057715.1:42525122-42550036 GCF_004010195.1 Chiloscyllium plagiosum
TCCCTGTTCGGCCCCTTGCATTGAAATAAATGTAGTTTAATTTATTAGTCCTACCTTGTCCCTGCCTGCCCTGACTGTTCGACTCACTTCTCTTCTCAGCTGTAACCGTCTCAGATCCATCTCTTTCCTCACTATCTCCCTGGGTCCCACACCCCCACCTTACTAGTTTAAGTCCTCCCAAGCAGTTCTAGCAAATTTCCCTGCCAGTATATTAGTCCACTTCCAATTTAGGTGCAATCTGTCCTTCTTGTACAGGTCACTTCTACCCCAAAAGAGATTCCAATGATCCAAAAATGTGAATCCTTCTCCCATACACCAGCTTCTCAGCCATGCATTCATCTGCTCTATCCTCCTATTCCTGCCCTGACTAGCTCGTATCACTGGGAGTAATCCAGATATTACTACCCTTGAGGACCTCCTTTTTAAATCTCTGCCTAACTCTCTGTAATCTCCCTTCAGAGTCTCAATCTGTTCCCTTCCAATGTCGTTGGTTCCAATGTGGACCATGACTTCCTGCTGGCCCCTCTCCCCCGCGAGAACATTCTGCACCCTCTCTGAGACTTCCTTGATCCTGGCACCAGGAAACCAACACACCATTCTGCTTTTTCTCTGATGGCCACAGAAATGTCTGTCTGTACTACTGACTACAGAATCCCCTAACACAATTGATCTCTTGGAAGCCGACGTACCCCTCGTTGCATTAGAGCCAGTCTCAATACCAGAAACTTGGCTGTTCGTGCTATGTACCCCTGAGAATTCATCACCCCCTACATTTTCCAAAACAGCATTGTTTGTAAAATATATAAATTATTTGGATGGAAATGTTGGTGGTCTGATAAGTAAGTTTGCAGATGACACAAAGTTGTAGATTTGTGGATAAAGTGGAAGGTTATCAAAGGATACAGCACCATGTAGCTCAGTTGGAAAATTAGATGGAGAAATGGCAATCCATGTTCAGATTGCTGGTATCATGACTGCAGATCTCCAAATTGGAAGGGGTATACAGGCTTTTCAACAGTCCAACAATCTGTCTCCTACAAACCTTTAGGATTACTGATGCACTGATATTGTGGAGATGAATTGACAGTGTCCCTCTGAAGAAATGGCAGATATAGTTTAACCTAGACAAGTGTGAGGTGATGCATTTTGGGAATCAAACACAAGAGAAAAGTATACAGTAAGTGGCAAGACCTTTAGGAGTATTAATATACAGTGGAATCTTGAGGACCAAGTCCATAGCTCCCTGAAAGTCATAAAATAAGTGGATACGATGGTAAACAAGGCAGGCACCATGCCAGCCTTCAATGGCTGGGGCATTTAGTACAAAAGTTAGCAAGCCATGTTGCAGCTGCATAAGACTTTAGTTAGGCCACATTTGCAATACTGTGCAGTTCTGCTTGCCTCACTATAGGAAGGATGTGAAAGCTTTGGAGAAAGTGCAAAAGAGATTTCCCAGAATGTTCCCTGCATTGGAGTGTATTAGCTACAAGGAAAAATTGGACAAACTTGGATTGATTTTGCTAGTGCATTGGAGGTTGAAGGATGACCTGATGTGTGTGTATATAAATATATATATTATATATAGTCATGAGAGGCATAAATGGGGTGAATAATTATAACGTTTTTCCCAAGGTTGAAATGCCAAAGACTAGGTGACATAAGGTTAACGTAAAGGGGAAAAGTTTAAAGGAGATGCACAAGGAAGGTTTTTTTACACAGAGGGCAACAGCTCCCTTGCAAATGCTGGGATGGAAGCTGGTAGAAGCAAATATAATAGCAGTATTTAACAGGCATTTAGATAGACACAGGAACAGAAAGTGGATAGACAAATGCAGGCAAATGGCATTAGTTTAGAATCTCAACATGGTCAACACAGATATGGTGGACTTAAGGACCTCTTCCTCTGCTTCACTTCTCCTTGCTCAAAGGCCTATCAGAGTTTGAAGGTGCGTTCTATTTTGTATTCTCTAAGTAAGAATGCATTGAAGCCCACATTTGAGCTGGGAAGTTCACAAATATGAGGTATTGAAGGAGAGTTGAAGTTTTGCTAAGCCATGTGCAAATGGAAGGAGCCCAGTAAAGCTGACGCTTAAAATACTTGGAAAAGAACAGAAACAACAGGGAGAATCAAATTGAATTTGATAGCTATGGAATATATTGGTTTGGTCCTGCATATCTCTATTTTGTCTGTCACTGTGTGGACTTCTGAGGTCCCTGCATGGCAGCACCTTCCAGAAATAAATCAATGTGTTGCATACTGATCAATTTGCATGGTTTGGTCCCAGGAAAAGTGAATGAACATTGAAGATTCTGTAAAGTATAGGGAATACTTAGTGGAAGATAAGTTTGACATACTGTTGCAATTTTCATTACCAATTTGATTTCCAAATATAGTGTTAAACTAATAATGCTTGCTTTGTATGACTCTCATACAGTATATGATTGTTTGTTTTATATTTATTTGTGGAATATGGGGCATTGTTAGTTAGACCAGTGTTTCCTATATATTCCTAATAGCCCTGCAGAAGGTAAGGTGAGGTGCCTTCTTGAATTGCTTTATCCCTTAGTGTAGGAATATCACAGTGCTGATAGGGAGCGTTCAAAGATTTTGAATATGACAGTGAAATAACAACAATAAAATTTAGAATCAGGATAATGTGTGGTGTGGAGGGGTATGTGCAGATACTGGTGCTTCCTTGTCCTTGTCTTTCTACATGGAAGAGAATTGGGGATTTGGAAGGAGCTACTCGAGGAGCCTTGGTGAATTACTGCAGTGCATGTTGTGTATATCACTGCCATTGTACATCAGTGGTGAAAGGAACAAACGTTGAAGGTGGTGGGTGGGGTACCAACCAAGTGAGTTGCCTTTTCCTTGATGGTGTCAATCTTAGTGAGCGTTAATGGCACTATACACATTCAAGCAAGTGAAGAATATTGTGCTTTATGGATAGTAGACAGGCACTGCAAAGCTAGGAGCTAAATTACTTGCCACCGAATTCCCAACTTGCTTATGAAGCCACAGTACTTATATGACCAATCCAGTTCAGTTTCTGGTCAATGGTAACCTCATCATATTGATTAATGGGAAATTCAGCTATTAATATCATTGAAGATTGTAAGATTCTGTCCTTATGGAGGGAAGGTCATTGGTCAAACAGCTGAACCTGGTTAAACTTGAGACACTATCCTGAGGAACTTAAGAGTTCTTGTGGCACAGTGGTATTGCCCCTGCTTCTAGAGCCAGAAGGCCTGGGGTTGTCTCCAACCTGATCCAGAGATATGTCATAACATCCTTTGACAGGTTGCTTAGATTAGTGTTTATAAATTCTGCGTTGGTATTCCTTCCCTCTCTCATACTATGCCTGAGGAAGGAGCAGAGCTCTGAAAGCTTGAGTTTTCAAATAAACCTGTTGGACTGTAACCTGGCGTTATGTGATTTTGACTTTGTCCAACCCAGTCTAACATCGGCACCTCCACAACAGAAAATATCTACCCTGAGGAACTCCTGTAGTGATGTCATAGAACGGGCATGATTGACTCCAAACAACTACAGCCATTTGCTTCTGTGGTTGGTATGATTCTAATCAAAGGAGAAATTCCATCCCTATCCCAACCAATTCTCATTGAGTCCAATTTTTCTTGGCTCCTTAATGCCATACTTAATTAAATAGTTGATTGAGTAGTCCAGGAGCCATGGAAAAGGGCAGTCTTATCTTTCCTCTGCAGATCTGATTTTCTGTCTATCTTTGTTCAAAGGCTGAAATGAAATCAGGCACCAAATGACCCTGGCAGAACCCAAACTCAGTGTCAGTGAACAGTTTTCCTTAATAAATGCTGCTTGATAGCATTGTCGATAACTCCTTCAGTCACTTAGTTAATGATCAAGAGATGATTGGATTCGATGTGTCCTCCTTTTTCTGCATTGGACATACTGAGGCAATTTTCCACATTATCAGGTAGACCCCAGGTGGGTAGCTGTACTGGACTAGCTTGGCTAGGCATGCAGCTACTTCTGAATGTAAATCTTTGTTACAATTTCAGGTATGCCTGATGCTGCTCTTGGTTGTTCTCTTTAAACCAGGGTTAATCTCCCAGCTTCAAGATAATTGTAAAGCAGTGGACATGCTGGGCCATGAGGTTACTGATTGTAGTTTATAGCAATTTTGCTGGTGTTCATGGCCCACATCACTTTGTACATACCCAGTTTTAAGTTGCTCAAAGTTTTTCCCAGTCAGCACAGTGGTAGTACCACATAACATGATGAAGGGCATCTTCAATGTGAAGTCAGGACTTTCATCTATTCAAGGACTGTGCAGTGAACTTCCTATAGATATTGTTATGGACATATGCCATGAAGATTGACGGGGTCAAGGTAAATATTTTCCTTTTGTTGGCTCCCTCACCAGTTCACAAAACTAGTCTGGCATTTGTATCTTTTAGGACCCAGCCAGTTCAGTCAGTAGTGGTGAAACAGAACTCGTCCTCATGATGGACATTGAAGTGCCTGCCCATATTACATTTTCTTCCTTTGCTACTTATAGTGCTACCTCCAAATGGTGTTCAATGTAAAGATGTTCAGATTCATTTGAAAGGACTTATCAGCAGGAGTTTCCTTTCTCATTTTTGACTTGATGACATAAGAGGTTATGGGGCCCAGTATCAACATTAATGACTCCAAGGCTAATCCCTTCCTGACTGCAAACTGGTGTGCCACAACCTCTGGTAGGTCTGTAATATTAGCTGGTTAGGACATGACCCAAGATGGTAATGGTGCTGTCTGGGGATATTGTCATTCTCATTGAAACATACCTTATGAACAGTGTCAAGCTATTAATTATCTAGTCTCTGAGAAAGCTCTCACAAATTTGGAACAAGCCCTCAGATGTTGGTAAGGAGGGCTTTTTAATATTGACACGGCTGTGTTTGGTTTTGTCAGTTCAGGTACCTAGGTCGATGCCAGATGGTCCATGTGTTTTCATTTTTTTCTTTAGACTTTGTCGTGGTTTGATATCACTGACTAGCTTCTTAGAAGACACTTAAGGGTCAACCACGTTGATGTAAGTCTAGAGACATGTGTACACTGGTTACCTGGTCACAACCATGCTTTTAATTCTAGATTTTATTGCTTTCAAATGTCACCATCTGCAATACTGGGATTCACACCCATGTCACCAAAATCTTATCTTAGGGTTTTGAATTGCTAGTCTAGTGACATTACCAGTGTACTACCGCATGACATTTTGTGGCATAGTTCATTCAGTTGCTAACTGGAGTTTGAACTTACTTTTGATAGTTGTTGATCTTCATTTGGGTCATAACAAACTTTGTGGGTAGATGAACCTCTGTACTTTTAATCTAAAACCCAATGTGTTGGGGAAAACAGTCAAGTTCACAACTTTTTTAAAAATATAAAACAAAGGACTGTGGATGCTGGAGATCTGAAACAAAATCAGAAATTGCTGGTGAAACTCAGCAGATATGGCAACATCTGTGGGAAGAAAGCAGAGTTAACATTTTGTGTCCAGTTCTGATGAAAAGTCATTGGACTTGAAGTGTTAATTCTGCTTTCTTCTCACAAATGCTGCTAGACCTGCTGAGTGTTTTATTTTCAAGAGTTTGTTGTAACATTGATAATCTTTTAAACATCAGAACCTGCTTGCCTTATGTTAAATCAGTGCTCAAAAATGTAGTTGATCATTGATGATGAACAGCGATCAATACATTGCTCCTCTTATAACCAGTCAGTAACATATTCACAAACTCATCCTATAACTTCCAAGCTGCTCTCGCACTGTTCAGACTTGAATAGCTTTTTTCTGAAAATTGCTCCTGCTGGTTAGTTGTCTCATTTTAATTCATGCAGACTCCTTTTAAACCTTATTTTTGAAGAAGCTATATACTGTGTAGTGCTAGCGCTGCTGTTTTATTGTTGTCTGTTTCAGCTGTCACTGCTATCTACTATTGCTACATCTGCTACTAGCACTCTTCCTGCTAAACATGCATTTCTTAAAACTATGAAAAAAATTACACTGGTGAGAACAATTGCAGCAGACTCTCCCCAAATCTTTCTTTCATATTGTAACAATCTCATGTCAGTTCATGAATAGTCCATTAGATATGTAGAGTTTTTTGATGAGGAGGTTCCTGGTTATGATATAAGTTAGATTTTGTTCATATCAAGGAAAATGATGGCACATTCAAATGCAGAAACTCCAATCTGTAGATATTATTTACAGTACTGAAATCTGTAGGTGCATACTCGTTGTGTGGTCAGATGTTGTCCATTTATTAACTCAGATATTGAAAATGTCACATATTATGCCTATTTAATTTAAGGTCTGTAGGCTGCTGGAAGGCAAAATGTGAACAATTTTTGAAAGAAAATCCATTGCAAATAGTCTTCTTTTGTATTACGTCTTTTGGTGTACAGGGGCTTTTAGATATTGGTTCTTTTTAAGTTAAATGTGTTCTTGATAAAGGACCTGCTACCCTCTATCAGAATGACAGCAAATGCATACTCTCAATGCCTATGCGGTTGTCTCCCAGACACGGAATCCTGGTTGCTGCTACCCATTTCAATGTGCTTCTGTACAAACCCAGGCACTCAAGCTATTGGAGGTCATCCTGCAAGACGGTCTGCCCAAGTGAATATTAGCAACCATCCACCAGTGTTGGAGTAGCATTGGGTAGGATCTATGAAACAGGAAAAGATAACCTGACCACAGGCATCAGAAGAATGCACAAAGGCGAAGAGTTAATTTTACTTTTGATGCATTGTTTGATAAAGTAGTGACAGAAAGACATTTGTTGCCAACTTACGTTGCAGGAATTTCATCAACAGGATGCTGTCGTCATTGCAGATGGATGGAAAGATCATGAATTGTGGAGCTACGATGATTAAAACATGATCTTCAAAAGGATTTGGACTATAAGTAAACACTCATCCACCAATCCAAAGATTCATTCCCTTCACACTGATGCATAGTATCAGCAGTGTGTACTATATATAGATTGACTGATATAAAGCACCCAGAGTTACTTTAATGGCCCTTTCCAAATTTGTGCCGTCTACCACCTAAAAGGATAAGGACAGCAGGTGTATGGGGACTCTACTACCTAAAAATTGCTTATATACCATCCTTTATTGCCATTTCCTTTACTTATTGAATCATTTGCCTCAAGCTACTTTTCTAACTGCATTGTGGGTTTACCTACACCACGTAGACTTCACCAGTTCAAAGTATCTCAGCACCTTTTCAGGGGCAGTTACAAATGGGTCTTGTTAAAAATGGCAACATTCCATGAAAGAATTTTAAAAATTCAGATGAAAGAATACAACACACTTTAAATAGTCAGTAGAATAAGGATATACCTCATGTGGTTACAAGCACTCGCCTTACACCCCAGAGAAATGTAGGACCACTTTTAATCCCTCAATTTTCCATCTCCCAGATTCCTGCAATAAACAACTAGTGTTACAGAGAAGTGAAATGAGCAAAGAACAGACATTAAAGAATTTCTGTCAGTGATTTCAGCATTGAGAAATAAAAAGGCCATTCAATCATTCGTGTATATGATATGAAATAAGGAGGTGTTTCTTCCCATTGATTTTAGTTTTCATACTCTTGGTTATGTATGTTATCCATGACTTGTAGTTTTTTGGGGGTAATCAGAGGAGATAAAAGGAGAGGCTCAAATAATAGCTAGGACTGTTGTTGTCTGAGGATGGGGAGGATTTGCTTAGGAGAATCCATCCTCAATGCTTTGTCAACTTACAACTCTGGCAGCACTGTTTGACTTGGGTCTTCCTCATCATCTCTTTCTTCCTTCTCTCTATTTTTAGCTTCCTCCTCATTCTCCACTTGTTTCTTGATAGAAAGCTGTAAGAGTTGAATTCTGAATCGCATAGCTGTGTAGCAGGCAGCAAACCACTAGAAATTGGGAGAGTCAATCTGGGTGATAACAATCACATACTAGCTGTCCTTGAAATTCCATTGTAATGTAATGGCAGAGGAGTAATAATCTCCTCACATGGAGAGCGCTGATCCTGTTGAGTGTAGGTCCTGTACTATTGGGTCACAAAGAAGATCTTGGGCAATATTGGTGACAGCACTGATGTTGTGCTATTTATCCTTTTCAGGCAAAACCTGTCAAGCCCAAACCCCCAAAAATCTTCTGCAATGTTTGTTTTCTGAATAGGACAGTTCATGTTGTTTTTTCTCTGCTGGGGCATAAGATGCTGTGGTATGTTCAACAAAACTGTAAACAACTGATGAAGCATTGATTTCAGTATACCATTGACTATCTGCATTACAGTCAGTTGCCAAGCAGTTTTGTATAGCTGCTCTTTGCCCACAAAGGGAAGAGATATTTTGCTAAAGAGTAGGCAAGTGCACAGTTTCCTGTCAAAATAGTGCTTGCACTGAATCCCCAACCTGGGCATACTAGTTTCCAAATAGTGTTTACTTTGGTCTCGGTCTTTTATCTGACTCTTTTTAAGGGACATTGTCCCCAGATTGATTCAGGCACTTGAAACTTTGCTTGAGATTCTGCAGCAATTTGGTAGAAGGGTAAGGCATTTCTCTATCTTTGTGAAAAGGACATCTGTCACCTGCTTGATGGCCCTATGTACAGTATACTGACTGATGTTACTGATATAATTTGTTGCAACCTGGAATAAAACTATGGCATACAAGTTTACTTTCAGCTTCATATTATAGGTGGCATTTTGTGTGTTCTGGTGTTTGATTCTATGCAGCTGACATGGGTTAGTGACTGTCAACCTGCTGAAGTGCAGTATCCTAATACAGTCCTTTGTCACGTTGAGGGGTAAAATCCCATTGCAAGTCATCCACATATTTACTTTTGCCTCTTGTCCACCTCTTTGAACATGGATAGGTCTGTGCTACTGCACTTTCTGCTGCTGCTGTTAATGCTGTTGTGTTAATCAATGGTAAACACAACAGTATTTGCGTCTTTTGCAGCATTTCTGAATTAGTGAATTTGACAATTCTCAAAAAGATATTTAGCAGTAATGATTATCCAAACTCTACCAATAGATGGATCGACTGCTTCCAATAAATAATTATCCATAGACTGATGGTAATGGAATTGGGAACACTTGAAATATCACTTCTTCATCTTTCTTTCTATTGTGACTATCCCAATTTTAACACTTGTAAAGCATATTCACTTCTACATACCTGACGAAGGAGCATTGCTCTGGAAACTTCTGATTTCAAATAAACCTATTGGACTATAACCTGGTGTCCTGTGACTTCTGACTTTGTTGCTCCCAATCCAACACAGGCACCTCCACATCATCATTATCTGAAGAAGAAAGTTTACAAGAAGAACAAAAAAGTATTTATACTTTCAACACTGATTAAGGTCCCCAAGAAGAGAAGATAGCACACCACTTTGGATCATAATTTGGTCTTCACATCCAATTTACACTTTTAAAGTTTATCACTGGTGCAAAGCCAGAACAAACTTGCACAAATGCTTGCCTTATAATGCAAATACAGCCAAAAAGAGCAGACTCTGGAGTAGAAATTAAGTTGAAGAAACAAGGCATGGATCTACATAAGAAGTTTTGCCCAAAATGCATAATAGTTCTGTATTTACAAATCACACTAATTAAGCTTCAATCTTGACTCTATTTTCTGGAATTTGGATGTAATTCACTTTTTCTTTCAGTAAATACTCCCATTAGTGTACTTTCTGTTTGGTGTTTATTGTTCAACTTTCACTTACACAGTGTGTCTATTTGTTTTGCTGATACATTATGCTCATGCCTTGCCTAGCCTGATTGCAGGCCTAACAGCTGCCCATAAATTGTAAAATATGAAGGCCTTGCATTACTGCCAAAGAATTTTCCCAGTTGTTGTATTAGACTTTTTGTGCTTAATGCAAAATTCCCTACATCTGTTTTAATACTGTAACTTGTTGTGCTGGAAGATAAGCCATCTCTGTATTAATGCCATATATCCTTCTATTCACAAACAAAACTCACGATTGCATTCCAATTTGAAGTCGAGCTACTCATGCAAAAAATATAGAATCTCACCAAAAGATGCAAGGTTTTGGAATCACTTTGAGAAGCAATCTATAATTAAAATTATTTAAAACAGATAGAATTCTTATTTTATTCAGAGGTGGGCATCACATCATCAATCACCCTCTCATTACAAATGCACAGCTCTTGACAATAGCACTGCGTCTCACTGAGTCAGGCATTTAGGACTCAATATCCCGACATTTATCAGATCTCCCTGATTGGACCAGATTCATAATGCCAATCAGGGAACCCATATTCCAGCTGGCTGACCTTGTTCCAATCACTATATGTTTTTTTCATTATTTTATTCTTTGAAATGTGTCTATTGCTGGCAAGGTCAGCATTTTTGTCATTTCATAATTGCCCTTCAAGTGAGAGATTTCACTCAGTTGGGAGAGCTCCTGTCTTGCTGACTAATCAGAGGCCAGCTGCTCCATTGAATGATAGTGCCAGTGGGGAGGTTGGCTGCTATTGGAGCATCAACCACCAGAGCCTCAGAATTGAGGAGGGACCCAGGCCACAGGTGGGGAAGGAATAGCACAGTGGGTGTCACAGTCTGAAGGGTATAAGAGGTTTGGCAGTCAGGACTGACAGTTAGGTTCCATTTCTGATGTCAGGCAGGAGTGTCTTTAGCTGAGGGATCCACTCAACCCACAGGGAGACACAAAAAGGTTTTACTTGTGAGGCACAATGTATGTCAATAGGCTCAGCTGTAACTGGATTAATTTCAGCAATGAGGGGATGAAACTGTGAAATGGTCATTATAGTGTGAGTTTACCTTCAAAGGGGTGTTTTACCTGATGGGACAATGCTTATGCTATCTTCCATAGAACACAAAACATAGAACAGTACAGCACAGCACAGGCCGTTTGGCCTATGATGTTGTACTGAGCATTTATCTTAATCTAAGATCAACCTAACCTACACACCCCTCAATTTACTGCCATCCATGTGCTTGTCCAGCAGTCGATGAAATGTCTCTAATGTCTCTGATTCTATGACCACTGCTGGCAGTGCATTCCATGCATCCACTACTCTCTGTGTAAAGAATCCACCTCTGACATCTCCCCTAAACCTTCCTCCAATCATCTTAAAATTATGACCCCTCTTGACAGCCATTTCTGCTCTGGGGACAGGTCTCTGGCTATCTAGTCTATGTATACCCCTCATTACCTTGTACACCTCTATCAAGTCACCTCTCTTCCTTCTTCACATCAGTATGAAAAGCCCTAGCTCACTCAACCTCTCTTCTTAAGAGAAGCCCTCCAATACAGGCAGCATCCTGGTAAATCTCCTCTGCACCCTCTCTAAAGCATCCACATCCTTCCTATAATGAGGTGACCAGAACTAGATACAATATTCCAAGTGTGGTCTAACTAGGGTTTTATAGAGCTGCAGCAAAACCTCATAGCTCTTAAACTCAGTTCCCTTGTTAATGAAAGCCAAAACACCATATGCCTTATTTTTTTTGTATTTTTATTTTATTTTACAGAAGAATAGAGATAATACAACATCATTATATTACAATAATGTCAGCAGTAAACTATTTATGTTGTGGTTCTGTTCGCCGAGCTGAGAATTTGTGTTGCAGATGTTTCGTCCCCTGTCTAGGTGACATCCTCAGTGCTTGGGAGCCTCCTGTGAAGTGCTTCTGTGATCTTTCTTCTGCCATTTGTAGTGGTTTGAATCTGCCGCTTAGGTTGTCAGTTCCAGCTGTCCGCTGCAGTGGCCGGTATATTGGGTCCAGGTCGATGTGCTTATTGATTGAATCTATGGATGAGTGCCATAGCTCTAGGAATTCCCTGGCTGTTCTCTGTTTGGTTGTCCTATAATTCAAGCAACATGAATTCGACTGGGACAACACTACTATTATAGGACAAGCCAAACAGAGAACAGCCAGGGAATTCCTAGAGGCATGGCACTCATCCACAGATTCAATCAATAAGCACATTGACCTGGACCCAATATACCAACCACTGCAACGGACAGCTGGAACTGTCAACCGAAGCGGCAGATTCAAACCACTACAAATGGCGGAAGAAAGATCACAGAAGCGCTTCACAGGAGGCTCCCAAGCACTGAGGATATCACCTAGACAGGGAAACGAAACGTCTGCAACACAAATTCCCAGCTAGGCGAAAAGAATCACAACAACGAGCACCTGAGCTACAAATCTTCTCACAAACTTTGAGTAAACTATCTACTACTTTACAAGATACAATCGTCTCATACTTACTTAACGCAAATTAAATGAAGTGAAATTGAATTAAATTACAATTAAATGACATTTCATTATGTTACTCCACTTGCTGCATCTGCACCGAAGCTTCCACCCACAGGAGCAACAGTTATTGTGCCCGTACTTACTAAGCCTTCTTCCTCCAGGGCCCCTGGACTGCCAAATCCGGCCTCCATGGCGATTCTAAGGCCCTAATCAGTATCACTGACAAATCCATGTGTATGTAATTTAAAAAGGGCTGCCACTTCTTATGAAATTGCTCGGTTCTATGGTGCACCATAGAGGGGAGGTGCTCCATCACGAGTCTGCGCCGCCCCGTAGGACCTGGGGGTTTTTCTCATGTCCAGTTCATTAGAATGTTCTTCCTTGCACAGTGTGTAAGAATTTTAAATAACCTCTTCCCATGCTCACCAGAGGGGGCAGATTTGGCAGTCCCAAAAGAAGGAATATCAGGTCCACCTTAACTTCAATTCCCAGGATCTTCTCCAACTCATTCACTCTATCACCCAGTATCCACAAATCTTGTAACATGATCAGAGGCAATGTGTAAGGGTGCCTGTACTAACTTTACAGTTAGGACATCCTGGAGAAGATCCTTTCATAAACTTAGCTATTATTAACTGCTTCTCTTCATAGTGCTGGAGTCACACTAGGACCAAGCAGTGGCACTGATCCGACCTGGACCTGCGCATAACAATCCAGTGGGTCTGCTCCACACTTATCTGGCCTGATTCGATCTCCAGCCCCAGAAACTTTGGGAGCCACTGCTCCAAGAATCCAACCAGAATCTCGCCCTTCTCATGCTCCGGAAGACCGACAGCCCGTAAGTTTTTCCTCTGACGTTGTTTTTCAAAGTCGTCAACCTGGTCCAATAGGCCTTCCAGAATTTGGAACTGCCCCTCCGAGTCTCTGTTGCGGTCTCCGATGCTGCAGTCCTTTGCTCCATGCCTCGATCCAACGTCTGGATCTCCTGTTCATGCTTTTTTAGCATGGCAGAGATCAGCTCCAGCGCCAGCGCCGTTTCAATTTTTTCTCGGAGTTTATAAACTCCGAAAGTAGATGCTGCTGCTCCACTGGGTTCAAAGGCGCTGCCGTGGGAGTCGAAGCGGCGGCTGCGGGTGTGCCTGACACAGTAGAGGAATGAGCTGGAAATGTGTTGCTGGAAAAGCGCAGCAGGTCAGGCAGCATCCAGGGAACAGGAGAATCGACGTTTCGGGCATAAACCCTTCTTCAGAAGGGTTGCTGCGCTTTTCCAGCAACACTTCCAGCTCTGATCTCCAGCATCTGCAGACCTCACTTTCTCCACAGTAGAGGAATGCTCTGCCTGCTGTGATCCTTTCACTCCCTTTCCTTTGTTCATCTTCATCTCTATCCTAGAGCTTCCAAATCAAAATGTAAGAGATTCTAGATACTTTGCCTGCTTTGTGCTACCAATTTTTCTTTGGGGTGGCTAATGAGGGGGGGTGTAGAAGTCTACTTTGCCCAGGGTATGGCAGACTTTTCAGACTGCCGCCATCTTGGATCACCCCATCACATCCATTCTTAATAACCCTATCAACTTGGATAGCAACTGCCTAATAGCAGTATAATATCCCCTCCCCCAATAAATACTTCCCATACTGTCTGTTTCTATCCCTCTCCATGGCGATGGTAAAGGTGAGGCAGTTGTGGTCATCATCACCAAAATGCTCTCCCACTGACAGATCTAACAACTGGCTTGATTCGTTGCCTAGCACCAAATCCAATATGGCGTGCCCCCTCATTGGCCTATCTAAATATTGAGTCAGGAATCCTTCCTGGAAAAACCTGACAAAATCAGTTACATCCAGATCATTTGCATTAAGGAGGTTCCAATCAATATTGGGCATGTTAAAGTCACTCATAAAAACAATTCTGTTACATCTGCACCTTTCCAAGATCTGCTGTCCAATCTATTCTTCCATCTCTCAACTGCTATTGGGAGGGTCTATAGAAAATGCGCGATAAAGTGACTGCTCCTTTCCTGTTACTGACTTCCACCCATACTGACTCAGTAGACAAACCGTCCTCAACAATCTCCTTTTCTGCAGCTGTGATGCACCACTCTTTAATTACCAATGCTACCCCCCCTCCTCTTTTACCCCCCCTTTGTTCTTTTTAAAAGATCTAAACTGTGGCATATCCAGCAACCATTCCTGTCCCTGTGAAATCCATGTCTTCGTATGGCCACAACATTGTAATTCCAAATACTGATACATGCTCTAAGTTCATCACTCTTATTCCTGACACTCCTTGCATTGAAACAGATACACTTTAATCCATCCCTTTGCCCTAGCAACTCTGTATCCTTCCTGACAGACTGTCTGCATTCTCTTTCTGCCCATTCAACAAATACCCTCTCCTCTGATCTGTAGCTCTGGTTCCCATCCCCCTGCCAAAGTTGTTTAAACCCTCCTAGAGTCATAGAGTCTTGGAGATGTACAGCATGGAAACAGACCCTTCGGTCCTACTCGTCCATGCTGACCAGATATCCCAACCCAATCTAGTCCCACTTGCCAGCACCCGGCCCATATCCTTCCAAACCTTTCCTATTTATATCCCCGCTCAGATACCTTTTAAATGTTGTAATTGTACCAACCTTCACCACCTCCTCTCGCAGTTCATTCCAAACATTCACCACTCTCTGTGTGAATAAGTTGCCCCTTAGGTCTCTTATATATCTTTCCCCTCTCACATGAAACCTATGCCCTCTAGTTCTGGACTCCCCCACGCCAGGGAAAAGAATTTGTATAATTACCCTATCCATGTCCTTCATGATTTTGTAAACCTCTATAAGGTCACTCGTTAGCCTCTAACGCTCTAGGGAAAACAGCCCCAGCCTACTCAACCTCTCCCTATCACTCAAATCCTCCAACCCTGGCAACATCCTTGTCAATCTTTTCTGAACCCTTTCAAGTTTTGCAGCATCCTTCCGATAGGAGGGAGACAAGAATTGCACGCAATATTCCAACAGTCGTCTAACCAATGTCCTGTACATCCGCAACATGACCTTCCAAATCCTGTACTCAATACTCTGACCAATGAAGGAAAGCATACCAAATGCCTTCTTCACTATCCTATCTACCTGCGACTCCACTTTCAAGGAGCTATGAACCTGCTCTCCTAGGTCTCTTTATTCAGCAACACTCCCTAGGACCTTAATATTAAGTTATAAGTCCTGCTAATATTTACTTTTCCACAATGCAACACCTCGCATTTATCTAAATTAAACTCCACCTGCAACTTCTTAGCCCATTTGCCCAACTGATCAAGATCCCATTGTAATCTGAGGTAACCTTCCTTGCTGTCCACTACACCTCCAATTTTGGTGTCATCTGCAAACTTACTAACAATACCTCCTATGTTCACATCCAAATCATTTATAAACATGATGAAAAGTAGTGGCCCTATCACCGATCCTTGTGGCACTCCACTGGTCACGGGCCTCCAATCTTAAAAACAATCCTCCACCACCACCCTCTGTCTTCTACCTTCGAGCCAGTTCTGTATCCAAATGGCTAGTTCTCCCTGTTTTCCATGAGATCTAACCTTGCTAACTAGTCTCCCATGGGGAACCTTGTTGAATGCCTTACTGAAGTCCATAGAGATCAGATCCACCACGCTGCCCTCATCAATCCTCTTTGTTACTGAAGTGTTCTGGTATACCACCCAGGACATTGGTGCTTCTCCAGTTTAAGTGCAACCCATCCATCATGAACAGGTCTCACCTTCCCCAGAAGTTGCCCCAATGATCTATGCATCTGAAGTCCTCCCTTTTGCACAAGCCCTGTAGCCATGTGTTTAGCTGCACTCGCTGTCTGTTCCTCACCTCACTGGCAAGTGACACTAGTAGTAATCCTGAGAGTACTACTCTGCTCGTCCTACATTTTACCTTCCAACCAACTCCCTGAAATTACTTTTTAGATCCTCATCCCTTTTCCTGACTATATCATTGGAGCCAGTATGCACCACGACTTCTGGCTGCTCACCCTCCCCCTTCAGAATCTTGTAGACTCAGTCAGAGACATCCTGGACCCTGGCATCTGGGAGGCAACATACCTTCCAGGAGTCCTGTTTGCGACCACAGAATCTCCTGTCCATTCCTCTAACTATTGAATCTCTTGCCACGAGTGCTTTTTTACTTTCCCCCTTCCCTTCTGAGCCACAGAGCCAGGCTCAGTGCCAGAGACCTGGCTACTATGGCTTTTCCCGGTAGGCCGTCTGCCCCAACAGTATCCAAATTGGTATCCTTATTATTGAGGAGAATGACCATAGGGGATACCTGCACTGTCTGCCTGTTCCCTATCCGTCCCCTGACTGTAACCATCTACCTCTTTCCGCACCTGAGGTGAGACTGTAGCATCTCTCTATTACTCCCTCCCCCTCCTGAGAGATCCGAAGTTCACCCAGCTCCAGCTCCAGTTCCCTAATGTGGTTTCTGAGGAACTGACGTTGGGTGCACTTACCACAGATGAAGTCAGTGGGGACGCTAGTGTTGACCCTTACCTCCCATATCCTACAAGAGGAGCATGCAACTGCCCTAACGTTCATTCCCACTGTTCTGAATTCCCAAAGAGACTATTGAAAAAAACTAGTAACCTTACCGAATCAGAGCACAGAACCATTTATTTTTGGTTAGAGGAGAAGGATGGGTGGGAGACACTACCTAAGTAACTTTTCGGGTAAAGTAACCATCCAAATATATTACCTCACTTACTCAGCAGTCCTGTGTCTGCTCCAGTTCCTCCTATTCACAAGATAAGTTATTAAAGTATTCCCGGTGGGCCCTTGGTTCTCTATCTCACCGCTCCGGCTGCTGCTGCAAAAATGGAGGCTGCTGATCCTATGAGGTAAGTTTATTAAGGAGGAATTTATCTTCCCGGCAACCCCCTGGTCCTCACTCTCACCACTCCGGCTGCTGCTGCAAAAATGGATAATAAATGGACCATAAAAATTCATAACATAAGGAGCATAAAATCTGACAAACATTTATTGCAATTAACTATTGTTTCCAAACATTACATTCCTCAGGCATATGTTGTATTTAATTTTGGATTGAAGAAAGGATAGATCAGGATACCTTCGAGATGATATGAACTTAAAAACAGTGGATGTCCAAAGATAATTCAGAGTTCGGGTGTGCAAATCTTTAAAATGCCACAAATTGGTACAGAAAATAATCAAGAAGGCTAATTGAATGTTGCCCTTTCTATCTAGAGGACTGGAGTAAAGAAAACAGAGGTTATTCTGCAGTTATACAAACTGTTGGTTAAACTCCATTTGGAGTACTGTGAACAGATATGGGCACCGCACTTTAAGAAGGATATATTGGCATTAGAGGGAGTACAATGAAAATTTACAAGAATAATACCCAGACTTAAGGGGTTAAGTTACGAGGAGTGATTATCAAATTAGGCCTGTTTACTCCCAAATTTAGAAACTTAAAAGTGATCTAATCAAACTCTTCAAAATAATAACAGAAAAAGATGGGGTCATAAGACAAACCATTTCCATTGTTTGGGGATTCCGGAACTAGGACCCATACCTTTAAAAAGTAGATTCAGACCATTCAGGAGAAATGTTAGGAAGCATTTTGACACATAAAAGGTGATAGAGATTTGGAACTCTCTTCCACAAACAGCAGGGGATGTTGCATCTGTTGTTAATTTTAAATCTGAGTTAGATTATGTTTTGTTGAGCAAAGGTAGTAAGGGATATGGGCCAATGACAGGTATATGGAGTTAGGCTATAGATCAGTCACAATCTCATTGAATGGCAGAACAGGCTTGAATAATCTGCTCCTGTTCTGGTGTTCCTATGTAACATTAGCTAATAGTTTATGAAATAACTGCTCAGACACTGGTATCCATCACCAAGTCACCCTTTATTTATCTGTGCACAGTACACTGGCTGTAGCCAGCCAGTTCAGAGTCAGTCCACTGAACTGAAGAGTTTCTAAAGCCCTTCATTGTGATTTTCTCATCCCATGACAACTTAATGGACAAGATTAGCTATGCTGGGGCAACATCAGAATCTTGGAGATCTACAGCGGGTCAAAGAGGGTTTTGATCTAGCATTGATGGCTTTTGGCAATTTGTTTTCTTTGCTACTCTCATATGCCTTCAGGTCATCTACTGAGGGTGTCTAAATGCATAATAGAACTAATGGAAAAGATGTTCAAGCTCGCTTGCCTAAGATCCAATTCAAGAATCAACCAACAGGTATGCATCAGAGTTACTATACAACCCCGGAAACTGTATAGTCACAGTAGTAATTCTGTACTTATATTAATGTCAGACAAATTACCTTCCCAGATAAAAGAAGTCAAGTTTCTTCAACTCAATTGAAGAGGCTTTCTCAGGCATTTATATGCATGAATCCAGACATGAAGTGCAACAGTGCTCATCAGAGTATTGCTTAATGTTGACATTGCTATCTCCATTGTATAGTGAGGAACATCTTCAACTGAAAATGGAAGATTTTCTCATACCTGTAAAAAGCTTGCGTTGATCATGAACAAAAACATCAAGAAGTTAAATGTCATGGTCTAGGATTTTGAAATGCTTGCATCAGTCAACACTGACAACACTGGACAGTATGGATTCTAAACATGTGAAGCTATCAACAATCGCCAGCAAACATTCATTTAATGCTGAAGTCAGCAGATGCATGGTAAAATCTGCAACTGTATGTCCAATCTTAATGAGAAATTGCAGAATATTGTCAAACTGAGAACAACTCTAAGTCAACCAAGACTGCATCGCCAGTGCATTTCTTTTGTTACACTGGTCAGAACTGGAAAATGTGTACTAGACAGGAAAAAGACTGAACAGTTTCCACTTTTGCTCTCTTTGGCATCCCTTGGCAGTATAAAGTCGCCAATTCAAAAGTCCTGGAGCATGCTAATTGCATGAGCATACTCACATATTTAAAAAAAATCATTCACAGAGTGTGGATATCATTGGCTGGGCCAACATTTACTGCCTATCTTTAATTGCTCAAAGGACAGTTAAGATTCAGCACATTGCAATGGGTTTGAAGTCACATGACAAGGACAGGAGATTTATTTCTTCAAAGACAATAGGGAACTACATGAGTTTTTCCGACAATTAGCAATGGTTTCATGGTCAATATTAGACTCTTAATTCCAGACTATTTTTTATTAAATTCAATTTCTACTCTCTGCCGTGGTGGGATTTGTACTTGGGTCTACAGAACATTACCTGAGTCTCTGGATTAATAGTCTAGCAATAATACCACCAGGCTATCACCTCCCTGACTCATTACTAAGTCAATGACATTCATGTCAATCTATCAAAATAAATGTCTGGTTAAATGGTCACCCAGTTCTGATGGAGATTGTTAACAGTGTATTTGTGTCAGTGATTGCAGAACCAGTCTTTATGATAATTTGCTCTGGAGTCCAACCCTTAAATTTGCATCCGAAATCAGCCAGGCTGGAACCTATACTGAGGAACCCCTACAGATAAAGGGTACAATTTCGGGTTCCAGTCTCTAATGAGAAGTAGCTGGTTCAGTTCCACTAAATGAAGTAAAAGGCTCGATCCCAGCTTGATGGGGCACAATTGGGGCAGCACAATGGCACAGTGGTTAGCACTGCTGCCTCACAGCACCAGGGTCCCAGATTTGATTCCAGCCTCGGTGACTGTCTGTGTGGAGTTTGCACATTCTCCTTGTGTCTGCTTGGTTTCCTCCGAGTGCTCCGGTTTCCTCCCACAGTCCAAAGATGTGCAGGTCAGGTGAATTGGCCATGTTAAGTTGCCTGTAGTGTTAGGTACATGAGTCAGAGGTACATTATTTCCCAGCTAAGGTGTACACGGTGCACTGGGCACAGTGGCACAGTGGTTAGCACTGCTGCCTCACAGTACCAGAGACCTGGGTTCAATTCTTGTCTCAGGCAACTGTCTGTGTGGAGTTTGCACATTCTCCCCGTGTCTGCGTGGGTTTCCTCTGGGTGCTCCGGTTTCCTCCCACAGTCCAGAAATGTGCAGGTTAGGTGAATTGGCCATGCTAAATTGCCCATAGTGTTAGGTGTAGGGGAATGGGTCTAGTTGGGTTGTGCTTCGGCGGGTCGGTGTGGACTTGTTGGGTCGAAGGGCCTGGTTCCACACTGTAAGTAATCTAAAACCTGCCTAGAAAACATTTTAGCACTCCACCCACGTTCTCTAAATGCTCTTTATTGGTCTTATATAATGTTCTCCATTGTCCATTGGAAAATAGCATAGGCTGATGATGGCAAAAGGCACAAACCTTTATGAGTATTAATTGTAGCATGCTTTTGGGAATCCTCAGCTAATTTAAGGTGATTGGTGGAAGGTTTAGGGGAGATGTCAGATGTAGTTTCTTTACATAGAGAGTGGTGGGTGCATAGAATGTACTGCCATTAATGGTAGTAGGGTCAAATACGTTAGGGACATTTAAGCGATTCTTGGACAGGTACATGGAAGATATTACAATGAAGGTTATGTGGTTAGAGTAGGATAAAAGGTCGGCACAACGTCAAGGACTAAAAGACTTGTACTGTGCTGTACTATTCTATGTTCTCTGTAATTGCAATTGCTCACATGGCTCATGTCCAGCTTCATGAAGGACAACCATCCCCCTACTCCCATCCCACCCCAGCCAGTTTTACATATGTGCTGTATGTGTATTTATCCAGCTGTGGGAAGCAGTTTACTGTTTGGTTAAAATACCCACAAAGGCGAACTGACCCATTGGGCTTCACAATTGGTACAACCGATGTCCATTCCAAAAACTACCGGTTTGATGATTCCTTCACTTCCCAGCCTCCTGATGTCTGCCTATACTTTTGCATTTAAAGCAAGTGGCACAGGTAGGCCTTGGTGGATCATGAAAATACTTCTTGGTCAACATGTAAGGTTACCTTGGCTCCTATGATAGTCCTTAGACCTTCTTGAAAACTTCCAGGTATTTCCTTAGGATTTCATTCAGCCATTTTCTAATTGAAACATATTGTGCCAATCAAGATAAGATTAGATTACATACAGTGTGGAAACAGGCCCTTTGGCCCAATTAGTCCACACCAACCGTCCGAAGAGTAACCCACACCAACCCATTTCCCTCTGACTAATGTACCTAACACTACAGGCCAATACACTACCTAATAACATGGCCAATTCACCTGACCTGCACATCTTTGGACTGTGGGAGGAAACCGGAGCACTCGGAGGAAACCCACGCAGACACAAGGAGAATGTGCAAACTCCACACAGACAGTCACCGAGACTGGAATCAAATCTGGGACCCTGGTGCTGTGTGGCAGCAGTGCTAACCACTGTGCCATCGTGCTGCCCCAATTGTGCCCCATCAAGCTGGGATCGAGCCTTTTACTTCATTTAGTGGAACTGAACCAGCTACTTCTCATTAGAGACTGGAACCCGAAATTGTACCCTTTATCTGTAGGGGTTCCTCAGTATAGGTTGCAGCCTGGCTGATTTCTTATGCAAATTTAAGGGTTGGACTCCAGAGCAAATTATCATAAAGACTGGTTCTGCAATCACTGACACAAATACACTGTTAACAATCTCCATCAGAACTGGGTGACCATTTAACCAGACATTTATTTTGATAGATTGACATGAATGTTATTGACTTAGTAATGAGTCAGGGAGGTGATAGCCTGGTGGTATTTTTGCTAGACTATTAATCCAGAGACTCAGGTAATGTTCTGTAGACCCAAGTACAAATCCCACCATGGCAGAGAGTAGAAATTGAATTTAATAAAAAATAGTCTGGAATTAAGAGTCTAATATTGACCATGAAACCATTGCTAATTGTCGGAAAAACTCATGTAGTTCCCTATTGTCTTTAACTTAGGCTATAAAGTTGACAAGACCAGATTACACTCACTGGAAGATGAAATGATGGCAATCAAAGGTTCTCCGGTTTCCATATCTGTACCAGAACTGAGATCTTTCCTTGGGTTGGGGAATTATTGCAGAAAATTCATATGTAACCTGGCCTCCTTCCTGACTGCCTTACATCTGCTATTGAAAAAGGGTCAGCCTTGGAAATTATCACCAAGCAAAGATGTAGCTTACAGGGAAGTGAAGAAGCAGCTATCTTCATCTAAGGTGTTAGCACACTACAATCCCAAGCAAAATGGAAAATGACCATGCAACACCTCCGCATATGGTATTGGGTGGTGTTGACTCATTGGTGGCCCCGTGGAGTGGAACACTCAATAGCATATGCTTCCCAGACTTTGGCTGATACTGAATGAAAATTTGCCCAGGTAGAGAAGAAAGGTTTGGCAGTCATCTTCGATGTGAGCTAGATCCCACAATATCTTTAAAGACATAAATTTGTGATAGTGGTGGACCACAGATCCCTATTAGGGTTACTAAGAGCGGACAGGGCTTTGTTGCCTGTAGCTTCAGGTTAAGTTCAGTGGTGGCTGTTATTCAGAGTGCGTACAATTACAAGTTTGAACACAGTCTTGGAGGCCAAATGGTAAATGCAGATACCTTGAGCCACATCCCACTAGTGGATACACCACCAGGCATGCCGCCATGAGAAGAACCCGTTCTGGTTTTGAACTTTCTGGACACCCTCCCAGACACTGCTGACAATATCAGACTCTAGACACTAAAAGATCCAGTCCTGTCAAAACTAAAACAGCTGGTGGCACTGGGGGAAGCAAAAGTGCCATCATAACTGGAATTGAAACCTTTCTGGACCCTGCAAAACCAGATCACTATAAAGGATGGCATATTATTATGGGGAGCAAGATTGATTGTCCTGTGTAAAGGTTGCTGCCAAATACTAGCTGAATTCCACCACAGTCATCCAGGTTTTCCAAACTGAAGATTTCGGCGAGCAGTTATGTCTGGTGACCAAGATTGAATGTTGACCTAGCCGCATTGGTGGGTCACTACCCAGAGGGGCAACAGGGACAAAAATTATGATCAGCAGCTCTCCCACATTCATGGGAATGGCTGGGTAAACCTTGGACTTGGTTACACATTGACTATGTCGGTCCTTTCATGGGGTCTCTGTTCTTAGTCATTGTGGTCACCGATTCAAAGTGGTTGGATGTGCATGTATAGAGTTCATTTGTCAAACATGGGAATAATGATTGAAAAGCTCTGTGCATATTTTGGAATACACAGACACCTGGAAGTGTTGTTCACGACAATGGGCCATCACTTACCAGCAGGGAATTTGAGTATTTCCTAAATTCGAATGGCATTCGGCATGTAAGGACAGTTCTATACCATTCATTGTCCAATGGTTTGGCGGAAAAAGCAATCCAACCTTTAAAGGCAGGCTTAAAGAAACAGTCCACAGCTGCATTCGATACCAAACTGTCTCAGTTCCTGTTTGATTACAGGACCACTCCTCACAGAATTACAGGGACAGCCCTATTGGAGCTGTTAAAGGGTAGAAGACTCTGCATCAGGTTAAACCTGATCTTTCTGGACCTGGGTGGGGGGGAAGGATGAATCAATATCAGGAATACCAATGGCAGATACAAGACTCCTCTCTGCAAGAGAGGCAATTTTCCTCAGGGAACAAAATTTCGTGTTGAAACCATGAACATGGCCCTGCGTGGGTAAAAGGCATAATTGATGCAAGACATACAAAGTTTGGGTGGGAGTGGCAGACCTGAACAAGCACATGGACCACATGAAAAATGCAACCTCACAAATGTGGCAAGAGCAAAATATACACAGCCCCTCAGAACATTCAACAAGGCTGTCAGACTATGTGGGTTCTCTCCCTCCATCTAGCATTAAAGAAACCTCTGAGGATGAGATGGACATGACAGACGTTACAGCCTTGATATTGTTATCACGTAAGATGCTCCAAGCACAAGAGTCATGCTATGTTCCAGTACATGCTTCCAGTACCTGAGGCTGAGTTGGAGGAACTGGACCTGGTGTGAAAATGCCCCAGGAGAAGCAATGTCTCAGCACTTACAGGAGGAAGGATGTAGTGATTGGAATGAGATCAGCCAGGTGGACCTCATAAAATATGAGTTTTCTGACTGGAGCTTTTAACCTGGTCTAATCAGGGAATCCTGGCTAACAGATATGAAAAGGAGTGTCAGGGGCTCTGTTCTGTTCACCTTTGAAGCTGACTCTAAGCTAGCTGGTTCAGTATCATGTACTATGCACATGTAAATAAAGCTGGAAATGTGTTGCTGGAAAAGCGCAGCAGGTCAGGCAGCATCCAGGGAATAGGAGAGTCGACGTTTCGGGCATAAGCCCTTCTTCAGGAATGAGGAAAGTTTGTCCAGCAGGCTAAGATTCATTCATTCATTCCCCTACGCTCCCGGATTAATGAATTCAACACGCGGCGTGACATCGAACAATTCTTCCGCCGCCTTCGCCTCCGTGCCTATTTCTTTAACCAAGACTCTCGCCCACCCTCTGACGACCCCTTCTCACGCCTCCAACACACCCCATCCACCTGGACACCCCGTGCTGGCCTCCTACCTGCCCTCGACCTCTTCATAGCCAACTGCCGCCGCGATATAAACCGCCACCTGAACTCCCCCACCCCTCTCACCCACTCCAACCTCTCACCCTCGGAACGTGCAGCCCTCCACTC